>NC_089802.1:28874951-29247451 GCF_029633855.1 Hoplias malabaricus | reverse complement strand
TTTTCATAGTTCAAGTTTCTTATTTTTTGTTGTGAAAAATAGGTCTTCGGTTAATTTTTTATCATGGTTTCTGTTAAAATGAATACTGATTAAGTGGGAAGAAAAATCTGGGTGGATCCCACAGCCCACCCCAAATATGCCCATGACTCTAGCAACATGTACATTTCACACTTTAGAGTCACCAAAGGTGAGAATTGGACCATGTTTATTACATGTATTAAGTGTATAGTGCCATCTACTGTTCACTTCTGGCAAAACTTGCACATCTGAGTTTAAAAAATTGCAATCAGTCAGATAGTGACCAAGTAAGAGTCCAGGAAGACAGTGGGTGGTGAGGGTCCACAGTGGCACAACATTTACGTGAACCTCAGCCTGTACAAGAAAGGACAATTGACCTCCCTATGGCTCAGTACAGTGCTAGCAATTACAAGCTGTTAGCGTTCTCCTCCAAGCATGCTGAAGTACAACAAGTGGTACAACAGCTTGAAAAAAGTATGTGCTGAGCTTTGTAGCATTGTGAGACCAGAGGAGAGAATGTGGCTGGCCATTATCATAGGGCTGGAGACTGCCATGAACAAGATAAGTCCCGTATCTGAAAGAACGACGCACTGTACACTTCTGATCCTCGAGCTGTTGCAAGCGCGTGTGATCCAGACGTGAGACGCACTTGATAATGCAGATTAAAAAACAGCCTGATGTCTCCAAGACCTTCTTGCACCCTCACGCTTTCCCCAGCCCTGGGAGAAGGAACCTCTTCAAAGCTCCAGCAGCTGGGCTCCACTGCCGAGCAAGACAAGGCGAAATCAATCAGTGTGTTTATTAATACATTCATCTCTGCATTTCAAAGTGCACGGCGGCTAAAATAACAGGAGTGGGAGAAAGAAAGAGACGTTGACAGCCCCCCTCATGCCGTTTCTATTTCAGCATCTGGCTTTGGCTTCTGAAACCCCCTTTTTTTTCTCCCCGACACTTTTCAAAGGCTTTAAGTTTTACAACAGAGCCATCGCTTTCTGTTTATCATCTGTCTTCTTCTCATCTCCTTTGCCTCTGGGAGAAAGAAAGAGAACGTGCTCCTTTCTCGTTTGTCCATCGCTGCGGTTTGGTTTTTTGTTTCAAGTCGAGGAGAGAGCTGAGAAAGAGAGAGAGAGAGAGAGACAGAGAGAGAGAGAGGGAGAGGGAGAGGGAGGGAGGGAAGGTACGTTCCAGGTTTTCTTGTGGAAAGAAAGGAAAAGAACACAGTTCCTCACAAAGCTATGCATTATTGAAAGTGTCTGTTTCCCCTGGGTCAAGGTGGGAACGACGTGCCAACCCCCCGGACTCAAGCGCGGTGCTGAGAAACTCAAAGCAGAACATTACTCAAGTTCTGAGTCGTATGTGTTTGCTCAGAGAGGCCCGTCTGTCTCGCTGAGGTTCTTATAGGAAAGTCTGTCCAGACAATGGCCTTGGGCAGTTACTTCTGGACAAACGCGACCAGACTCCTGGACTACACGTGAGCTTAGACTTTTCAACAAGGTTGAATTTAGGATTAGAATTAGTAAAAAAAGTATCACTTTATTGGCCACTGCGCTTGCACACAGAGGAATTTGCTCTCTGCATTTAACCCACTCCATGCAGTGAAACACACTAGTGAACACTAGGGGGCAGTGAGCAAACATGCATGGAGCGGTGGGAAGCCCTAGCCACAGCACCCGGGGAGCAATTGGGGATTAACTGTCTTGATGGGGATTGATGAGTGAGGGGTAAGAGTAGTTTTCAAGCTTTGCATACATGCCACAAAGTAACCTGTACATCCATGAAGGGCAAATTACATCTTGTACACATTGTACAAGCCCTGGCAATGTTCCCTTAGTCAAATGTGTATGAATTCACCCCGAGAGCAGACTCCAGATCCCCACAAACAGTCCTTCAGAGTGAGTGAAAGTGAAGCAAACCCAAAGCAGACCGTGCTGTAGGATCATTCTCACACTGGAGAAACCCGGCTGAAGCTTCAGATGAAGGTCTGGTGTATTTTAAGCTCCTGGCAGCGAAGCCTAAACAAAGACGATTTTCTTGTCTGTGAATAATGAGCGTGTGTGTTGTGAGAACTTGGGAACATTTAGCAGTTCACTCCTTCCCACTCGGCAAGGGTGTGAATGGAAATAACGTGGGAAATCTTTTGCTAATTAGCATTACATAAAGCCCAGTCTCTTACCAAGGTTTACTGCAGGTAATTTCCTCATCCAGCAGCACAGGAACACTACGTGGAGCTTATTATCCTGCTGCTAAAATGGACATCCACTCTCAACAAGTTTTGCCAACTAGAATTTTTCCAGCAGCATTTTCTCCTGTTGTTTCAGCTTCTGCAGTTTCCCCACACACCTGTTTACACTCTCAGAATGCACGGAGTGGCTGGAGTAATGTAGCGGCTAATGCTGCAGCCATGCCTAAGTCTGCGGTTCAATGCCCTGTCTGGGTACCCAACAAAAAATAGTCCTTGCGCAAGACTCCTAACATTATATTAGTCCCCCTCTGTCGCTCGACTACAGCTATTATAGTTAGGTTTATGGTTATAGTATCTTTATTCATTCATTCATCTTGGTTTCTGCTTAATCTATTTAGGGTCACTCTCCAGGCCTCTCCGGCATGTCCTGGGTCTCTCTCAGGGACTCATTGTAGTTGCCTGTGCCTGGTATAACTCCTGTAAGCTGGAGGCCTCCATGTGAAGAGGCCAGTAGGACAACATTGTACACACACAGACACACGCACACACACACACACACACACACACACACACACACAGACAACAACACAGGCATTCTTCCCTAAAGAAAATATAGGTACTCTTTAGTACACAAATGAAAGGCTCTTGTGTAATAACTTTACCTTTACTTCTTTATTTTCCCTCAGTCTCTCAGAGTATGGACAGTTATCCCCTTATGTCCTTGAACTAAAGCAGCTCTCAGGCTTTAAACATAGCAGCAGTGGTTTCAGGAAGCCTTTATCAGGAGCGAGGGACATATATCTGCAAAGAGACATTCAAGGAACTCTTCAAGAACCCTTTGTAATAATGTGAAGAACACTCTGACTGTAAAATGTAGGCCTCTTTTCACAAGAATGAGAATCGTAAATTGTTTTGTACTTATCTTAAGCCAGAAATCACACACTAAAAGCAGAAGGAAAATGTAATTGCGGGACACAAAATTGGTTTCTCCTTTAAAAAACGTGTCCAGTTTCACCACATAAACACTTTCTCAAATCAATTTCTGTGAAAGACTAAAAGAACACAGTGATTCTAACTCCAGAGTATTCACACAACCTTCACTTCATCAGAAAACATCTTCTACTTTCATTCACTGGCCACTTTATTAGAAACACACCCTTATACTTCCACTCACTGGCCACTTTATTAGAAACACCCCCTCATACATCCACTCACTGGCCACTTTATTAGAAACACCCATCACTCCCTATACCACTCACTGACCAATTTATTAGAAACACCCCCTTATACTTCCACTCACTGGCCACTTTATTAGAAACACCCCCTTACAATTCCACTCACGGGCCACTTTATTAGAAACGCCCTCTTACGCTTCCATTCAGTGACCACTTTGTTAAAAACACCAACCTCATATACTTTGTTGCACAATTTACCAGCCAGCATCTACACCCACTGACCACAGGACCACTATTGTCCAGATATTTTTTTAAGTGATGCCAGGGTCTTTGTGTGGTCAGGAACTGAGAACTGATCAAGAGACCAACAGCTAACACATACATAAAAACCGTTATGCAAGACAATCTTTGTCCAGCGTCTTTGACCAGTGAAGTGGACATGCTCTGGGGTTTGCTTGTTCAGTCTGAAGTCCATTATTTTTCTCTGTATCTTCAGAGAAGGTCATGTGGTGAGTTACTTAGAAGCTGCAGACCGCCCCCTGCGCTGGCCCATGCTGGAGGACTCCATCCAAATATCATTTGTCCAATAATAAGAGCTAGAATGGATGATGAGTAAACAAGATTTTAAGTGCTTTCACAAAAGAACATCGTTTATTACTGGGCCCTTTACGGCACCACTATTCAATTCATCAGTTGAGCTGTGGGGGCCCTGGGAGACCTGTATTCCCCCACCCTCTATGCCCCACCAGAACCGGCAAAGGATAAATGAATATGAGTGTATTTAGTATTCCCCAGCATCAGGATCTCTTTATTGATGAATGCACTCTGCTTGTGCTGGCTCCCTTGCACTTGTCAGTGGTTAAGGATGAGGGAGGCATGCTGAACGGCAGATGGCTTTTGGAGCCACTGGAAGAGCTGGAAAAATAGGAGGACAGAGTAAAATCAAGCCTGTATTTTTCACCATTAGCCCAATTGATGCTCCCAGACATGTTTTCCTCTCCTCTGTTGTTATTTGAGCAGCAAGCGCTGGAGGACTGCTCCTCTAACATTTCAATTCAGGCCCAGGGTCTTCAACTCTCCAGGAGAAATACAAAGAAGCTCGGATGTGCAGAAACCTTGCTATGGGAGGTCAGAAAGGTCAGTGTTTGCAGAGCGGCACAGGAGGACATGCGCATGCAAAACACAGCCCTGATCTGTGAATGCCACAGAGCAGGAGGAGAATCAGGTGAGGATTAGTGCAGATGAGCACGGAATGTGCAATGGGTCTAGGGTTTGTGTCCACTCACTGTTCACCATGCCTGGTAGCACCTCCACAATGCTATTGTGTTGACCAGCAGTGTACACTGTACACTTTTGCTGTGTCTGAAACTGTGCCTAGGATTTTGGGGTTCCGCCATTTTGTAGTAGAGCCCCAAAACACTCAAGCCATCCCACAATGCACTGCCAAATGTTAGTGTATAGTGGATACCAATAATCCACTGCAATGATGGGTTAATATTTGTTAATGATATTGTGCCCAAAATTGTTCACTACCCTCCTGAAATCTGTTTCCTAAAATAGTGCACTATATAGTGAGTAAAGCAGGGAATAGTGAATAAGGTGCCATTTAGTGAGTGTGTAAAATTGTCCACAGGTGTGAGTGTGGGAGTGACTGGGTGAGTGTGTGATATTGTCCACAGGTGTATGGGTGAGTGACTGGGTGAGTGTGTAAAATTGTCCACAGATGTGAGTGTGTGAGTGAGTGAGTGTGTGAGCGACTGGGTGAGTGTGTAAAATTGTCAACAGGTGTGAGTGTGTGAGTGACTGGGTGAGTGTGTAATATTATCCACAGATGTGAGTGTGTGAGTGACTGGGTGAGTGTGTGACACTGTCCACAGATGTATGTGTGAGTGACTGGGTGAGTGTGTTAAATTGTCCACAGGTGTTAATATTTGTTAATTATATTGTGCCCAAAATTGTTCACTACCCTCCTGAAATCTGTTTCCTGAAATAATGCACTATATAGTGAGTAAAGCAGGGAGTAGTGAATAAGGTGCTACTTAGTGAGTGTGTAAAATTGTCCACAGGTGTGAGTGTGTGAGTGACTGGGTGAGTGTGTGATATTGTCCACAGGTGTATGGGTGAGTGACTGGGTGAGTGTATAAAATTGTCCACAGGTGTATGTGTGAGTGACTGGGTGTGTGAGCGACTGGGTGAGTGTGTAAAATTGTACACAGGTGTGAGTGTGTGAGTGACTGGGTGAGTGTGTAAAATTGTCCACAGATGTGAGTGTGTGAGTGACTGGGTGAGTGTGTGACACTGTCCACAGGTGTATGTGTGAGTGACTAGGTGAGTGTGTGAAATTGTCCACAGATGTGAGTGTGTGAGTGACTGGGTGAGTGTGTGACACTGTCCACAGATGTATGTGTGAGTGACTGGGTGAGTGTGTTAAATTGTCCACAGGTGTATGTGTGAGTGACTGGGTGAGTGCGTAAAATTGTCCACAGGTGTATGTGTGATTGACTGGGTGAGTGCGTAAAATTGTCCAAAGGTGTGTGTGTGAGTGACTGGGTGAGTGTGTTAAATTGTCCACAGGTGTGTGTGTGTGAGTGACTGGTGAGTGTGTAAAATTGTCCACAGGTGTGAGTGTGTGAGTGACTGGTGAGTGTGTAAAATTGTCCAAAGGTGTGAGTGACTGGGTGAGTGTGTGATATTGTCCACAGGTGTATGGGTGAGTGACTGGGTGAGTGTGTAATATTGTCCACAGGTGTGTGTGAGTGAGTGGGTGAGTGTGTGAGCGACTGGGTGAGTGTGTGATGATGTCCAAAGGTGTGTGTGTGTGAGTGAATGGGTACGTGTGTAGAATTGTCCACAGGTGTGTGTATGAGTGACTGGGTGAGTGTGTGAAACTGTCCACAGGTGTGTGTGTGAGTGACTGGGTGAGTGTGTAAAATTGTCCACAGGTGTGTGTGTGAGAGTGATTGGGTGATTGTGGGATATTGTCCACAGATGTGAGTGTGTGAGTGACTGGGTGAGTGCGTAAAATTGTCCAAGGGTGTGTGACTGAGTGACTTGTGAGTGTGTGAAATTGTCCACAGATGTGAGTGTGTGAGTGACTGGGTGAGTGTGTGACACTGTCCACAGATGTATGTGTGAGTGACTGGGTGAGTGTGTTAAATTGTCCACAGGTGTATGTGTGAGTGACTGGGTGAGTGCGTAAAATTGTCCACAGGTGTATGTGTGAGTGACTGGGTGAGTGTGTAAAATTGTCCACAGGTGTGTGTGTGTGTGAGTGACTGGGAGAGTGTGTGAAACTGTCCACAAGTGTGTGTGTGTGTGTGTGTGAGTGACTGGGTGAGTGTGTAAAATTGTCCATAGGTGTGTGTGTGTGAGAGTGAATGGGTGAATGTGTGATATTATCCACAGATGTGAGTGTGTGAGTGACAGGGTGAGTGTGTGATGTTGTCCACAGGTGTATGTGTGAGTGACTGGGTGAGTGTGTGATATTGTCCACAGGTGTATGGGTGAGTGACTGGGTGAGTATGTAAAAATGTCCACAGGTGTGTGTATGAGTGACTGGGTGAGTGTGTAAAATTGTCCACAGGTGTGTGTGTGTAAGAGTGAATGGGTGATTGTGGGATAGTGTCCACAGATGTGAGTGTGTGAGTGACTGGGTGAGTGTGTGATGTTGTCCACAGGTGTATGTGTGAGTGAATGGGTGAGTGTGTAAAATTTTCCATAGGTGTGTGTATGAGTGACTGGGTGAGTGTGTGAAACTGTCCACAAGTGTGTGTGTGTGTGTGTGAGTGACTGGGTGAGTGTGGAAAATTGTCCATAGGTGTGTGTGTGTGAGAGTGAATGGGTGATTGTGTGATATTGTCCACAGATGTGAGTGTGTGAGTGACAGGGTGAGTGTGTGATGTTGTCCACAGGTGTATGTGTGAGTGAATCGGTGAGTGTGTAAAATTGTCCATAGATGTGTGTATGAGTGACTGGGTGAGTGTGTAAAATTGTCCATAGATGTGTGTATGAGTGACTGGGTGAGTGTGGAAAATTGTCCATAGGTGTGTGTGTGTGAGAGTGAATGGGTGATTGTGTGATATTTTCCACAGATGTGAGTGTGTGACTGACAGGGTGAGTGTGTGATGTTGTCCACAGGTGTATGTGTGAGTGAATCGGTGAGTGTGTAAAATTGTCCATAGATGTGTGTATGAGTGACTGGGTGAGTGTGTGAAACTGTCCAAAGTTGTGTGTGTGAGTGACTGGGTGAGTATGTAAAATTGTCCACAGGTGTGTGTGTATGAGTGACTGGGTGAGTGTGTGAAACTGTCCACAGGTGTGTGTGTGTGAGTGACTGGGTGAGTGTGTAAAATTGTCCACAGGTGTGAGTGTGTGAGTGACAGGGTGAGTGTGACAGGGTGAGTGTGTGATGATGTCCACAGGTGTGTGTGTGTGTGAGTGAATGGGTTAGTGTGTAAAATTGTCCACAGGTGTTTGTGTAAGAGTGAATGGGTGATTATGTGATAGTGTCCACAGATGTGAGTGTGTGAGTGACTGGGTGAGTGTGTGATGTTGTCCACAGGTGTATGTGTGAGTGACTGGGTGAGTGTGTAAAATTTTCCATAGGTGTGTGTATGAGTGACTGGGTGAGTGTGTGAAACTGTCCACAAGTGTGTGTGTGTGTGAGTGACTGGGTGAGTGTGTAAAATTGTCCATAGGTGTGTGTGTGAGAGTGAATGGGTGATTGTGTGATATTGTCCACAGATGTGAGTGTGTGAGTGATAGGGTGAGTGTGTGATGTTGTCCACAGGTTTATGTGTGAGTGAATTGGTGAGTGTGTAAAATTGTCCATAGATGTGTGTATGAGTGACTGGGTGAGTGTGTGAAACTGTCCACAGGTGTGTGTGTGTGAGAGAGTGACTGGTTGAGTGTGTAAAATTGTCCACAGGTGTGAGTGTGTGAGTGAATGGGTTAGTGTGTAAAATTGTCCACAGGTGTGAGTGTGTGAGTGACTGGGTGAGTGTGTGATATTGTCCACAGATGGGAGTGTGTGAGTGACTGGGTGAGTGTGTGATATTGTCCACAGATGGGAGTGTGAGAGTGATTGGGTGACTGTGTGAAATTTTCCACAGGTGTTAGCTTGAAGGAGACTGGGTGAGTGTGTAATATTATCCACAGATGTGAGTGTGTGAGTGACTGGTTGAGTGTGTAATATTGTCCACAGGTGTGTGTGTGTGTGTGTGTGTGTGTGTGTGTGAGTGACTTGGTGAGTGTGTAAAATTGTCCACAGGTGTGAATGTGTGAGTGACTGGGTGAGTGTGTGAAACTGTTCAAAGTTGTGTGTGAGTGACTGGGTTAGTGTGTAAAATTGTCCACAGGTGTGTGTATGAGTGACTGGGTGAGTGTGTGAAACTGTCCACATGTGTGTGTGTGTGTGTGTGTGAGTGACTGGGTGAGTGTGTAAAATTGTCCAAAGGTGTGAGTGTGTGAGTGAATGGGTGATTGTGTGATATTGTCCACAGATGTGAGTGTGTGAGTGACTGGGTGAGTGTGTAATATTGTCCACAGATGGGAGTGTGAGAGTGACTGGGTGACTGTGTGAAATTGTCCACAGGTGTTAGCTTGAAGGAGACTGGGTGAGTGTGTAATATTATCCACAGATGTGAGTGTGTGAGTGACTGGGTGAGTGTGTAATATTGTCCACAGGTGTGTGTGTGTGTGTGTGTGTGTGTGTGAGTGACTTGGTGAGTGTGTAAAATTGTCCACAGGTGTGAATGTGTGAGTGACTGGGTGAGTGTGTGAAACTGTTCAAAGTTGTGTGTGAGTGACTGGGTTAGTGTGTAAAATTGTCCACAGGTGTGTGTATGAGTGACTGGGTGAGTGTGTGAAACTGTCCACATGTGTGTGTGAGTGACTAGGTGAGTGTGTAAAATTGTCCACAGGTGTGAGTGTGTGAGTGAATGGGTGATTGTGTGATATTGTCCACAGATGTGAGTGTGTGAGTGACTGGGTGAGTGTGTGATATTGTCCACAGATGGGAGTGTGTGAGTGACTGGGTGAGTGTGTAAAACTGTCCAGATATGTGAGTGTGTGAGTGACTGGGTGAGTGTGAAATATTGTCCACAGGTCTGTATTTGTGAGTGACTGGGTGAGTGTGTAATATTTTCAACAGGTGTGTGTGTGTGAGTGACTGGGAGAGTGTGTAAAATTGTCCACAGGTGTGAGGGTGTGAGTGACTGGGAGAGTGTGTAAAATTGTCCACAGGTGTGCATGTGTGAGTGACTGGGTGAGTGTGTAAAACTGTCCACAGGTGTGAGTGTGTGAGTGACTGGGTTAGTGTGTAATATTGTCCACAGATGTGAGTATGTGAGTGACTTGGTGAGAGTGTGATGTTGTCCACAGGTGTATGTGTAAGTGAATGGTTGAGTGTGTAAAATTGTCCATAGGTGTGTGTATGAGTGACTGGGTGAGTGTGTGAAACTGTCCACAGGTGTGTGTGTGTGTGAGTGACTGGGTGATTGTGTAAAATTGTCCATAGGTGTGTGTGTGAGAGTGAATGGGTGAGTGTAAAAAATTGTCCACATGTGTGTGTGAGAGTGAATGGGTGATTGTGTGATATTGTTCATAGATGTGAGTGTGTGAGTGACTGGGTGAGTGTGTGATGTTGTCCACAGCTGTATGTGTGAGTGAATGGGTGAGTGTGTAAAATTGTACATAGGTGTGTGAATGAGTGACTGGGTGAGTGTGTAAATTTGTCCAGATATGTGAGTGTGTGAGTGACTGGGTGAGTGTGTGATGTTGTCCACAGGTGTAGGTGTGAGTGACTGGGCGAGTGTGTGAAACTGTCCACAGGTGTGTGTGTGTGTGTGTGTGTGAGTGACTGGGTGAGTGTGTAAAATTGTCCACAGGTTTGTGTGTGAGTGAATGGTTGATTGTGTGATATTGTCCACAGATGTGAGTGTGTGAGTGACTGGGTGAGTGTGCGATATTGTCCACAGATGGGAGTGTGAGAGTGACTGGGCGAGTGTGTGAAATTTTCCACAGGTGTTAGCTTGTAGGTGACTGGGTGAGTGTGTAAAATTGTCCACAGGTGTGAGTGTGTGAGTGACTTGGTGAGTGTGTAAAATTGTCCACTGATGTGAGTGTGTGAGTGACTGGATGAGTGTGTGATATTGTCTAAAGGTGTGATTGTGTGAGTGACTGGGTGAGTGTGTACAATTTTCCACAGGAGTGAGTTTGTGAGTGACTGGTTGAGTGTGTAATATTGTCCACAGGTGTTTGTGTGAGTGCCTGGGTGAGTGTGTAATATTGTCCACAGGTGTGTGTGTGTGAGTGACTGGGTGAATGTGTAAAATTGTCCACAGGTGTGAGTGACTGGTTGAGTGTGTAATATTGTCCACAGGTGTTTGTGTGAGTGACTGGGTGAGTGTGTAAAATTGTCCACAGGTGTTAGCGTGTAGGTGACTGGGTGAGTGTGTAAAATTGTCCACAGGTGTGCGTGTGTGAGTGACTGGGTGAGTGTGTAATATTGTCCATAGGTGTGTGTGTGTGTGAGTGACTTGGTTAGTGTGTAAAATTGTCCAGAGATGTGAGTGTGTGAGTGACTGGATGAGTGTGTAAAATTGTCCACAGGTGTGTGTGTGTGAGTGACTGGGTGATTGTGTGATGTTGTCCACAGGTGTTAGCGTGTAAGTGACTGGGTGAGTGTGTGAAATAGTCCAGTTGTGAGTGTGTAAGTGACAGGGTGAGTGTGTGAGTCCCTCAGATGAACTAATGTCCTGTCCAGGGTTCGTGTGGATGAAGATTTCTTTATTGTATTTAATGAGTAGTAAATGCAGTGTATATGTAGTTCTGCTCATGAGGAAAATTAAAATCAGTACTGAATAAGAGATTTGTAGATGACAGTTGTGCAGTGTTTGCTAACTTGTGTCTGTGCCTGCCTCCAACAATAAAGAGGCTCTGATTAGCCAGGTCTGGGTCGTGTTTTGATTGTGCCGAGTTACATCGATTAAATAGGCTCTCATTTGTTTCTCTACACAATGACAGACAGAAAGGGACGGGATGGCGAACTGCTTTTTGCGGCTGATGCCGACGCAAGATAGAGGTGTCGTGCTGAGACATTCACAGCTTTGAACACATTCGCATTAGGAGGCCTGGGCTCACTTAGCCGCTGCCGCTCACTGAGACGCAATTATTTGGAAATGATCAGAGTGTTCTGCGGTGCCTAGGCTGCTCTGATGGGCCGTTATCTCTGGAATCAGGGCGATTACTACCACAGTTAATCATTTACACCCAGCCGCACTTGGGCGCCTTTATCTGGCCGTTGCCTTGCATGTTAGCACGGTATGGCTGGAGATGCTATTATTAGGAACGCTGCAATGTTGGTGTTCTCTGTGCTGATGTCCGTATTCAGATGCAATTTCACCCCAAAAGAACACTATGCTAAGATCTTTGCATAGAGGGTTGCACTGTTGTTGGGAAGGTTTGCTCCCAGGTGATGCTATAGCCATCTGTATCTGGGAACCTGAGGATGATAAAGAGGCGTGGTTCTATCTGGATGTTCAGGATTGTCCTTCCTTGTCTGCTTAATTTTGCAGGGTACTTGCAAACAACTGGGCTCAGCAAACAGAATTGGCACTTGGCATTCTCCTCCAAGCATGTTGAGCTCTCATATCCTTAAAATCACTTGAGTGGTGCAATTGTCTAATTGCTGCCTTGTTCACTCTGGGTTTTTGCAATTCACTTTGCCTTGCAAATTGGGCATGGCTGAGAGCAGGGCCAGAAATCTTTACTGTAAACAGTTCTTTCTTTTGGTAGAAACTGCAGAAAGTTAAATGTGACATGAAACTTTGCAAGTGACATATATTTGCTTAGAAATCGGGTGCTTGCCATTCACCTGCTGTAGTGAATCTCACTGAAATGAATGGAATATTATGTGAAAATTTGCAAACACAAACCCAGTGTGAGTGCAGCTTAGTCTTGGGAATGATGTGATGTAGTGACCAAACGTCAAGTGATGTGGCAAATATTGATGTTCAAAGGTTCTTACTTGCTTTATCTCTGCTACTACACCATGACAATGGGCATTCTTCAAATCACAGCAACCAAAGGTCAGTTTAAATTCAGGTGATTAGCAAAAAGCTACTTGTTGGGAAGATCTGAGGAGTTTGACCCCAGTTCATAACATAGGCATCGATAACTGGGAACCTATGGAAGGTAAACAGGCATTATTCTCTGTGGATGGGTAGACTGGTCTATCCTCTTCAGCATTATACAGCATGACACAAGCCAACACCAGGGTTGAGTAAACAGAATTGGCACTTGGTATTCTCCACCAAGTGTGTTGAGCACAAATGTCCTTTCTTTATGGGGCAGTGCAAAAAGATTGGGTATAGCTTCTTGTTTCTAAGAAGAAGAACATGCAACTCTTCAGTTAGTAGCACAGTGTGTTGGGGCAGACATAGCAAACGAGTGGATCTGGATGTAAATACTTGGAAGAAGTTACAAATTTGTGGCTCGCAAAACTCACCCTGTCATAAATTGACCAGATGTCAAGGGATATGGGATTTACCAATGTGAATTGCATAGGGTCATACTCACTTTATCTCTGCTACTATGCCATGGTGCTTGACATTGATGAAACCATTGCAACCAAAGGTCAGATCAAGTTCAGGTGATAGGCAACAAGCAAATTAGGTAATGAGAGATAAAAAGTTGCTGGCAGTGAGAACAGAAGAGTAAAATGGGCATTCTTGTTGGGAAGTCATGAGGCTGTCTGTATGCAAGTCTAAATAAAGGTACAGGCCTTTTCATTTCTGGATGAGTAGGACAGTCCTCTGTTCCTCATTGCTAGCATCTGCCACCTGAAGTAACTGAGCTCAGGCAGTTAGGTTTCCTCTGTAAATGTGCTGAGCTCTCATGAAGCAGTCTTAGCAGCAGTTTATATGGCTCAGAGAGCAGAAAACCTGTGCTAGCTTACACCCTCCCACTCAGCTCACACGGCGAGCCCTAAAAAAGTCAGTGGAATTGGACAGGACTAAATTGGGGTGAATCCTAGGTAACAATCTCAACCAAAAAAAAAAAAAATAAATCATTGCTGCTTTCTTTATAAAAAGAAAAGAAAATGTAGACAGGCTTATTGCTTCATCCATTTGTTTTCCTGCAGGTGCCTCGACCAATTCGGCTCTCATTCCGAGGAGCACAGCATCAGTGGCAGATTAGCCACGCTCGCTGTGCTGCTATGTCTGCAGTTTTCACTGCCAGTGTGTCACCATCCATGAGTTTGTCCTGTGCTGGGATGACTGGTTTAATGTGGGTGTGTGTGACAGTCACCTACAGCGAAAATTGTATGGCCAAAACCATGGTCAGACACTGCTGGACCGACTACTGCCTCAGGCCCCGGGGCTGGAGTGTGCCAGGAGTCTTGGTAACTGGGGTTTAATTGATGGATTAAGTGTGGGGGAAAAGCAACGTAGGTGTTGCATGTCATTTGGACAGAGGTGTGTAGTTTTTTTTCTTTTCTTGTTGCCTAGGTTGATGTGTTTACGACAGGTAGTTTATTAAAGAGCCCTGCTTGTGCTGCAGTGGACCGAAGGATGACTGGCCTCTGCTTTGCAATTAAGTGTCACTCAAAGTCTCTCTCTTGCTCTCTCTCTCTCTCTCTCTCCCTCTTTCTCTCTTTCTCTCTCTAAGATATTACAGAAGTAATAGATTTGTCTTTCCTAAGATGCTTTGGGGCATTCTCTGTGTGTATGTGAATATTTATCTATTCAGCAGGTTTCACTCACATTCTGGGGACTTGTCTTTCTTGCCAGGACCCCAAGTGAAATTCTCCACCTGTGGACACTCACACTCTGTCACTCACATTCTCAACCCTGTGGACAGTTTCACACACTTACCCTGTCACTCATGTACATTTTGTGATGTTGAGTTGGGGGCTCTGGGGTAGTCAACTCATTATATTCAATTAACCAAACCATCAATTAATTGACTGAAAAATTATGTATTTATATAATGAGCTGACCACCCTAGACCCTACATCTCAACATCACAGAATACAACTGGGATTATATATATATTGTGTGTGATCTCTTCGATCCATCCGTTATCTGTAACCGCTTATCCAATTTAGGGTCACGGGGGGTCCAGAGCCTACCTGGAATCATCGGGCGCAAGGCAGGAATACACCCTGGAGGGGACGCCAGTCCTTCACAGGGCAACACAGACACACACACATTCACACCTACGGACACTTTCGAGTCGCCAATCCTGCAACGTGTGTTTTTGGACTGTGGGAGGAAACCGGAGCACCCGGAGGAAACCCACATCAACTCACATCAACTCCTCACAGACAGTCACCCGGAACAGGAATCAAACCCACAACCTCCAGGCCCTTGGAGCTGTGTGACTGCGACACTACCTGCTGCGCCACCGTGCCGCCCGTGTGATCGCTTCATTTAGGTCTATTTTGTTTTCGCATTTTGTCCTTGTTGAGCACATCACATCCTTTCAGACCCACATTGTTGAGTTCATCCTCCAGTGGAAGGATGGACACAATTAATTGTGGGTGTTCTCAGATCTGAAGTCAGAATGGAGCTTGATTTTAGTCTCTCTCTTTAATGGAGACAGATTTGGTTGGACATCATGGTATTGCGTGGGTTTATCTTTTTTACTTATTTTCTTTTGAGTTTTCCTTGAATTCTCTAATCACCCCAGAAACATCTGATGAGAAACGAATAATTAGCAATTAAAGCTCGTTTTTGACTCACTGGAAATTAAATACACGAAGGTCTCTGACTCTTTACAGAGGCCGTCTTCATTACGATCCATGTGGAAGTGCAGAATCATTATGGGAGGACTTGGCTAATTGCTTTAAGGCAGGAATATGATGGTTTTTACTGGAGTGAAATCACATCGCTCTGCAGGGCTCAAACATGGCTGATAAGACCCAAGAGGCTCATCTGAAATACCCACGACCGTCCTTCAGACTACAAAAGAATAGTTAACGGCAAGGTTAACCAAAGCAGACCTTATTTCCATTGCAATAAAGTATCTCTTTTGTTATGAGTTTGCGCTGGCCTTGCACAAGTCCCAGCAAAGCCACTCCTATTCGTCATTGTGGTGCTGTGAGCCTATTGGGTGGTTTTACTGGGTTCTGTCTGCACTGGGTTGGGGCATTTTTTGATGTATTAACGAGTGAGTGCTTTTGGATGTTTCAGTAGTAATTGTTCAACAATAGATAATATTTCTACCTTCCTATTCCAGCATCATAATCATTCAGATTTTTCAGTGAGCTTTAATAGGGAGAGCCAAGCCTCTTTCATTGCTACTATTGGCTTAGCACTGCAGAAACTACACTATGTAACATTTGGAGAAGGATAGGATGTTGCACCACAGAGGAGCAAACTCCCTATTAATACTCTCCAGTTTCAGAAATACTCACTGTGTAAAACCCTTTGGAAACATAAGTTACTGTCCCGCCCATGGTATTTGCATTACCATGGAATAACACTTAATTAGCATCTAATTTTGCACCTAGTGCACTTTCATCATGTCATCTCAATAAGTTAAAGTTTGCATATGTGAACTTTCCTTGACTTATTCACTGGCTTGAATATGTGGCCTCTGTAAGCCTTAAAAAATCAGGGCCAGTGTTGAGTGTAATGCTAAATGACTAGCGGCAGTGCTAGCAAATCGAGATTTGACTAGGAAGCTGTCCTCCATTTGTCTCCCCACCACTCTCTCACACTTGTCTTTTGATGTCCCCTTTGTATTTTTCATCAGGTCCAATGCAAAATGCATCCTTCCATCTTCAGCCCCCACCACATCTGTCAGCATCAGCATTAGTGGTCTGAGAGATGGAGGGAGTCAAAGAAAGTGAAGAGTGGTGTTGGAAAGGTGATGAATATGCAGTGTGAACATGTGGCAGGGTTTGTAATCAGAGGGTTTTGGGACTGCCAGTCAGGCCAAGAACTGTCGTTTAAATGTCAGTAACAGTGATGAATTCAGCAACACTTTCTGAGAACACATGACTACAAAAATGATTTACACTTGTAGCAATATACACTTATACAGGATCCAGCATAACCTATAATATTAATCATGCTACAGATGGAGGCAAATGCCAAATCTTACCTAAGGAATATCAACTGTGTACTACACACGAATACTATTCATTACATAATATGTACTAACTTTCAAAACATGAGTTCAGGAGGCTAGTACACAAAATATTAACATATTACACTGCTTCTCACTGACAGGACTAGCATGACAAGCCTAATGACAACAGCAAAACAATCCCGATGTTCTAATAACAACAGTATCTCTCTCTCCCACACACTCCTGATGACTTTAGCATAAAAAACTTTCTCTCTCTTTTCTCTGATCACCTTAGCATAACCAGCCTAACTTTCTGATGAGACTAGTATAAAGCTAAAAATAATAGCAAAACAACCCAATATTTCTGATGACACTAGCATAACAGTCTCTCTCTGTCTCTCTCTCTCTCTCTCTGTGTTTTGAGTGTTTTATTAAATTTCGGTCTCATTTTCTATATTATGTGAATCTTTTCATGTGAGGTTATGTGTGTGTTTGTTTTTCATTATTTATATCCCGTACACTATTCAGTCTGACTCATACCTCTTGGAGTATTACATCACAGCCAATATACATGTTTTTCATTTATTTCTAAACCATTCTTTTAGTCATACTTTGCGAAATTACCCAGCACAATGTTATGAGTGCTGATGAGGTCAGTGTGTCTATTATGCTGGGGATTTTCTGGATTGTTTTACTGTTTGCAGCGTTAACCTTATCAAAAACTAAAAGACACAAATATGAATGTGTTTTACTCAGACGTTAAAAAGAGATTAAACATTTAGTCTTGGTCACCTACTATAAAAGATTAAAGTCTCAGCCAAAAACCCTTGTCAGGTTGCTTGTGTTAAAACTAATAATGCTAGTGGCAAAATTAGCCTTGCTGTAACTCTAAAATTCACGTATCAATCTTAATGTTTTAATTAATTTAGAACAACGAGCCTGAATAATTGCACCAGAAATAACAACTCTAACTTTATAACCAACATAGCTAGACTCACTAGCTAATGACACTATCAAAACAAGACAAACGTTCTACTGAAATAGTACAAGTAGCTTAAATACTTGATTAGACTTGATTAAACCTTTGAGACACTAGCAATTTACATTCTAGTAAAACTACACTAAGTAAACTATAACACCAGCAAAAACCGCTGCAAACCTACTATAACACTAGCCTAACTAGCTGATAACAATAAATAAAATCACTTGATCCTGCATAAAAGGCATAGAATAGAAACTAGAATATTCAAATGATACTAGGAGAGTGAGCTTAAATATTAACAGCAGCAAAACAACCCTAATGTTCATATGACACTAGCATAACTGGCTCATAGCAATAACAGAATAACCCTCAATTTATCATGATAATAATAACTAGCCTAACTACAGCAAAATAATTGTAACTTTCTTATGAGACTCACATAGCTCATGCAAACAACCCATGCTAAACTAGCTAATGACAGTCTAAAAACAACTGCAACCTTCCAATGGCTTAACTAGAATTATTATTGGACAACACTAACAAAATACAATCATAACTAGCTTAACTAGTTGCTGATACCAAATATTAAGAGTTTCTCCTGTGATTAGAATTACATTTACATTATTAAGATACATTTAGGACGAATCAATTAAAAAAAAACCCCTAAAAACCTTGTGGAGGTGAATTGTCAGCTTTAATCTTTTTAATCTCGTTGCCTAAGCACTTTGCATTCTCAGAAATGCTAGTGTCCTGGCATCAAAAGCCCAGAAATAGTTGAGAAGGAATGCAGAAAGCTTTGACAGGAACTCAGCTCTGAGCGGTTTACTCTGTGCAGCCATTAAGCTGACAACCGTGTGACAAATACGTGGCAGAATAGTATGCGCTCATTCTTATTTTTACCTAATATTCACGTATTGTCACAGGAATAAAAGCAATTTCTTCAGATGACTGCAAAGGAACACTTGACCACTTCTCTGCCAAACAGCTGAAAGTGCTCTGGGATCAAAATGCAGCGGATATTGGCATAAGAATCTCTGTTATATATCTAATACAGCTCTACTGTGAGTTTAAGCTGCAATAGGTGAGCAATTGAGTCAGCGAGCCTATTTTATCCCTGAGCTCTCCTGTGCTCAGCTAGCCAGCTTTATTTTTAGGACTGATGTAGAAGATCCCTGTAATAGAGTAAGAGCTAGCTGTCATGAAGTCTTTATGACTGTCTAAGGACTAAGGCCATGGGTCAGTTCCAAGGTTGAAGTGTTCGAAAAAAAAGCCTCATTGTGACACGCCAGATTTGTTCAATCCACTGCATATTGATAGTCAAATACAACTAATAATAACAAGAAAAAAGACTTTCGCTAGTACAAACCATGCCCGTAGAAGCTTAAATGGGCAGGTGAACTCAAAAGTGAGTTCAGGGTGACTTATGAATGCATATGAAGCCGGACCACCCCTGTTGGATAAATGAGAAAAGACGGGATGGAGAGGGGGAAAGTTTGTCTGATGCAGAAATGACGTGAATTTGCGGGGTATATGGCTGAGAGGAGGCGTTTGGGCATGGTCCTACTCCCAAAATTATGTTATTACATAACTTCAATAATTGAACGTGAAGTGGCCAGAGTTATAACATATTTACATGTATTAGTGTGGGAAAACTGTTTAACTTGGACGAAAGGGCAGTGGTAGAGTTGTAAATGTACATTATCAGGTTATCCGGGCACCTGCAGCTATTAGCAAATTTAATTTAACACTGTTCATTGCCTCTTCCTGAGAGTTGGAGATATTTGATACGGCCCCCAGACCGAGTAATTTCATTTCAATTTCAACTTGTCACAGTGTTGCATATATATTAAAGCAAATCTTCACTATATAAGTGGCCACTTACACAATCCCACTAAAACGACTCTATTTTTAGTATTTTCCAGAGGTATTTTATGTTAAAGCCACTGTCCTCTCATTTGAATATTTCGCTTTTGACCATTATCTGTATGACTGGTAATGAATGTGTTCTGAAGCGGTGCAGAGTTGTAAATAATTTCTTTCACAGTTTTCTTTTATTGGATTTTAGTGGGTGGGCCTAAATTTGGGTGATACAACATCTAGTCTATCATAGAACCAAACAGAATTGTTTACATCGCTCACGTCATTAAGGACATCCCCCAAACCACCCCAGGAGTTACCAGAGACACATCACCAGTAGTCTTTACCTGCATGCTGCAGTTTTACAAAACATCAGTTTTTCATTTGTTTTATAACACTCCATTGCTTATAATTGGAGGATCCTGGTGAGCTGTGCAGCCTTGACTTAATCAAATCTAATGCATTTTTTTTTAAATACAGATACCCTCGTAAGATCTTGCTGGTGTGGGCTTACTCCCTTTTAATGATGTACCTCCCACTTAATTTTAGCTGGATCCAGATGGAAAAAATCCAGCACCTCTGCATTTTTATTTAGAAAAATAACATTCATTATAATGCCACCACAGTCCCATGTTGTTTTTTCTGGATCACACCACTCAGGTCCCTTACTTGATGATTCACAAATTGAACCCTGGATGCATCAAGTACTCTCAGACTAAATTTTGCTTTGTATGGATCTGTGGGTCCATGGTTGGAAACTTTTTAAATTTTTTTAAAACTCTAAATAGAAATGATCTGAACATTTAAGTTTGAATCTGTTTCAGTTTAATTTTGCCCATTCAGGAATCGAAACTCTTTTCCCCGCCTAACACTCATAGCCTAATATCTTTGTAGATTTACCTTTTCCAGCTAATGGACTGAATCCATGGCATGGATTTCTTGAGCTGCAGACTTTGAAGCTGGACTTGACCCAAACGTGCTGAAAATCTTTGTCATGAACATGAAAGTATTATACTCCAACTTTAACAACCTCCAAATCCATGCTGTTAGACTCATGCCCACATTGCTTGTGTTAAAACAATTAAAATTACTAGCCTTATCAGATGAAAACTGTAGCATAATTAGCCTAACTACATGGTACCTAGAGCAAAGCTATTTTACCCGGATATCTGAGGCATCTCTCAGGTTGTGGAAAGATTGTGGAGAGAGAAGCAGGTAATGAGAAAAGTGCTGGGCTTCGAGGCTATGTTGCAGACCTCTGGGTCAGCTTCACGTTTGGGTGTCACTGTGACTCAGGAGTGAAGTGCACACACTCTCGCTCACACACACACCTACACATACACAGAGCCAGCTCCGCGGGATGCGTGGCTAATCTCCAGTCACCACGGTAACAAGTGTGCTCACGACCGTGCTCCAAACGGAGGATGTGCTGTCCACAAACATTAGGCAGCCAATCAGATTGCCCCACTGCCGGCGGCGGCCTCTACACTCCTCACAATCAACAATTCATGACATCTCAATAGCACTTGACAGCGGTCTAATTGATTTCAGAGAATCCAATAAAAACCCACGCAACCTCCACCTCCCCACGCCACACCACCACCCACTTCCAAACCTTTCCAATTCCTTTGAACACCACTGACACCCACCTTCCCAAAAAACACCTGTTGATTTGTGGTGGTTCTCTTTTATTCATGCATTCCTTTTTACACCACTGCTGTTTGAAGCCTGGTCTGACACAGGGTTGCTGAGAGAGAAGGAGGGTGTGTGGAGAGAGAGAGAGAGAGAGAGAGAGAGAGAGAGAGAGAGAGAGAGAGAGAGAGAGAGAGAGAGAGAGAGAGAGAGAGAGAGAGAGAGAAAACGAAAAAGACAGAGAGAGATAGAGATAGAGAGCTGTCTGTGTATGATGTTGATGTGCAAGGCTTCATCAACATTGCATGCACAGCGTTATGCCGACCTCTGGCTCTGCTTCTGGAAGCACATACAGACACAGGACACAGACACACACACACACACACACACACACACACACATTAAAAGCACTCTTTGGCCAAAATTAAGATTTGATCCATGGCTAAATCTGTTGTAACTCTCCTACTCACCTCGTACAGCAGTGCCGCTGTGATCCTTACGGTAGGTTTGTAGTCTGTCACTCAGAAAAATCCCATTCAGAGAACGTCCATAGATCCAAAGTATGAAATGAAACAAGACATTAGAAGAAGCTGTACATGAGCCCAAGCTTATCATCCTCCATGTGAAGCAAGGGGTGTCATTAGACCCCAAAAGTCGCATTGCTTCACTAAATAGTTGCAATAAAAAAATCAACTCTATACTGGACTGCTGAGCAGAACTACAGGACATGCCATGCAAGTTCCCACTCCCACTACATTTCCCATAATGCCCCACAATCTTTTCCAATCTCGAAGTCAGATTATTGGATTAATTGCATGAACATATTTAAAAGTAAGTTAACCATGCAACAGAGGAGGTAATTATAGTTGTGATGATATATATTAGTTAAGGCCACTCATTCCCCTCCACAGAACCCAACAGAAATTCTCACAAGGACTTTAATTGTAAAAACTGTCATTAATGTATCGTTCTATTCTAATTAATATTGTATTAAATTGGGAATGACAGAAGGTTAGGGACACCATTCTCTCACATTTTCAGTGAACCCCATGTGTATGTCAGAGGAAGAAATGTGGATGCAGTTTTGTCAAATGTTGCAAAACTGAGCTTTATAGTGTTTCTGTTTTTATTTGTTCAGGGAAGTGCACATAGATAAAATAAATGCAATTAATAAAAAATTCTTTAGTTTATTTGTTCTTCATTTCTGATCCATGGCAACAAAATGACCAGTTTAGTGACCAATTGTTTACAGGGTTTAGTGTTGAACAGGAGTTTTACTAGATGCATATCTGTACCAATACGACTGGTTGACGAGCAGAGGGTTACAGCTGTGCCCTCTAAATTCTGTGTCCCTCCAGTGCAACAAGTAATAAGCTAGCAAGGCTAGAGGGGTGTAAAACTGACCAGCACTGGATCTGTGTCCCCCTCAATGATGTAGCTCCAACAAATACCTTTGGGATGAGAAGTTACTATCAGTATCGGTATTCTTAAATGTGTAGTTCATGGTTGTAATCAATAAACAATTTTATATAAGATTTATAAAATGCCTCTTCACCATTTGCTGTTATCCAGTTTGTTTTCAGGCTGGAAACAAGTCTGTTGTGTTTACAAAGCCCCATTGTCTGTAAATGAGTGAAATGACAGACTGCTTAGTTTCTCTCTCTCTGGAGTAGTTTTAGACAACGGAGAAAACACCAAATGTTGAAAAGCATGAACCGAAATAAGGATATTGTTCTATTCCTGCTCCATAGGTGGGTAATACTGACAGATATTTTTCTGTGCTGGATGACTTAAGGTGGAAATGTCTCCAAACTCTGGAGACGGCTTGAGTTCAGTTAAGTTTTGCTCAAATGAGATTCTGTGGTAACTCAAACCGTGAATAGTTACAGAGGAGTTAAAGTTCATATGTACAAACATCATTCGGTTTTTCCCCCTCAAACACGCCATACCACTTTAAAAGACACCTTGCCTTGGAATGTAAACAACCAGAGTATAGCAATTACCCACAGTCATAGATGTTCCCTTTAAGGCAGAAGGCCATCGAATCGTCACAGAAATGTTCCAACATCTAATGTACAGCCTGTTACTCTGGCAACTGTAAAATAGCTTTCTTTAGGTGTGGAGGTGTGGCTAAAAGCTAATATTAGCAGTATTAGCGCTCTAGATCCATTTTGTACAGAATAAAGCTAGACTTCAGTGTAATGTCTTTACAGTGTTGGTCCATGACTGAGTTTGATGAAATATGCTAATGCTATTGTTAGCCTCTGTTTAATAAGATATAATCATACCCATAATACTGAATGACATCATCACTTGGAGCTAAACACATACTCACACACAGTGCATCACAGTGTAGGTGGACACAAGCGGAGAAGTGAGTGGCTGTCCGTTCTAAATAGCTTTGCTTTGCGAGTTAGGGCTCTGAGCTCAGTTTGCCACAGGCTGATCTGGGGATCAGGTTTAAGTGTCTGTCACACTGGGGCTGCTCACTTTCATCTCTTCATGCTCTATATCCCTCACCTGGTGCTACTTAAAGAGACAACTTTAGTGTTCCACCTTATCAGAATGGAACTGCTGTTCCAGTTTTGTGAGATATACAAGTGGGCTTTACGCAGGAGTTTACTCTTATCCAGAGGAAACTGCAGGGTAAGGAGTCTAGCCCAAGGACATTGGTCTGCTGCATTGAGGTCAGCAGTGTTAAGCACTACAGTGCACCAACTAACATTCTTTTACGCCACCATTTTGTGTATCAGTTTCGAATAAGCTGGAGTGTACTGTGCATTAAATTGTCAGTTAGCGGCTGATGAAAAGTCAGTAGCTAATTGGATATAAGCAGGTAAGAGGTAATGAAAATGCCATGTGTAGAATGCTTATCTTTGATGTCGGCACCTTTACCTTTTAAAGATATCCTTTTCCTTGGAAATTGTCCTCATGTTCCCTGCAGAAGGAGCTAATATATGAAGATAGGACTATTCATTTTCTGTTAAGCTAAATAAGGAGGTGCAGAGGCTAGCCAGAATCATTCAGCACAAGGCAGAGACACACCATGGTCAGTGCGCCAGGCCATGGCAGGGCATCGCACACTCACCCACTCATTCACGGGTGATGTTCGAGACCGATTTCCTTTCTGATCTGATACTGAATAAAATTCAGGCTGTTATTGATACCGATACTTTGTGCAAATACACCTAATGCGTCTGGTAAATCTAAAAATGTATTGTATTTCAAATCATAGCTTCATAAAGAATACAAGACATCAGAGTAATTCATTTATTTATTTATTTTAAAATTGGAAGTATATTGAGGTAGCGGCCTCATTTACAATATAGCTTTGCTATAATTTAATGACACCCAGTCTATGTAATTCACTTTAAATGATCAATACTTTAGGAAACCTTACCTGAATAAATCTAGGCTTTTAGCCCATGTGAGATTATCTCAGTGATATACATTATTACTCCAAGCTGAACTCATGCAGCTATTTGTTGAAGCATGTATTTATTTCGTTACTTATTTCATAACCATATTTATTAATGTGAACAACTCCAACCGCAACAATTCTCAGTGCCTCTTAAAGCTCCACATTTTCTCCCTCTGGACCTGGATAGTGCCTGTCTGCAGCACCAAAGGACTCCACCAGACTGAAGAGAGACAGAGCTGAAATAGCTTCACACATGACTCGGTTTACACTCTGCCATTGTGTCTGTCTTCAGAGTGAGTGACTGACTGCCACTGCACTTACGCATTATGCACTTGCTGAAGAAAACAGTAGTTCCCACCAACCACGTATCATTTAGACAAGATCTCAGTAGTTTAGTTACTTTCCACTCTGTTCCTGTTAATGATATACATTACCTCAAATGAATGAAGTATCAAAAGTATCGATTTTTTGATTTGAGAAACGATTTCAGAGAATAAAGATCTGGTATCAGAGGTATCCATATTTCAGTATCGATCCACACATTACTATCACTTACATAATCACCTTTATGCGCTACTTGCTCAGTCAGTCCAACTAGCAGCATTCATACATTTCTTGTGTGTAATCGCTAATCCAGTTCAGGAACCTCCCCATAATCATGAGCTGCAAGGTGAGAACACACCATGATCAGGGCGCCAGTCCTTCACAGGGCGACACACACTCACCCATTCACTCACTGCTATGTTCAATTTGCCTGGTTAATCCAAGTGTTTTTAAATTACAGGTTGAAACCATTGACCAATAGAATGGGACAATCTGGATTGGTTTTATAACAATGCTCCAACATTTCATCTAAAAGTTTCCTACTATTTATAATTTAGACCCAGCCTTGTCTCAAATCAATTTGTGTTCACAAAATGAAGGCTTAGCATGTCATGAACGCAGTTAGCATCATTCATTCGTATTTTTTTTGGTTAACCTGCTTAGCGAATATTTTCCATATTCGAAATCTTTGACAGACAACGTAGGGCACAGACTGTGAAAGCCTCCAGCTCATTCTGTCTCTTTTGGGGTTCCTGTTCCTGTCTCTTTTGAGCTGGTTGTGTTTATTCTGACTTTACCTCTTGTTTCATCCTTTGACTTTTCATTCCGTTTCTTAGTCTTAGCCCAGTGCTAATCTCTTCCCCAAATACCTCAAGCCCTCCTCATCGCTGCACACAATCAAAGCCTACTCGCAAACGTCTCTGTGCTGAATCTCTCAAGCGTACGAGACTTTAAAATGCTCTGTAGAGACCTGATTAGAGGCTGTGTGCACACAAACACCTCCTCCTCCAGACACGGCTCACCTCTGCGAGAACTGAGGTGTCTCCTGTCAGCGTTCTGTTTCAATCCTTCTTATTTACCTAACACAGATGGTAACACATTGCACAATGTTCCAGTGAAGCTACTTTTGTAGAGTCTGTGGAGTACTAGTCCAACCAGATGATCAGTGTACTGTACATTTGAACAATGGTCATTTTACTGTGTTGAAAGAAAGCAAGGTTAAGTCCAAGAAACAAGTCCAAGTCCAAGAAGTGATAATGAAGATTTGAATTGGGCTATAAAATATTGCTGGTTGGATTCCCTGGACTGGCTGGATACATGGTGATGGGGGAGTGGCTGAAGTGCACTTGACCAAGACACTTAACACCCAACTGATCCCCAAGCACAAAGGAGGCTGCTCACAACTCCAGGTGTGTTCAATGCCCATCATCACTAAAGTGTTTTTGTGTGTTCACTGCCAGAACATAATTATATTTGCACCTACAAACAGCTGACACAACCGGATGCAGAGCCCTAATTGTCAGGTAAAATTTTAGATTTTCTACTAATCAAACTTGATCATCCAGTCTAAGCGAGTGCATCAAAGGGTGATCAAGTCTGGCCAGCCACACTGTACCTGTCAGCTTCTCAGGTGAAGCATGCCTTCGGCTAATGGAGACACTGTCTACAGTCTTCGGCCTTGTGATCCATTTCTGAAATGTCGATGCTGGACCGGAGCGGGTCTAGTTAATGAGTAATTAGTCCTCCTGGAGACTAGCGAATACGCACGAGGCCTTGTTGGAGTCTGTGAACAGAAGGTCATCTCTGAAAAATGGGCCTGTGGTCATTAGATGGCACTGGTTATTGTGCCACAGCAAGTGGTTTTAAGATGAGCATTGGCTGAAGTCCATGCCATTATGAGGGCGCACAAAAGCGGCTCTGTTACAAAGAGTTATGAAAGAGTATAATCACTGCTTCTGCAAATTGAAATGAGAACGAGAGGCAGCTACAAAGCAGAAAGGACAAGATAAAAAAAAAAAAGAGAGGGAGCTGGAGAACTTAGCTGCAATGGGAACTTGGTAGGTGGGGTTAGGGGATTGAATGAATATAGGACCTGGGGATTGAAGGGTGAAGGTTGATGGTGTCAAACGGTACGTGTAGAGTGGGGTAAATAGTGATCCGCCTTTATATTCAATGTCTATACAAGTAGCGCTCCTCCGTAGTGACTTGTGAAATACAGTGTGTGTGTGTGTGTATATGTGTGTGTGCACCCTGATACCCATAATCTCTGCCCTTTTGCTGCCTCTCACCACAGTCGAGGCCTTATCATCAAGAGTGTGTGGGTGAGCTGATATGAAATGCTTCCTCTCTGAGCAAGCAGCGACTTGCTGGGCAACTCAGCCTTTGCGTTGGTTTCAAAAAGGGTCTATCTCCTGACCTATTTGACTCCATGAGGTTTATGATGCCATAGAGTGGGGCACAGTTTAATCCGAATGTAGCTACAAGCTTCAGGTAATGCTAAAAGCTGGAACGACACTGAACTGTGGCAGATATTTGATAGCGCAGGTGAATACCTTCTTGCTTCTTTGGGACATTTTGCAAAAGGCAGGGTTTTTTTAAAATTGTATTTTCTGTTGTGAAATATTGGCAACACTCTTTTTGTAGCTTTGCAATATCTTTCTGAAATAACCACATTTGTCCAAATTCCCCCCTGAGCCCACAAGTAGCATGAGTGACGAGTTCTCATGAAGTGCTGTCTGAGGGCTGAAGGGTCACACACATTAAACACTGGTTTTCAACCTTGTCCTACTGTTCATAGGTTTATGGATGGTGAAAGATTTAGATTTAGACCAAGATTTAGATTCTGAAAGTTGGCCTCAATATAGTGAGCGACACTCCCACATTTCTGCAGATGTTGAGATTATGATTTTGACATTTTAAAAACATTTTTATATTCACCTGCTTAAAATGGCATGTTTCAAAACAATGGAAATTGATTATTCTGTAAATTATCAGTTATTAGGATCCTGACCAATGTTATTCTGATTTGTGTTTTTCACAATTGATTTGCTTAGTTGAAAACTCTATACTGAAAATGTATTTGTGTTTTGTTCAGTTAATAAAAGGTTCAAGAGAATTAAGATATCACAATTTTTTTTATTATTGCATATTACAAAGTGTCTCATCTCTCTAGGACTTTTAACAAGTATGCAGATTAAATATTAAAAAAAAAATATATTCAAGGTACACTATTTCTGCTTTACAATGATTTTACCTTGAGGAAAAATGCAATTATTCTGACAGCCTCATTTTAACCGGTCTGAGCCGAATCATTAAATTAAGACTTTGGTCCATCTAAAACCAAGGTTCAAGTACTGCCCATCTTTGTTACTCTGTACGATTATGTGCTAAACCCATTTGAATCCCATTCCTGCTTTCCTGCCAAATTGTGAGCCTTGCCAGGCAATGTGAGTGAAAAAGATTTGTTCCCTTGAATGGTGTCCTTTTTGCCATATCAAAGCTGAAATTATGCAGAGAGGGAGGCATCTGATCTCTCGCCAGCTGGTGCGCTGGGCCTTGCCTGGATCGATTTGTGGAGCCTTTTGGACATCTGAGTCGTGGCTGGCATCCATGCAGCCAGAGATGCTGGCGATCTCCAGCCTGTGGCTGCGTTCATTAGCATCCTGACATGTTTTAAGTGCCGGGCCCTTGTGAGCTAATGGCATGTTTGGCATGTGAGTTTGGTGGCACTTGATTAGCTTGGCTTTTCCAAAGTGGCCTGCTTGCTACTTTTGATAAGGCTTGGTTGGATGAGTGACTGACGAAGGCATTGGAAGGTGGATGATGCTGTGATTGTTTCCAGCAGAATAAGAGAGGAAGTCAAGGACCAGTCAAACATTGAGTCAATGTGGAAAAGTCACTTGAAATTCCTTCTTCGGCTCTCGGCTGGTTGCTACATCGATTCACGTCCTTGTACTTATTCGTCTTGGGCTTGGCATACCGCACCAGTGCTTCCCCATCTCTTCCACCAGCCATGCATAGCAACACATTTACCTCCCTTCCTTCTTTCCTACTATGCAGATTTTCACCTTTTTGAAAGTGTCTCCTCTCCTCAGCGTCACCTTTTCAGAAGTGCAGCCATTTTACTTTATCTGGGGAAGAAGCAACTGCTTTGCCAATTGCTCTAACACTTTTATGTCCCTCTTCAGTGCTTCAGGAGGTTTGTGAGTCCCCAGGTCTTTAGTCCGGAGTGTATCATACTTACTCGAGATGGAACCATCACTGACATTTCTCCAAGTTAAGAAACCAAGGCCAAGGGTAGAGAAATCTTTATTTAGAGACTCTAGGGTTGATGTAGTAAACTTTTTGCAGCAGACACCCCCCTCACCCCCCAAAAATCCTCTCCTTTTCCTCACTCTTGCCAAAGTTCAACTGCTGCAACTCTCTCCTCACCAGTGTTCCTCTAAAGCAGAGGTCAGACCCAGACTCTGTCCTGTCTAGATATGGACCAACAACTGATGAACTATTCAGAGTTAGTTCAATTTGTACAGAGTGCTAACTTTGGTATAAATTATGTAGCCATTATGATAGAGGTACAGCGGTCCAGGACACTCACAGACCATATCACACATGATTCTACTCAGCCAATCACATCTGTGCATTATGATGAGCACTGCATCTTGTTTGAGTGACACACAGGGCAGCGTGTTTTGTCAGAGCCCTCACCCTCATAGTGAAACACTGCAGCTTTGGTGAGGTTCCGGCTGATTCTCTTTATAAACCATGCCCAAATGCTGCCTGTAGCTTGTTTTATTTTCTGATGTTCTTTAGAGAGAAGTTATAATAAAGAGCGGTAAAGGCAGCGATGAGGCAGGGTAGTTCTTCTTGACACCGGTCATCACAATAATTAAATAAAAAAAACATTAATACTTAAAAAACAAAAAGTAAATACCTACATTAAATGGAACAACTGCATGGCTTTCAATGTAGGTAGTTACATTGAAACAACAAGCAGTTTATAGTGAAATTAAATTGCAGAAAGGGATTCAAAGCCAAACTTGCCTTAAATAGTCATTCTATTTGGACTTAATATTTTAAGACAGCTTTTCAACTTACATTTTGAGTTAACGCAGGTGAAATTTTTTTGGGTGAAATTGTGGTGTTCTGGACATTGAAATTTTTTTCTGGACATTAATAAATTTTAATTAAAAACCCCTTGCTCTAAAGGCCATCAGGCCCCTTCAGTTCACCCAGAACACAACACAGTCTTCAGTCTTTCAAAGTCCACTCATGTTACTCCCCAACTGTGATCCCTTCACTGGCTTCCAGTCACGTCTTGCAACAGCCTCACCCTCTCCTCTCCTACAGAGCCAGGCATGGACCAGCCTCTCTCTACACAGTGGCAGTGGCCAAACCTATTAAGATTCTGCACAATTTACTAAAGTTCGAGTACTTTACGATGGTCAGTCTTGCCGTGGTTTTCCTCCAGCTAGTTGAACAAGTCATAACTTCGCATAAGAGTAACAACCACAGCAGACACAGTGACTAGATATGGGAATAAGCTTTGGAAAAGTGCTGAAGGAATGTTTACCATCAGTGTAGCTCTATTTAAACTATTATATCCTTCAACTATTTGACCCTGCACTTCACAAGCCAGGCTGCGCCCACGAGTACTTAACATGGTAATCTCTGGCGCATTTTGGGTTCACACTGTGGTCACATCGAGGCATGATTTCCAAAGCTCCTGCTATCTGACCTTCCACACCAGGGTCCACGTAATGTCACATCCCTCACATACATCACATCCAGAAGCTCATAAACAAGGCATCCTCCAGCCTGCTCTCCCAGTTTGGAGAGTTGTGAAGGCTGCGTAGATGAGTGCATCTCAGAGCCCTGACAGCTCCTTCTCTCGTTCTCTTTCATCAGCCCCACCTGCACAAAGCTGGCTGGATCCACTTTAAATCTACTTTCATAAGCCCTCACTTGCCTTTGGGGAGGCTAAAACAAAGGCAGCTGGAGGTGTTTGCGCATATGTGTGTGTGTCTGGGTGTGGAGATTGGGACATATTTCGTGCAGCCTTTGGGATGCATATTTTGTGAACAGCAGCTCAGCTTCAGAGTCACAGTAATATACAATTCCTTGCATAACTACAACAATGAACAAGTTCTATGCAGGTCCTGTCCACTCCTCCCAGTCCAGCCAATGCCTGTCCTGATACACTTCTGGCGGGAGGTAGTTGACGACTGTGGCCTCAAGATGCGACACTATATAGATGGGAACCCATTGTTCTGCCCGTTCTTTGACCCAGACTTACTTAGGCATGGGAAGAGCTAAGACCTTGCTGATAAACCTGGTCAAGCTGTTACAGAGTTGTCGATGAAGCAAACAAGGAAGATTTGTTGCCCTGCAAGGTGTTTTAGGATGGGAATCCAGACCATTTACACAGACCACTGACCACACAAACCATTTTCCATGGTTGGAAAGAGTTGCCTGGATGTGGGAACAATTAGTGTTGGGCAAACCTGTGAATTGCAGCTAGTGTTGAGTTAGTAATCCCAAAGATGTTGCAAATCTTCATTAAGGAATAACAAGTGAGCCGCACACATCATTTATACCCTGCAAAAATGTTATTCTGTTGCTTTTTTTGAGTTCAGTTTTTGAGTTGTACCACATCTACACTGACCACACACCCACACAAACCCTTCTTCTTCCATGGACTCAAGTCCCTTTTTGCTTATTAAATCAATTTAGTGATGCTGTGGCCATTTCTCTCCGTATTTCACTCTCTCAAGCACTTTGTTTTCACAATTTAGTTGAATGGCCGTGCACTGAAAACAGTTCAACTAACAAATCAGATTAAAGCGCAGGGCGGACAGTAGGCACAGAGTTTGCTTGGAGATAGTGAGTGACTAATAGCTGTATATATCTCACTGCGAAGCTGAAAGGACAACCCAGTGACCTGCAAAAAGACAGCTATGATTGAAATGCTTATCTGAAAAATACCTTATGTCTGTGTCATAGCTAGGTTATTTAGCTTATGCTTTTTCATGGAGACTGAGATTTAACAAATCCATTATCCCTATAGGCACAAATCAGATTTTTGGTCAAGGAAAGGGTGAAGAACCGTAGTAGCAAGTTAGAAGATGAACCCAATACACACAACTTCATATCTTTTCAAAAATACTTGTGTGGGCTAATTACAGATATGGTTTGCCAAGAAGCAATCATTTTGCCCTTGTGTCCAAAGTGTGCTTCTTTAGCTTACATGTTGTAACTAGGTGTAGAAGGTGCACTAGGAGAGCAGGTGCCACCAGATCTCAGAACTTCAATTCCCAAACTCTTCAGCACTAATCAGCACTTACTGAGCACACCTGAACACACATGCTCAACCAAACAGAGGCTCTGGGGTTATCAGTGCAGTATTCTAGAGAAAAAGAAGACCAGAAAATAACAGCAACAACAACAAAAGAAAGGAAATTGAAAAGGGAACAAGAGACACAAAAATGCTTATATCTTTTGTCTGACTTGTTCACTACGATTCTGGACACCACCACAACCCTAAAAAGTGCACTACATAGCCTTATTTGATTCTGGTTTTACCTGATTTTTAATCACACATAAATAATACAATCCAAATAGAATTTAAAACACCAAAAATGTTTTGCACATTTTCGCCTTACACTCACCACAACAGCTTGTGAATGCTTACAAAATGTTTTGTTTTTTACTCACTTTGTTTATATTAATTAGGAGTTTTCTGTTTGGACACCAAATTGAGAGAATTTAGCATATACAAAATCCAGCAGCCATGCTACTGACCCAAACCATGTGACCATGTTACTCCTCTCCTCTATAATTTCCATTGGCTCACAGTTTGTTTTCGCATAACTTTTAAAGCACTGCTTCTTACAAGGCAGTGAATGATATAAGAATTGATGGATTTTAGACTGAGGTTGAGGCCTGATATAAGATGAGAGTTTGGCAACTTCAAGGACAGACCACTGCTTGATTTGAAGAAATAGAAGGCCACTCTGCTGAACTGAGGACATGGACTAACACTGATTACTTCCTTCACTATGCACTGCTTAATTTGGTGAAATTTGGTTAAACTCTAAACCTGAAAAGTACTTGTACATTACCAAACATGGAAAGTACAATCCGGATTCCAAAAAAGTTGGGACACTAAACAAATTGTGAATAAAACTGAATGCAATGATGTGGAGATGGCAAATGTTTTGTCAATATTTTATTCGTAATAGAACATAGATGACAGATCAAAAGTTTAATCTGAGTAAATGTAACATTTTAAAGGAAAATATGTATATTATATATATATATATATATATATATATATATATATATATATATATATATATACCAAAAAAGTTGGGACAAGTAGCAATAAGTGGCTGGAAAAAGGAAATTGAGCATATAACGAACAGCTGGAAGACCAATTAACACTAATTGCATCACTGATGGTATGGGGTTGCATGGGTGCTTGTGGCATGGGCAGCTTGCATGTCTGGAAAGGCACCATTAATGCAGAGAACAATGTCAGGTTCTAGAACAACATATGCTCCCATCTAGACGTCATCTCTTTCAGGGAAGACACTGCATTTTTCAACGAGATAATACCAGACCACATTCTGCAGCAATCACAACATCATGGCTACGGAGGAGAAGGATCCGGGTACTGAAATGGCCAGCCTGCAGTCCAGACCTTTCACCTATAGAGAACATTTGGCGCATCATAAAGAGGAAGGTGCGACAAAGAAGGCCCAAGACGATTGAACTGTTAGAGGCCTGTATGAATGGGAGAGCATTCCTATTTCTAAACTTGAGAAACTGGTCTCCTCTGTCCCCAGACGTCTGAGTGTTGTAAGAAGAAGGGGGGATGCCATACAGTGGTAAAAAATGGCCTTGTCCCAACTTTTTGGGGATTTATTGATGCCATGAAATTGTGAAACAACATATTATTCCCTTAAAATCATACATTCTCTCAGTTTAAACTTTTGATCTGTGATTTGTGTTCTATTCTGAATAAAATATTAGATGTTGGCACCTCCACATCATTGCATTCAGTTTTTATTCACAATTTGTTTAGTATCCCAACGTTTTTGGAATCCGGTTTGTATGAAATTTGTTGTTTGGAAACCTACAAACCAATAGTAAATACACTTTCCCACAGCCTTAATAAGTGGTTCTTCAAGGGCTTTTCAATGAAGACAATGATTCTACATAGAACTAAAATCACTCGGCGAACACTTAGCATAGTAAAAGGGTTTCTCAGCTTGATGGAAATTGTGCTACAAATGGTTTAAGATTGAATATTTTTAAAAATGGTTCTACAGAACAACAAACATGGTTCATCTGCATTTAAAACTTGACATCTTATCAACATCAACAGCTTATCAACAGCAGAACCTTCAACATTCAAAACCAAACAAGACAAAAAAATTCTCCACCTTGATGGATGCCATGATGCAAGAAATTTTTTAAGCACGAAAATCCTTCTTTGGGTGCTTGTAGTTCACTATTGAACTATTGTCTTTACTATAGAAACCCTGGAAGGACATCTTTTTATAAACTGATAGATTTGAGAGTGTGCATTTTCAACAAAAAGTGGATCCCTGCTGTTCCTCTGCAGCCTGAACGGCCTTCAAATTCCACTCGAGCTTCAGCTTTGGTAAATGTGAAGCGGCGCTTACTTTCGTCACTTCATTAAGCTCCGTAAGCGTCTGGCGGTTGCCTGTAGAAATCACACATTCTCTTCTGACAGTTTTGTGAACAGGAGACTGTCTCTGACAGGTGTGGATTTCAGCTAGTGTTTCAGCTAGTCTGTTCTCTTCAGTGTCTGTAAAACCAAGCCCTGAGATAATCGCATGCGGAGGATAATGGATTCTCTAACTGCACTGTGTGTGTAGGCAAGTGTTCCTGATTTGGAGAGGGAGGTAAACAGAGAGAAGCAAGCAAGAGGAGGGTGTGTGATGACACAATGATCCCAGTGCAGAAAAATGACACAGAGTGCTGAGAATATTAATTTATTTAATTCCACGTCAAAAATAGAAATGTAAAGTGTTTGTTTTTCTCTGGCAGTAAAAATGCAGAGAACATGTCACAGAAATAAACATAGAAATAAATTGTAATTATATACAGCACCAGATGTAAAATAACCTATGCCAGGGCATTAGAGCTTCATATAGTGCCCAGCTTGCTAATTTTCTACCAACAACCACAACTTCACCAGCTCGTCTCGGGGTCATCAGGTAAGCACCGCCCTTCATCTGTGTTTTGCTGAATTTAGCCCATGACACCTTCCAAAGGCTCAGGGGTCTGAGTTCTTGACCTCACTTTACAGACAAGTCATTTTACTAGCCTCTGATATGTAGATCCACATTAACCTGCCTGGTGACTAAGGCTGTACCTGGCCCCACTGGCACCGTTAATGCACCCAGTGCCACCAGTTCTAAGTGGACTCTGAACTTAATTATTAATGGCCATAAATACACGAAGGCCTACTTGGTGAATAAGGGAACATGTCCACAGCTTCCACTCTACTCAGGAGACCTGCTCTTAGCTTTTCAAAAAAACCTGCTTGATCTGTAATGACCATAGTCGAACAAAGTTCGATATTCCTAGATTTTTTTTTAGGGTCGGAAAAGATAATTTTGAACTGTAGATCACATGAGCAGTAATGTATTGAGCATGTCAGCCGAGCAACTGAAAAATTCTGACAGCTCCAAGCCCTGAATAAGGCCTCTCACGCTCATACACAGTGCATCCAATAATAAAGAAAGCTTTTTTGTTGTCTATTATACAGTGGTAGAGCTCAGAAAGCTGTTCTATGATTTATTACAATGCTCATCATCATGAACATGCATGCATCGTGACTCCTCTGTCACCAGTAAATTTCCATCCAGCTGTCAGGATGGCCACCAGGGGCCTGAACAAAGGGCTACATGTTGGTTAATTGAAGGATATTGATAGGTCATTAGACATCTCATTGTTTCTAGAGGTTTACACTTGTATCTGGTCCCAGACTTTGAGTGTGTGGTGTGTATATATAGGTGTTTTATGTGGGTTTGAATCCCTCCTAATCCTGTATCTCACTCCTGGTTTTGTGGACAATATTTATCAAGAACTGAAGTTCAATTACATCTCAGCTTTAAATCCATACGTTTTATTTGCCCATCAAAGTGTCACTCGTGTTTGCACACTCCCTATAGTCCTGGATGTTACAAACTACACAACAAAAAAACTTCTTCATGTCACATCTCCAATTAATGTGACTCTGAATTTAGTACAGAGTACACTTGCAATTTAAGAATGTCCTCCCACCAGCTGGACAGTTTTTGAGAGAGCATCATGGGGTGAGCAGGACTGGTTTTGATTTATTCATAAATCAGCAAGAGGGGGAGTTGAGTAGCGAGCTCTAATGGAGACTTTGCGTCACACAGTTGTTCTCTCTTCTGAGCATTTTAGATGAGTGCATTGGCAACTACTTAGAGCTGCAATTAATCATCTTCCATTTTAGCTCTGTTTTTCTCATCCAAACTTTTTTTTTTAACAAATTACTTTGCTTTGTTACTTTGTCTTCCATTGAGTGCTTCTCCATCAGATGGGTGCATTAGAGGCATATCCTTTAGGGCAGCCAATCTGGTTCAGACTAAGAATACTTTCCTACTTATGTGGCATCAGGGTCTCAACGTATTCAAAGCCTACCAGGAATCATTGGGTGCAAGGTAGGAACACTTGAGTGGTCACAAGTCAACTGTTTTTGGTTCCAGTTGGGATATTTTGTGGTTCAGGAACCATTTTATGTTCCAAAGCAGGTTTGTGAATGGGAACAGAACTAGTTCCACGTTGTTGGAAAAAGGCTAAGTGTGTTTTGATGAGGAACAAGCCTAGGACCCCAGTTAATAAAGCTATGAACACTCAACACTCACCTCAAGCCTCAACACTAACTGCAGAATGACCGGGCACCCATGTCAACCCCATTTCAGTCCCTGGTTGACAACACCTAGTGATTTTAGAAGGTTGACCTGGACAGACATCATCTACAAGAAATGCCACAAGCCTTATGTAGAGTGTATGGATCCTCAGTCGTCTTAAGAGTCTTATTTCCCACAGACTAAAATGTCACGTTCAGTGCATTCTTCACTTAATCCTTCATGCACCTCCTTAGCACTTCCCTGTTCATGAATTAATTTCTGTAATAAGTGTAATTTAATTCCGCCCGCTGAATTGAATTTAATCCATTTTTGCTTTTATTTGTGCGGTGCTTTATACAACATATATTGTACCTAGGGAGCTTGTCCAGAAATACGTTGGCAGCCCATGTGATAGATTCAGCAAATCGAGTCAAGCCTCAAATGGAAAAATATCTTAAGAAACATGAAATGTGCTTTACTGTAATTGCACAGCAATACAATGAAGTTTGACCTCTGCAATTTTGACCCATATGTAGCAGTGGACACACACACACACACACTCACACTCGTGACTAGGGGCAGTGAACTCAAACACATCGAAGTGACATGCAGCTAACACCCAGGGAGCAGTTGGGTGTGCCTTGCTCAAATGCACTTCAGCTGTGGATTTGAGGGATTTTCCTAGCACAACCTGGGATCTTAGAGGACTTGTACGAGTACTTCTCTTACCTTTAGGTCGTAGAGTCTAGTAAAGGAACACTGAAAGGAACCGAGATGCAATAGGAAAGTGTTTCTGAGAGCACAAAAAAAACAAGAGGAACCAGAACCAGATGAAAGAAGAATCACGTACAGAGAGAAGATTCGTCATGTGAAAACCTTTAAGCCCTCAGACAGCTCTGCATTAAAGATAAGCTAATGGTTGTGGTGAATGCTATGAGCTCAGGGCAACAAGATCTTAAAAGATGAGTGCATATGACATGAAAAAAGGAATGCTCCAGATATTTGTAACATTTTTTATTACAGAAATATTGCTGGAAAGATTCACAGGAGAAAATACTTCTAACCATCAGAACCTTAGACTTAGGCTTAAAGTCAACATCTATGATTGTTGGGAACTGCCATTTGCTCAATTTTGCACAGGGAGAAAAAACACTAGTTTGTACATGGATGAAGTTAAACTTGTTTAAGTGTTTATTTGCTGTTTGGGTTGCCACAGAAACCCGTTTTAACTCGTGATGTTTAGTTTTGTAGCACATTCAATCTGTTTAATTTGATACAGTTAGCACTCTCCTCAATCAAAAATCAGTTCCACATTAATAAACCTTTTTATATATCTTTTTTGTGCTCATTTACAAACACTGGGGTTTCGTAAGCACATCAGACCTGAGAACAGCCTGAGAACAGCACAATTTTTCTTAGAATTTTATTTTATTAAAGATTGTTTTGTATTTATTAAAATCATGAACATCAACTTTAATGTTATGTTTAAACCCATGTACAAGGCAGATTTTTCAAACTGGGTCGGCATCAGAAAATCATATATACATCCACTGAAGATGAACATTTTGTTGCTGTGTCTTCACACTCTTCCTATGCCTAACAGAAGCCATATATCAATAATGTCCAATAACACTGCTGACTCCTCTGAGCTTGAGTTCATCACACGGGCAACAGGGCAGGGGCTGCAGCTCCCTCTGGGATCTATCTGTGCTTGCCTGCAGTTCTGCAAGGTCTCTGTCTTTGTGGGACACATATAGGACATTAGATATATATATATATATATAGGACATAGCGGGGAGGAATATCAATTTGGTCATTTCCATGGGCAGATGCTGGAGCAGACCCTAGACACAACTTTTTTTTTGTGCAGTTCAGAGGGTGCACGGATCTTTGTACTGACTCAACAATGCTGAGGGTTCTCGGGTGCATATGACTTGAGTAAAAATGAAACCCTTAAGGAGCTGGAGCTCATGCCTCAGGGCTATAACCTTGAGACATCTTCACCTTTCAGTCCTTCCGAAACGACTGTCCTTTATGCATTATGGCAGCGGTGCGGTCATTATGAAGTCTTGAAAACGACTCTTCAGAAATGCACTGGCATGCATTAATGGACTCTCTGAATTTGTGCCGAGAACCATCAGAAAAGACCCTAGGCTTTTGTCAAGTGGTAATGAATATGTGTGGCTCGGAGAGAGACAGGGGGCTCGTTCTGCCACCACAGGAACTACTGCCAAGGCAGAGAAGGAAAGAAAGAAAGGAAGAAAGAGGGAAAGACAGGGAGAGTAAGAGAGAGAGATGGTGTAATGCAGCCATCATGTTATTCTTCCAGGGTCGCATCAATTAGTAGCACTCTGAAGCCTGGCAGAGCATGGAGGCTGGCCTTCTGCCCCTAGTCTCTCATCCTGGAGAGAAAGACAACTGTCTTACCACTAACATGCACTGACTGACACTTTTTAACAGTGCATGCACATGCATTGGCTATTTACACCCAATGATGTACAGATTATGCAACGCAGCAAAGATATTTCTAACATTTCTACGTTTTGATTCAACAGTCAGTAAGTAAGATCCCATCCACTGGTGGCGCTGTTTCACTAAATCTACACTAAAACTACTATGTTGCTGAAGAAGGTTCACAGAAACAGTGCTGTTTTCTGTTAGTGGTAGTGATAAACAAACACAAAGCACTGGTGTTCCCACCTTTTTGGAGCTAGGGTTAGGTTTACAGTTAAGTTTAGGGTTAGGGTTAGGTTTAGTGTTAGGGTTAGCATTACTATTAGGGCTATATTAGGGTTTAAGGTTAGGTCGTTAGAAATTCACCTGAACCGTGTATATATTTCTCACACATTTCACGAGTACCAGTTATATTTTATACACATTGTACAAATTCTGCACTATAAAGTCATTTGATTCTTTTTCTAATGAAATGTGCACATTATTTGCTCATTTTTAGTCCTAAGAAATCATGTTAAAAAATCAGCTGCAAATACTCCTACAAGCTCAATACCCAGGGGCAAAGTGGGTCAGTTAATTGTGAATCTGCTTGTGTTTACAACTGATGTAGCTTATTTACACAACCCACAGCCTTCAGGCCCATCTACATAGTCCTTCTTCCCCTTTTCAAGTGCCAGGCAAATTGCCTAAAGGACTTTGAAGTAGCAGAGTTAATAGACAGAGCACATACGTGCTGATTAGCCCTAGCAGCTGTCCCTACGTCAGTGTTTGCTGCTTCGTTACTTGTTTCTCTTCCACGTGACCTCCTCAAAAAACTGAGACCGAGTCCCTGGATAATCAACCAGTCCAAGAGTAGGAACCATGAATTTATTATCTGTTAGAGGAGAGAGGCTAATACAGTGCAGGAGAATGGATCTGCATCATCCCACTTGTTTCCTGCTGCAGTATTAGTCAGCTCTGGTATCGTGTACCGTAGTCTTCACTGAGTGATTAACAAAGAATGAGAGGTGAGGAGCCATAGAAAAGACCACCAAGTCATAAAACGTGGAGAATTTAAAATAAATCTACTTTGTTTGAAGGCCACTTGCATTAGGGCTTTATAACACATTTATAAGCATTGAATAATACATGTATAAAGCAATGAATGGATGTTTATACATTAATGCCAGTGATATAAAATGTTTTATAAAGATAATGTTTGTACAAACAGAGTCTTAAACTAAAGTCACAGATATTTAAATGTTTGTCTATTGATAACAATGTTAAAACACTGTTATTACACTATTATAACGTTAAATCACTAACCAGTCAGCAAAATGTGTTTTATTATTTCAGATTCCTTGGTGGGCCTTCTACAGATTATGCCTGATGTCTGCCTGGTGTAGATGCATGTCAAGAGTGATGCTTTGGTCACTAATCACAGTCAGTTTGGAGTGCTGGGCCTAAAGTGGTTCATCATTATTGCAGCTGCAGCATTTAATTAATGTCTTCTCTGTTAAATGAAAGACCCTTTGTGGACAGTCCCTAATAGCTCTCCAAATATCACTGTCCCTTCCTTGAGAGCTTCGGAGCTCCTGATGCTGGGTCCTCATTAATATCTTTGGAAACAGAACTATCACCATTTTATGTATCTAAATATCAGAGAGTAATCCAGCTTGCAACCACCGGTGCAGAGCTTAAACAACCGCAAACCCTACTTAATCTAGTGATAAAGCCCTGTTTCTAGGTTTCGTAAGAGAGGATTGGGTTCAATATGTAAATATGGATCAAGATCCATGCGTGCAATTACATGAGTGAGCTGCAGTAGTGTAATTGTTAGCAGTTAATATAGTAATGATAATTCTACTGTTATTGCAATTGTAATTTACCATGAAAATACATAGGCACTACTGACTGAAACAAAACTATTTTACTGGACAGCAGTTGGAGGGTCTGATTGAGAACAGCTGTTTCACCTTGTCCATTTTGATCAGGTATCACTCTGTTACATAACACTACAGCCAGGCTGGGGGTGTAGAGGCTAGAATGGGTCGCACGAAACCAAAAACCTGATGCCTTTGCACTCAGTGTTCTTGAAAAGATCAACACCCTTGGAGGAGAACCCTAACAGACTGTGCTTCATTCATTCATTCTGTAACCACTTCATCCTGATCAGACTTGTGGTGGGTTCTGATCATAGTGGGACATGGCCTTCTGGACATGGCCCTCTGCCAATAATGTTATATCCCAATCTGTGACCTACAGACGCTTGTTAGCTGATGTAGCAGAACTGATCACTGACCAAAATGTCTTCAAGTCTGGAGGCTGTGATTACAATAATTCATGACTAATCTGGTACATTAGCAGTTGGCATTATGTCGTTGTGGGAGATTTACTAACTGGAGGATTTGGAGAGCACTAGATGAACATTTAACAATAACTTGTGCAAATAATTTCCTCCTCCAGGTGTGTTTACGTGATTAATGACAAGCTTTCCTTGCAATGATGGGCAGAGGGAGGACTACCTCATCACGTCTGGCTATATCACGTCGTGAAGCAAACTTGCAGACTCGAACATTAGAGTGGGGACTTTTGAAATATGAGAGCCTTGAAACCATGGGACTTTCTAAATAATTCTAAATATTGGATTTAGAAGAAAGTGTGACTGACTGCATTTGGCCTGGACTTGGCCCTTTGTGGGTGACTTCTTCAAAAGACAATCTAGAGGTTGCTTAAGAGTTTGACTTTGAACTGTCAGGTTTTGTGGCCCAATTGAAGGAGAGAGTTTAAGAAAAGAATAGCCTGTTGTTATTTTAGTTGTGTTCAGTAAAGACAAACCTTCACCCTGTAAGCGCAGCTTAAGCTCTGCTGGATTATACACTATGCCTCTGCAAGGCATTTTTGACTTTCCCTGCCAAGTCAATACCTCATTGCAGATCTTCCATTTGATTAAGTTTAGTGTTAGGGTTAAGGTGTAGACCAGACTGGATCTGACCAGATGATGCTGGCCAAACATCAAGCCTAAATTCAGACCTCAGCAGTAGAGTGGATCGAATCAATAGTTACGTCTATAGGTCATGCCTCCTTTTTCGACGTTTGTTAGTTAGGACAGAACGGATCGACCAATTCCCAATTTAGTAATGTCCTCTTCCAGGAGCTCCTGAAATCTTCTCTAATCACAGAGTGCTACCAAGTCAAAGGGTGTATGGCAGAGCATAAAACAGACCAGAGCAACATTCTTAAAATGGACACAGCTTTTGAGCATCTCCATATTGGTCAACATCAGTCTCTCATATTTCACCTCATCCTGAGAAACATATTCATTGCGCTTGCAGCGGAATAATTCATGCAGCAGACCTGCTCAGACGACAGTGCAATTGTTCACTCATCAGTCAGGAAGTTAGCCCGGCGTGGAGGTAAGGTCTGGATGCTGTGAGACTCCTGAGGTGTTAGAGGCAACTGACGGCTGGTGCAGGGGGAAGACACTTTGTTGTTGGTGCGCATATGGAACACACAGCTGTGCAATACCCAACTCATTTGCTGCTTTAACGAAGGCCGGGGTTTTGAACAAGAACTAGGATCAATTCAAAAAGATGCAAACAAGAAGAGAAGCGCTTGTTTAAGACCTTACGCCAGCAAATGAAATCAAGAGGCCACCACCCGTATCATTGGACTTTTACTAATGTTAGACTGGGGAAAGGCACGGCATACAAGCCTACTGTCCACTTTATTAGAAACACCCCCCTCCTCCCCAGCCCCTTATATTCCACTTTCTGGTCATGACAGAAACACCTTTCATGCTGAGTGACAGGACTCTGCTGCTGAGAGGTCCGCAGAGAGGCCAAACATTTTGTGTTCTAAATTTGCTATTAGACTCTTTCATTATTAATATTTATAAAGATTATAATATGCTGAATTTCAATATGCTCACTTATTGTTAAGAGTTTAATATGCTTGCTTATATATGGTTTATTAAGAGTATTGTATACATGCTTATTAATGACTTAAAAATAGACAGATATGCTTGCTTATTAATGACTTATAAAGGGTTACTCCCTTATTAATGGTATATAAACACTATGGTACACTCACTTACTAATGGTTCATAAACCATTAGTGTGCTTATTATTAATAGTTTATAACGAGATTGGTATGCTTGCTTATTAACGTTATATAAACATTCTTGTTTGCTATGGAAATAAATAATTAACTACACTCCCTCAGTTTACGCTGCGTTGGGGAACTGATACATCAGAGAGAATTGGGGAGCGGAGAGGGAGAGAAAAAAGAAATACAGAAAGAGAAAGACAGACAGGGAGCAACAGAGCACGAGAGAGGGAGAGGGAGAGAGAGAGAGGGAGAGAGAGAGAGTCAGTGAGCGGAGCAGTGATGATTTATTATTATCTTACACTGGGTTTTAATCATATTCTCATTCGCACAGAAATCAGGGGGGGGGTACATTAGACCACCTGCTCGATAAATCACTCCCACATCCTAACGCACACATTTGCTTTTCAGTGTCCCTTTACCCAGGTGCTTCATACAGGTGTGTGTTATTTCTGTTTGTGTGTGTGTGTGTGTGTGTGTGTGTGTGTGTGTGTGTGTGTGTGTGTGTGCAGGCATTATAGACAAGTCCTAACAGACAGGTACATTACCCACTGGGTAATAGGGGGCAGTCCCCACCTCCATCACCCAGTGGTCACACAGTCATCACAGACAGAGGTCAACAGACAAAGACACATCCACAATCCAAACCCAGGATTCACACCATGCAGGAGCAACATCTCTGTATCTGTATCCGCTGCTCTGCATACTTCAGCCCCCTTTCACCCTGTTCTTCAATGCTCAGGACCAACACAGAGAACGTGGAGGACTGTTCTCAGTGTGTTACCCACCCTATGGTGGTCCTGTGGGTGTTCTGACCACAGAAGAGCAGAGTGAAAGCAGGCTGGGAAGTATGCAGAGCAACAGGTACAGGACCACAATCTGTAATTGTAGCACTAAAGAGTGCAGCAGTGTGGTTGATTTATTCATTGATTGGTTCTGGATGCAGTGGTCATTGTGAAAGTCTAGAGGATTTTCCCTTCTTTATTTATGCATTGTGTCCGATTGTTCGTCCGTTCCTCCACGGTCTCTTTTCTGGTGTGAAGTCTCATTTGCATGCAGCTCAGCGGATGAAACGCCTCCGAGTGTTTGAGGGTCTCGAGTGGAATAGAGGATGAGTTAAACAAACAAACAAACAAACAAACAAACAAACAGTCATAAACAGTTTGACCTTACGGCCTATGAATATTTGTAGCTTTCAGCCGGGTGATGACTGGGTGAGTCAGTGACGGTCATCACCTGGAGGTAGGGATTCATTTGATGTTTTTCTGGAATCTCATCATTGATCACTCAGAGAAAAATCTTAGAATTTAATGATAATACTGTATCATTTGTTTTGCTTTTCAGTTTTACACCATACAATTAAAGCTTATTTCATAAGGAATTAATGCCCAATAAATGTTCAATGATTCTTACTCGTAAAACCAAAAAAACCAAAACAACCAAACCTAGTCAGACATCCTAAACCACCAGAACTAGAGATCAGGTCAGTATCTGGTCAGATGTAAGAAGGAAAATAAGTAAATGAATAAATAAATAAATACATAAGCTCTGTTACTGTAACAAATCTGTCCTGAAATAGTGCTCACTCACATTTCCGTTGATTTTAATGTGGAATCATCTTGCAAAGTGCAGTATCAAATCAGAACCAGCATCAGATGAACCCTTCAGGGATTGGATGCAGCTACTGGTCTCCGAACAGAAACAAAAGAGGAAATAAGTGGTCATCTCTTGTCTGCTAACTCTCAACCTGAGACTAATGCAGAATGTCCACTGAAGAGTTCACACACCTCCAGTCATCACCTGCAAGCTGCAGCAACCACTTGTTGCCACAACCCAGAGGGGGCGCTCTTTCCCTTCTGTTAAACCTCACATAGCTCACCAGTCTCCCCTTTAGTGCTCTCTGTCCAGCTGTGGCTGTGGACAGTCCGTTACTAAGCTGCTCTAAGGACAGCAGCACGGGGTGATGAATCCCACTATTGACACCTTAATGGAACCCTTGCAGATCAAGGCGAGTATTGATTAAAGCCTGTGCTGACCGATACATTGATCTCCACTCCCACCCTCCTCAAGCCCCCTCCTATCACCTACAGACACTGTTCTGCATTTCTGCATCCCTCAGTTCTGACACACGGAAGATGACAAATGACGGCAGTGAGGGACGTGAACATTCTGATGGACTAGAGTTTGAGAGGTGTGCTAAGTAACTGCAACCCCCCACGCTCAGGTCCAGGAGCTGTCCAGCAGGGGGAGCCGTCTGCGACATGAGAACCCTCGACGTGTGAAATATACTTAACCCAACAATTAAGGGACATTTCTGCTTTCGAATCAACTTCAAAGAAATATCCTTTAATTGTAAGAGTAAGAATATCATGGTCTCCCCAGGTTCCGGCTCCAGGGGTCACTCTTGGGTCCGATCAGAACCAAGGTCCTGGTTGAGTCCTGGTTGAGTTTAGTAGAGGTATAGGTCCTTGGAAGTGTCTCAAATTGCATGTCACCGCTCAGTATGAGTTTGTGGCTTGTGTCCACTTCTGTCCACTTGGGTCCACTTTGTCCAACAGTCCATGCCACTCCATGTTCACATCCAGTATGTCCATCTCTTCTCCAAGCGAGACACTTATTACTGGACCTCAGAAGATCGTCTCCTGTGTTAGTCTTGGTAGTGGTTTTGGTTGGTGGGGGTTAGGGGGGCTTGGCAGTGCTTGGTTGGCGTGATTACCCTCACTCCTCATGTGCCTATTGATGGTTCCTCCTTGGTGACACATCCTCAGGCTCTAGTATCGGAAACAGCAAACTTAGGAGACTTCAGCACACTTCCAACTTACCAGAGAAAGAGAGAGAGAGAGAGAGAGAGAGAGAGAGAGAGAGAGAGAGAGAGAGAGAGAGAGAGAGAGAGTTGCTGGCTCGCAGTCCCACTCACGATCAATCTGCACTTCCCTTTACGGTCCACCACCCACTGTTCCTCCTCTACCTCTCCCTCCATCCATGCGCTCCATCCGTCCCCAGTTCCGGGCGTCTCTCTCGCGCTTGCTTCCTCTGTTTTGTCTCACGCACGGACTCCTCTCCATCCCTCTCTCACTCCATCCCTAGCTCGCTCGCGCTGCTGCCTCCTTCCTTCGCGCGCGGCGTTAGAGCATCTCTCTGCAGTCACGTGGTTGAGAGAGAGAAAGAGAGAGAGAGAGAGAGAGAGAGAGAGAGAGAGCTGGAGCGGGGGTGTCCCTCCTCCTCCGCAGTTTTTTTTCCTCCCTCTCTCGCGCGCTGTGTTAATGTCTCAGACTCGGCGAGCGCCGGAGAGCGCGAGAGCTGCGGGAGAGAGGCTGGAGGAGCGCGCGCTTCGGCCCCCACACCGCACGCTGCACCCTCGCGCGTGCCGATCGGCACCCCCAAAAGCCCACCTCCTCCCCTCTCCTCCTTAACTCGCCTGCTCAACGCCGCACCACCCCCCACCCTCACCCCAACCCCCTCCCCTTCTTCTTCTTCTTCTTCTTTATTTTGACATTTATTATTATTATTATTATTATTATTATTATTTTTGGTTTTAAGAACCCACTCCTCCCAGCTCCGCCAGCACCACCTTTTCACTCCATCCCCCTCCAAATACCTGGCCCGGAAGGAGCGCGCGAGGCTGTGGGATCCGATCTGGAAGCGGGAGTGCGGGCGAGAGCGCGCGCCTGAATGAGCTGCCGGAGATGGAAGTGCTGATCGCGTGGCTTTGCTTCGGGATGTGGCAGTGCAGCCCTGCACGAGCGGACTCCATCATCCACATCGGTAAGCACTACACGCGCGCTCAAGCCCACCATACACACACACACACACACACACAACAACACACACTAACACACACACACACACACACACACACACACACACACACACACACACACAGACACACACTGACACATGCATCGTCAATACATGGGCTGCACACAGCAGTGGACCACCAAACTCTACCCAGCACTGTGTTGATTGTGTGTGTGTGTGTGTGTGTGTGTGTGTGTGTGTGAACGCAGAAGCTTGTTTGAGAAGCAACACACCAGCCGCTGATTGTCCCTCGTCTTTCAACAATCGTTGAAAGGGGTCTCATTTAAAGTCCGGTCTCGATATATGTTGTTGAAGAAGGGGTGGGTGATGGTGGTGGTGGGGGGTAGATGAGGGGGGTCTTCGAGAAACACATGTATAATTCATGACCATACAATTAGGTGGAAAGACTAGAGATACTGAGACACTGAGAGGCTGAGGAGTGAGGCTAGTGCCCCCACATCCCCCCACCCCACTAAAAAGAAGCCCCCTCCCTCTTCTTGCTGAGCCTCAACTTTGTATGGAACGTGAGGGAAATCTAAATCTTCAGGAAGGCTTTGAGGAGAGGGCAGTGAAAGGATCTCTGTGGCTCGGTTGACCGTGATGGCTGTGTCTCCAGATTCGGAAAGGATTGTCAGCGACTTGACGAAGATTGCGGGTTGCAGAGCTGGATCCCTCTATCTCGGTCTCGCGCTGCTACTCTGGCTTTGAAACACACTCGTCTTTTGGAGGAGGAGGAGGAGGAGGAGGAAGAGGAAGGGGCTGACAGGAGGGGGTGGCTATAGGGTTCCTATCACTATTCAAGAGCTTGGATGTCACCCACTGGAGCTGGGCTTAAGTTGTCCCCTCTCTCTGCCTCACGCCACATGACCCCACAGTTCAGAAATTCAGATTAAGTACGGTTGCCTGATGTAGTTATTGACATCACAGTTTCTCATTGGGCTGCAGCATTGGATCGGCAGGCAAATGCACCATTCGGTCATCTGTGTAGGCTTGACTGGCAGAGGAGAACAGTCAGGGCTGCACCTTGTCTCCTATAGAACTACTGTTCATTCAATTGAATGCATACTATACAAGAGACATGGACTGACAAGTGGTTCACATTTATAGACTGACCAATGTGATCCAACCTTTACTGTCCATTTAATGGGCTCCACTGACCATACGGGTGCACTCCATAGTCCTTCAATTGGTGATCTCCTTACTTTCTTACTGCCCACTCACATGGCCACCCTACCACCAACCTTCTCTGTCCACTGTTTAGAAGCAAAGTGAGAGACAGTAGCTCACCTGCAATGTTTTGGTCATTCTCTAGTCTCTAGACATGGACTGGATGCTAGAGGCTGGATAGACATCAGACAGTCTGTAATTATAAACTACTCAGTGAAAAGATGATTGAAGAACCTTGAAGAAGAAGTACTGATATTAGCATCTATTAGTTGATAGGAACTTAACGAATCATCATCAAAGTCACAGATTCTTAAAGAACCAGCCACTAAACAGTTGTTTTTCCATGGCATTCCTCCAGGGAACCCATTTTGGCAGCGTTAACTGATTCCTAGCCCATGGCCAAACCAGTCATCGACTTCCATGCAGTAGCTTCTAACTTGGACCTGGCCGAACCTGTGGAGGGTGGAATAACAAACGCTGGCTCTCTCCTGTGTCCAATCCCATCACTTTGCCATATCTGGTGCGGTTATCAGCTGCATCCGAGGGCTAGAGTAAAAAAAGGGCTGTTCCTGAGAATGGAGGGTCCGGCGGAAAACGATTTGCGGGATGGCACTGGTGATTTACAGAGGCCTCAGTTCATCCAAAGCTGGTAATTGGAAGCGAGTACAGACGCTGGAGATCTGGACCACTTTCTCCGGCAAATGGAATGAGCAGATGCGACACCTCTATTCCCACTAAATAAGCCAAACCTGGGAGTTATACATCAAGTGAATCTGAACTGCCGGCCCTCCCTGTTGGGGCCCGCCTGTACGAGGGCAAAAACAGAGACTGCTTCATTCATGAGCAGTTTATGGATGAGTGAGGATGTTGGGAAAAGTCGAAATAGGCATAATTCCGGGTGTTGCATGACATCAAGTAGGGTTAGTGTAAAATTAAAAATACTGCTATAATATCATGTATTAATTTACCTAAGTTGTTGCACTAAACACTAAACATCTAGAGGCCAGTCTATGACAGGACATCTTACTTTTGCCTGTTCTCTAGAAAAATAATTACACTTGCTTAATCTAAGGTAGCTAGCTGCAACAAATAGCTTCCAATCCCCCATATTCTAGGTTGCATGCTATTACACCTTTCCACCAGAGATGTCACCAAATCCCCAGACATGATTGAATGACCTGGATTAATACCCATGTAGTTATGTCTGTGGGCCTGAAGGAAATGAACTCAAGCCCTCACTCACATTCAGCTTTTTTCAGCTTGTTCCAGACACTCCCTGAAGAAGCTCTTCCATATAATTATTATCTAATCTGTAATCTAGAGAGAGGGAGACTGGGGCTGGAGATAAAAAAAAAAAAAAAACATCAAAAAAAAAACAAAACAAAACAAAACAAAAACAACCCTAGCAGCAATGTTTATTTACGCTGCGCTTATTAAAGCCACATTCACTGCTCTGTGTTTGTTGTTCTGGTTTGTTGATAGTGTTGTCTGCATATCACTATAATCTACATTAACATGACCTCTTTGTTTCAACACTCATTGTCCATTTTATCAGCTCCACAGACCATATAGGCTTGCTCTATCCAGCTCGGCATACTCCGTTAGCCTCATTTCACCCAGGTCTTAAAGTCAGGACTCCACTAGACCACCACAAAGCAGGCAGAGAAAATTATTTGGGTGGAGGGTCACCCCTACCTCACTGGTCGACCTTCTAGATGTAAAGTCAGAGACAGTAGCTCATCTGTCTCTGCACAGTTTGAGTTTTAATAACTCCAGCAATGCTGCTGTGTCTGATCCACCTGAGAATGATCCACCACCCAAGTGATTAGGCTCCCCACTCACTCTATGGTGGTCCTGCAATGGCTATTGAAGAAAAAGAGTGAAAAAAGGCTAAGAAAGTATGCAGAGCACCAGATACGTACTACCTTCAGTAAGCGGAGCTCATAAAAAGGAACTTACTGTTATTGTTGATTAGTGTATGTTGAAATCAGCCGGTAAACACCTACATGCCTCCTCAGGTGCCATTTTCGAGGAGAACGCTGTGAGGGATGATGAGATCTTCCAGCTGGCCATCTCCGACCTCAGCCTCAATGATGACATTTTGCAGAGTGAGAAAATCACCCACTCCATAAAATTTATCGAGCCCAACAACCCCTTCCAGGCAGTGCAGGAAGGTAAGTGAATCATTGTTCTTAGCTTCATAAATCGATAACTTGTGTGCTCAGACTTAACGTGGGTTTGTTTGGAGCTTGCGTTGGTGGACCTGCTTTGAATGCCGTCTGAGGACAGATTGGAGATGGACCACTAATGCGGAGGGTATGGCGTGATGCTAGGCCACTCTGTAAAGGTGTTTTAAGTGTTGCTTTAATGGATCCAGATTGCTGGAACTTTCCATAATGTCCTGCTTTTGCCTTTGTCATTTCATAGTGGGATTGTAGTTCTGTATATACCAGGATCCAAATGGGTTTTGATACTGAGAAAAAAGAAAAAAAGGAGAGAAAGTTAAAGCCTGCTTCTGAAGATGCCTTTGACGGACAGGTGTTATTGCTTCCAGAGTGCACCTCTCTTGTGCTTCAGTGTTTTCTTTGGACAGAAAGCTAGGTGGAAGTATTGAGTCGAGCTGGACTCGATAGCAATTTTCTAAATAATTGCAATCGAGAATGAGGCGGCCTTCAGTCTGTGGTCATACGGCAGAGAGAGGGTTCTTAGAGAAGGCAGCGCTTGATAGCATGGGCATTGATGATGATGATGATGATGATGATGATGATGGTGATTACACAGAGATGGGCTGCTCATTGTGTTCTCACAACTATAGGATGAATACCTCTCTCAGTTTTGAATACAATGCCAAAGTCATCGACTCAGGAAACCATTGAGATATAGATGACCAATCAGGTGCTGATGACCCTTTCTCTGCTTTCAGCTGTAGTTTAAGTACAACCGTCGAAGACGTTGGTTGATAAAAACTGAGGTGTACATCCTGTACTTACCCTATATCTCCTATGACCATGTTCCAGTCGTATTAGTATTTCTCCTGAAGTCCACTCGGTGTCTGTATCTTTGAGCGACACAGTAGAGTGTGTGACTGATGCTGCACACTGCTGGTGGTTGATGTGCTTGAAAAATGATGAATTCAATGCTTTTGTATGTTTGGATTCATTGGGATTCAGCAGTGAACCAGTCGAATCCTGAAAGCCATGAGCAGCACAACGTTTAGTCGTATTTTCCAGCATTTTACACTAAAATACTTCTGATATTACCTATTTAAAAACTCTTTTTGAATCAGTCACACAACTAACCTGCAGTACACCATCAGAAATAAAACTGCCGGTACATATTGTTGTCACTGTGGGTGGTACCTTCAAGGGTACATATCCACTACCTATAATTAGGGAACATAATTGCACCGTTTCATCTCCAGGACTTATATTGATTTATTTTACACAGTTCTACAATGAATGATTACAAATATTCAACTCTCCTTCTGGAGAAAACAATGTAATGTACCTTTAAGGAATACATCTGGACTTTAACCCCAGTCTACTGTACCTTTTTTTACGGAGACTCTAGGACTATGTTCACTGTTGTGACCTCACAACCATGTATTGGTCTTTCAAGTCTGGTCCTCACTAGTAGTGGTAGTGTAGTTGTGTAACCCATTGGTTGGGGCATCTCTTGACGCTCAAATATTGTCCATATGCAAACCTCAGCCCATGTAGCGTATGATGGGTCAAGGCGTTTCAGAGAAAAACTTTTGCATCTTTAAACCTTAGTGACCCCTGGCAGGACACAGGACACACATCTGGAAGCACAAACCACACGAGGAGCCATAACGGTCCCACATTTCCCCTCGCATCACTGCCTTAATTTAATAGCCGAGCAGAGTCCACACTGCAGTGAGCAGGAACATTTTCCAGACTTCCAGATTCATCATCTCATTAGGGACGATCCTGAACCTCCAGCCACACCATGCGCACCAGGTTGGAGTCTTTGCATTGTGTGGCTGTTGGAACAAATTCCTTGTATCTCCAGGATGGGATCTTGAGATGAAGAGGAGGAGGAGGAGGAGGAGGAATGCACCTTCTCATCCGTGAATGGGACTTTTTGAAGAATTATTATTTTTCCAAGCATAGTTATGAACATATGATTTTTTTTACATGTATTTATTTTGTTGAATGTGAATATAGGGATAAATCTATAGTATATTCACTAGGTCTAAATCATAATCAAATCAAACTGGTGTTACATACTGTTGCGGTCCAATTAAAAAACATGTGTCTCCCAATATAGTAACTTTACAGGAGATGGACACAAATCTTCATATCTTTCTATAGAAATTTTCAATGTAAAAAAAAGAAAGATTTTTATTGCAAATAATTTCAGAGCATTTCTTTGACCCATTCCTCATGAAATTCTCACACTGTGTGAAGGACAGCTGTTGTACTCAAATAATGTAGTAAATTAAAAATCCACAAAAATGAAAAGACATGTTTTTAAATGGACAGCAAATATATATAGGACAAATGCAGATTTAGGAGTCCTGCCCAAGGACTCTTTGCGTTGGCTGTAGGTGCCTGACCTTGAACTTGGACCCTAGTTGGTTATACTTCAACATAAACTTTGCCTGTAAAGCTAGAGGAAGGCCTCTAATTCTATAGGATGTAGGCTGTATGCGCAGATTCTAATGCAATTTAGCCCTGCACCCAGCAGTCCACACAGGAGAAATGTACCCCTCAGCCCTCTCAGCCCTCTCAGTCACTCATCCTCTCCTCCTCTGGGCATGTAGGAATGCATCTCCACGGTAGTGCGGCGCCAACACATGCCCAGGAGAGAATGGCACTGTTGCAGGCCTTCACTGGGCTCTTTGTCAGGTTTGGCACGCTGTGTCCATTCCAGGGAATCGAGCCCCGGTCCAGCGGAGACACTTTCAGCTGTGATTGTCACCGTGGCGAAACGTAACAGTGGAGCACATTGTCTGCCAGCTTCTTTTTTTGAACCGGGATTAGCTCAGACTTGTAGCGCTGAGTCACTGGAGGATGTGAAAGGGGCACTCCTGGAAGCTCTTGACCGGAGACAGAGGTCCGCCAGGTGGTCATCTCCAGGCATCACTGGGAATCTGGCGGGAACACCTTGGAAAGTTCTCTCCACCTGGGTGGAGGGTGATGGATTAAATATGCTGCTTTCAAAGTAGTGCCAGGGTTGAGAAGCTGGAGGCAACAAACTCATGCTGGGGTCCTAACTCTCGCTAATTTTGAAATTCTGTTGAAGCAAAAGGTGTATAATTATGTGCTTATGCATGTGTTGCCAATTGTCAAAATATTCATTTTCTCATTTTCTGAGCTATTACCTTCATTACTCTGTAGCTGATGCATGCCATGTCTTCTGGCCTCTTTTTGTTTTGTAAACAGACACAGTGGCACATATACACTTCTACAAATGAAAAGGGACATTTCACACAGTGTGTGATCTGCTTTTGTCAAAATACCACAAGGATCATCAAACACCACAGACCTTTAAATGATAATAAGCCGCTCACAGTTCACCCTGACCGCTAGCGCGCAGCAGTGAGCATTAGCTCTTGATTCTCTTTCTTCTCCTTTTCTCTGTTTTTACTCAGTGCTTTTATTTGCTGCATTTAACTTGTCTTTGCTCTCTCACATAAAGGCTGGTCCAGCGCTGTGATTGGACAGACACAGACGAGGGTGCGGGGTAATTCCAAAATCTCTGCACTTGACGTAAGAAGCGAAGCAGGATCAGAACGGCTCGTTTTATCCAACATTTTCAGACTTAGGCAGCCCACAGAAAACAGACTGAGGTCACATTAATGTGCACACGCGGCTTGGATATATGGACCTTAGATTGGCTTTTTTGGTAAAGTACAGATTAAACTAGGTTTTTCTAGCTATTCTTACAAGAGTTTGTTGTATATTGCTAGGTTTATTTCTCTGCCTCTGACCATTACTGATATTGTTGACCTCATAAGGATGGTTCCCTCAGAGTAAAGTAAATCATAACGAGAAATTAGATGATACACGAGTGCAGGAGCACAGCGATTCAGGCCTAATTAGAGGCAGAGTGAGAGTGTGGAATTCCCCTGTGTGTGTGTGTGTGTGTGTGTGTGTGTGTGTGTGTGTGTGTGTGTGTGTGTGTGTGTGTGTGTGCGTGTGAGACGCTGTGCTCATCTTTATTAGAATGCTTTTAGAGCCACGATCAAACACCTCTGTGGCTCTGTGACCTTTGCTTTGGTCTTATCTGGACGTTTGGCCCTCCGGGTGTTCTGGGGAGGGGTCAGTGGTACGCGGTTGATTTAAGGACTCTTAAGGGCCATCAAATGGGCCCCAGGGCCTCACAGAGGAAAGCGTGCCTGTGTCTCATGTGGAAAAGTTTCTCACTTAATGTAGCCCAGTGCAAAACATTGGGTACATCCACCATTTTGTCTGAAAGTTTTTGGCCTCCACTGGTGTTGAGCCTGCCCCCCTAAATTTCCGTGGCTAAACAGCTCTTCTAACAGACCTTAAGTACTCTTCCAGCACCAACATTGACCACTCGTCCACAGCAGCCGCTCGGCTGCCAAATGACCAGGCGTTTGTGCGAAAACAGTTGTTTAACTTCCGCTGTCCAGAGGCTTTTCTGTCCACTCCTTCAATTAAATGATCAACAGCAGCATTGTAATTTGAGCTGGAGGTACTGAATAAGTCCCCGGGGGTGCTTGTCCATCACTGCTTATGATGGCAGGCTTCGTTACGAGGTCCAGGGGCCTGGAATCTCCCGACTGATTAAGATGCTCATAATTAATCAATCTGTCCCTCTAGGCCAATCACTGGACGGAGAAAAAGGAGGGCACGGGGACGCATCGGATGCTTCATTTGAGTTGTTTTACTTTTGAAAGAGTGCAAGTACATGGCAACGACCCCAAGCAACAACAGAGAGTGTGTCTTTTTTAACCCTTTACACTAGGCATACACTGGGCTTCAGAGCACAAGCAAATAGCTAAAGCTAACCTTCAAGGTGCATCATCAGAAAGTGGTTTTCCTCGCCCAGAAAAATCACAGTCTAAAAATCTACTAATAACTGAGTAATATTGTAAGATGTGAGTTAGCAGGTTTACACAGACGTGTGTTCAGCTGTTGTGGAACATCATAACTCATTAGGAAACTTTCCGAGGTTCAGATTGATTAAAGATGATGTGATTCCTGAAGGTGGTGATTGTCATGTGGAGGCAGTGGGGGATCAGTGTTTCTCTCTGCTGTTCTAACAGTGAAGGCTGACTATTAATCTGCCTGCCACCTGCCCCCCCACATAAGCCTGTCTCCTACCCTGGCCAGTCTTTGCTTTATGAGGGAGGAACCAAATGAGGCTGATTCATTGCTGTGAGGAAGCTTTGACGGATCCAAGAGGTTGAAAACTGCAAGTCTGGTTATCACTTAGCACTTTCAGAAAGAGCCGTAAAACACAGCCATTTAACATCGCTCTTTCCACCAGGATGTGCTCGTCATTATATGACATTTCGGACAGATTTGATATCCCTTTATTAATTTAGGAACGTGGCTGTTCTGTATTGTATTTTATTTTTCGATTCTAAAGGTGAATTGGTGTCATAAAGCCCATTTAAACTCCAAACTTAGTTTTTCTATTTACTCTTTTATGGTGAAAGTGTACAGATACTCAACTTTCCTTCTGAAACCAAAGTGCGAAACCAAAGGGTCCCAAAGAGGTCCAGGACCCCTCTGGCAGTTAACCCTTATAGTTAGCCTTTGGGCCTTTTTGTAATGTTTCTTAAAAAGAAGTTTAAAGACCATGCTACAGTGCTGTGGTTTCTGTTAGCACTACGGAGTTAAGAAAATAGATGGCTAAATGTGAAAAAAATAAAAACAACAAAAAGGATTTTATCCTAGCAGGTTTAGCCCTCAACATGCAAAGTCCTTCTTTTATTTCTCTTAAATGAGGGCTAAAGCGCTGGCCTTTCACAGGGTGGCGCTGTAGTGAATTGATCAGTTATCTCGCTCCTGTTTGCTTTGCTGGAGGTAAAACAATGTTGCTCACTCTGTGCTGCTTTAGCTCCTCTCTGAAAAGTGGTATCGCACATCTATTTTCCCTTCCATCTCTAGTAGGATGATGATAATAATACCAATAATAGAGTGACAATGATAAGAGTGACAGATAATAATAATAATAATAATAATAATAATAATAATAATAATCCATCCTTGAGCAGCTGGGGTGAGTGACTTGGAGGTATTTTAAGGTGGTTTTACAACAGATTTAAATTCAATCGGCAGCTTGAAGCTGGATGCAAGAGGGCATCTGGAGGGCAGGTGGAGGCTTCTAAAAGCCATTGTGGGGCACCTGCGATACGAATGTGCTTTGTGACAGCTCGAGTGACAACACTTGCTGGCTGAGCCTAGCAGGAAAATTAACATCCCACAATTTACCCATGATGCACCTCGCATTCACCAGCTTAACTTACAATACCCATGCTTTTATAATCATAACACTACTGCACCTCGGTGTAGTTCTTCAAGTGAAATCCCTTGGTGTGAGGGCTACTTATAAGGGAACATCTTAACAAGTGTATAAGAAATGTATAAAGCAATGGAAAATGTGTTTTTAATTTACAACCATACAACAAAATAGCACCTCTGCATTTAGACCATGTGATTAGGGACAGTGACCACACATACTAACTATAGTGGCAGGCTGCCACTTTGGGCAGTTAGGGGTGAAGGGCACTTCAACCATGGGTTTTGAAGGAGAAAATGAAGTGCATCATGTAGCTGCCATTTACGGCAACACCACAGAGGAAAAAAGTGGCCTGTGGAAAAAAAAAAAAAACTCTAAAAGATATGGAGTCCTAGTCCAGACTCAAGACTGAACCAAGGCTCATCTCCATTATTATAAAATCATAAGCTCAATTTTGTGCAGAACCCATGCCATTTCTTCAAAGCCATCTGATCAGATTTGGGCTTTGATTGGATTTGACACATTAATCCCATCTGGAATCCCAAAATCCAAATGCGGATCTCTTTTTGGCAGTGGGAGTTGGTGGATTGAGAATTGGAAATCAAGAGCTGTGCTTATTAAAGACACCTCAGTGCATTTGGTTCATAGTTCGTCTGCAGTTCATACGCTCCTCGTTCATAAATGGACAGTACAGGATTTTTCCTCCTCAGCTGAAGAAAGATCCAGCCGAACAGGATCTCATGGCCAGCTTAAGAGCACCTGTCAGACTAAAGGGTCCCCGAGGACCCCTAGCTCTTATTGAGCGGCCGTTCTCTCTGAAACATGGTGCCATTTTGCAGGAAACACACTTAAATGTCAAGAAGACTTCAACAGGTCTAGTCATCTCTCAGGGAACCCCTGGCCTGACACAGCACAATGGTGGTCTTTATCCTCAAGGTGGCTACAAATAACATGAAAAAAGTTGTGGTTTTGACCAGATTTCCTGCCCATTTCACCCATCAATTTAACCATTAGCTACGTCCGCATGGACCTCATGATCTCACGATGGTAGGACCACTCGAGTGTGCGTAATACTCCCACTCTGCATCTGGACAGATTTTATTGTTGGTCATTTACGCCTAATTTGTCGGGAACATGATGCCGAATGATGCCAAAGCTTGCAACCAGAGTAGTTAGAGTCAAAGAGAGTCAAACCAGCTTCCCATTTCCTCCTGTCTTTCTTTCTTCCCTCTTTATTCCAAACAGGGGTCTTGGTCTCTCAGTACAGCGAGAGCAGCCTCATTAACTCCAGGCTTAAAATATTTCTAATGTTTGTCGTGGTGCTGTTTTGAGTGGAAACATCCAATTCGCCAAAAAATATGTGTATTACCAGCGGCAATTAAGAGGGCATGTGCCCATTAGCAATGTCAAAAACAGGATGCCGGGAAATATGCCCCCATTTCTGCAAAAACAGCATATTTACGGGAGTTAGGAAGGCACTGGTAATACACTCAATTTTTTTGCTTCTAGTATAGAGGACGCAACATGACAAAATAACATCTTGGCATGAGAAACAATCTCAAACCAAGTCAACATGTTCAGTACTACAAATATTGAGGCTGTTGTAAATATATTACATGATTATTACACTTATATGTAGGCATGCATTTCTTATTTAAAGGGGATTTATTAAGCAAGCCCCACAGCAGCAATCTCCCCCTGTCTAAACAGCCCTGTTCAGAATGTCCATTTTTACCACCTGTTCCTTTAAATGATAATGAGCTCGTTGTTCACCCCGACACTGAGCACACAGCAGTGAGGAGCTCTCAGTTCTCATGGTCTCCATTTCAACACAGTGCTGTTATTTCTCTGCACTCCTTTAACATCGCTCTTACATAAATGTGGCTCCAGCGCTGTGATTGGACAATTGCAGATGAAGGGGCAGGACAATTCTACATCAAAAGCAGAGCAGAATCCCATGTATTCAGACCTAGGCAGCCCACAGAAAACTAACTTGGTGGTTATGTTTCACATGGTGTGTGTTATTAGGCCTCACAAACAATACTGCTGCCACTTTGATGATGGATATGAAAGTTTCCATCTGTCTAGCAAGGAATTTGGGTTCGGTTGTAACTCTAGTCCTCCATGTCCTCTGAGAAGCTTCCAGTGATACGTACAGTGTTGGAAAACAAGCATGTCATACATCGGAGGGAGGTTTACGGCTGATAAGATTTAAGGATCAGCCCGGGTTAGCCTTGATTTAATCAGACGATTCCTCAAAGACAACATGGGCTTTTTGGCAGAATGTGATTACGAGGCTAGTTGGGTTTTTATTTTTGGAGAAAACCACTTTGTTTTAGGGGAAAAGGCTTGGAATCTTATCATATCAAGATCTGCCCATTTGGTAGGGGTGACGTCAGGGTTTGGTTCTGAAGCTGGGGGCCAGTATTGCACTCCATTAGCAGTGTGTTTACCCCAGAGGCTGGGAGCTAACTACTGTGGGTAGTATTTGTGATATGGGAGGCAACACACTGTCACAAACAATGTGGTAGCATAGCCTCTGAGTTTAGCCTAGCGTTAAAACACTTAGTCACCCATGCTAAAGCATCTATCCAATGACTAATTGCTGCTATGCCTGTTGAGGTCATAGTCTATTAAAGCTTTTAGCTACTGATACTCAACCCAAGCCAGTATCGGATTTAACTCAAGCAGCTGGATTTACTACTGTCACTAGTAGTTGGGTGGACATTCCTCCAGTGCTAATGGAGAGCTGAAACAGAAAGGGAGAACAGGAAATAGTGAGATATCTAATAATTAGGCCCTGAATTTGAGGACTGCAGCTATGCCTTGGCATTTGCATGTCTCTCAAACACCATGCCACAGAGAGAGATAGCGAGAGAGAGAGAGAGAGAGAGAGAGAGAGAGAGAGAGAGAGAGAAGAGAGAGAGAGAGAGAGAGAGAGAGAGAGAGAGAGAGAGAGAGAGAGAGAGAGCAAAAGAAAAAAAAAATCAGAATTTCACCTTGGGCTGCTCCAAGGCTATAAAGGCCTCACTGTGTTGTCTTACACCTCTCTCTCTCTCTCTCTCTCTCTCTCTCTCTCTCTCTCTCTCTCTCTCTCTCTCTGTCTCTCTCTTCCTTCGGCTCTCTGGTGAGAAACGTTCAGAAAGGTGAAAAAAATCCTTTTCTTTCACTCTCTCTCTCACCTCGCAGGATTCCCCAGCTGCCACTCTTTGAGAATTTCAACTTTTTATTTATTTCTTACTGCAGCAACACAGATCCATTTCAATACCTACCCATTGAACAATGAGAAATCCATTCCTGGTGCTAGTGCATAAGTTCGCATCATAACAAACAGAAAGCAAAATAGAAACAGGGTCCTAAGAATATTGTTTGCAAATGATGACGGTGTAGCTACCAAACACTTCCAATCATCAGGCACATGGCCTCTCTTAAATGCCATAATTAAAGGCCAAAATCTGGTCACAGTGACGGTGCAGTTTTGTGCAAGTAAAGCAAAAATATGTTAAGGCTCAGCAAGAGCATCCACATCCATGAGTATCATTTGTAGTGAATTTTTATTATGATGATTATGATTATGATTTATAGGGTGGCACAGTGGTGCAGCAGGTAGTGTCGCAGTCACACAGCTCCAGTGGCCTGGAGGTTGTGGGTTCGATTCCTGCTCCGGGTGACTGTCTGTGAGGAGTGTGGTGTGTTCTCTCTGTGTCCGTGTGGGTTTCCTCCGGGTGCTCTGGTTTCCTTCCACAGTCCAAAAACACACGTTGGTTGGTGGATTGGTGACTCAAAAGTGTCAGTAGGTGTGTGTGTTGCCCTGTGAAGGACTGGCGCCCCCTCCAGGCTGTATTCCTGCCCTGAACTGGATAAGTGGTTACAGAGAATGAATGAATTATGATTTATAGTCATTTTAGGATTATTAATTGAGCTCCCGTCTACTGGTGGCGCTGTTTCACAAAAATCATACAAGCTGTTTGTTATGAACCCAAAGAAAGATCACAGTAGGGTTGGGGTTAATTTCATGCTTACATTTAGGGATGAGTTAGGGTTAGGTATATGGTGATGGTTAAGGTTAGGGTTAGTGTTAATTCAGGATGATTATTTTTGTGTGTGTGTCGGGTAGGTGTCAAAATCTCACATTTACATCCACAAAGAATGGACTACTTTTTGTACACATTATACAAATTCACAACTATCTTTTGGATAAATATAAATTCACATTTAACAAAGCTAAAAGGCTACCAGAGGTCCTTCTGTTTCCACCGCTGTTCTGATTCGTTCCTTTGCCCGAATGGTTCCTGTATTTCCTCCTCTCCGTTCCTCTGGAGCCTATTTTCCCTGTTTGTGTTTATGCTAATGCCGCTGATTTGCATAGCAAAATGCCTAATGCTAAGTCACTTGAGATGCGGCCCTTGATTTCTAAAAATGAGTCTCTCTCTCTCTCTCTCTCTCTCTCTCTCTCTCTCTCTCTCTCTCTCTCTCTAACTCTCTCTCCCTAAACTAGCATTTTTTACAGACTTATTTATATATTTATCAGTTTGGAGAAAGGTGGTGGTGGGGAGGGCTTGGAGGAGCGAGGAACCCACTTTCTCTTGATTACATTCATGCACCACACATTAGCAGCTTGCCACTCGGCTAGCGGAGAGAGAGAGCGGCTTTGTCACTGTGGTGATTAGCAGCTGAAGGATTTTATTTGGCCCCTGTGCTTTTCAATTACAGTTTCTAGTGTTCCTTGCGTTAGCATCCGCGCGAGGCGTCAAGTGATACTTCATGAGCTCACTGTATCACACAGATGGGTCTTTGTTGTTGTTAGCATGTCTCTGTAATTTGGAGGCTGTCTTTGGGAAAATATTGAAAATAGTTTTGACTCCAGCTGGTCCCGAGGTCTATGGAGTCATGAGTTCATACAACCCAGTGGCTTAGGTCTTTGCGTATATACTGACTTGACACTGCCCCACTGGTCAGTGTCCTGCACTGTGTACAGAATGACAGATCCCTTGTTGTTGATTAAAATATTATGTTACACCCATTATTGTGAACAAAAAGCACATTATAGACTTCAGTTTGTCTGTGTTTCATTTGCCTATAACTTGCATCTGTGTTCTCCAACCCAGTTAGCATGTAGATGTGGACCACTTCTGGCAAAAATGCAGCCCTTCTGGCCTGCTGCATGCAAACCAAATGTGGATCTACAATTGTGGTGTGTTGGACATCTTGCAAAATGTGGCCCTCGTATGTCTACATGGCCAACCAACTATGTGGCAAACCAATGCAGTCTACTCAAGTGTTGTCAATATATGTGGATGTTGGCTGGACCTGGGCTAGAATGATTAAGATATCTGGGAACAGGCACACATAAATCCACACTAGGAACTACCCACACATGCCTCGTAAATTGCTTCTAAAAAATACCCCCAAAAAAGAGATGCTCTTGAAAAGATCAGAAAGGCACCTGGCATTAAAAAGAAAAGCAGAGTTGGTGGGAGACCGCTTGTACAATCAGCCGAAAGTGCTGCAAATTATTTCATTTGTGGGGCTTCTCTTCATGTTACTGTGGCTTTGATTCTGCACTTATTGACTGGACATAGTGGTATCTGTCTTGCACAGCACTGTCCAGCAAAACATTTTGCATCTGTACCACTAAACAACATGGAATCATCATAAAACTTACGGGAAGATTATAGGTTTGAAAATGTCCTACAACAAACCACAGGCAATGTCCATAGATTTCACCACCAAAGTCTGACGAATAAGAGACACCATTAAGCATGTATGTCATGTCCATACGCACTAGTCCTGTAAATAATGCAGGAGGAGCTGAGACAGCCTCCTCAGGGACCGGCTTTCAAGAACACAGATCCGTGAGGAAACTCTTGTAATGAGGAGAAACATGCATATTCATGGAAGTAGTACTTGTTGAGAGATGGCCCTCACATAGAGGCACCAGGGCAAATAGAGAGATTGAGACTAATGGGAAAAGAGAAAAGAGTCTGATCAAGATAAAAGATTTACAGAGAATGGCAAAGGTGTCAAACAGCTTTGCCTGATGGTGCCTTCGACTGCGACCATACAATTTGACCTCAAGTGACCCATGCTGGGAAAATCCCATTGGACTACGCATAAAATCCACAGGTGACCCAGCCTTGGTCAGTGTCTCAGAGTATCTTCCCAGCACTGTGGGCATGGAGGTATTGCTATTACCATTTGAAAGTGTATTTTCTTCCCTGGCCATCACTGCCTATGGAGTAAGATTCTTATAGATGACAGCACCCAGGAAAGATGAACCTCAGACCTGAAATAACCTCTCTATCTCACAGTGAGGAAAAAACCAAACCAAATAAGAAGGCTCTATTCCGGCTTGCGGTCCATCTATTCCCTGTGACTGCTTTGCGCAATCTGTTTTTTTAGGCTTTCAAAGCACAGGGAGGAAAAATAAATGAGTAAGCATAGGGGAGAGAATGATAAAGATGCAAGTTCTCTCTAATCTCAGTAGGTTCTTTTATTTCTTCTTCCCTTTAAAGGGGGGCAACTGTCTCTGGAAAGAGGTAATCCTCCCGATCGGAGCTCTCTGTCCTCTGAGCCTCAAATATGATTTCTCTTTTATTTTCCAAATCCGGCAACAGAGACAGGAAATGGGCTGAAGGATGAGTGTCAAAAAATGCCTGACGATAAAGGACGATTATTAGGCATGCTGGAGCCCAACCTGTTTCCGATGGCCAAAAAATGAGACAGAGAAAATGGGAAGGTACAGCCAGTCCTTGGGGATACAATGCCTCTTGGAGCACTTGCATATTTTGCCCAACTCCACAGTGATCCAAAGTGAATAGCAGACATTAGCTGTAGCATTTTGAATGTTGTTTGGACCACTGGAAGCAAAAGCAGAGGAATTGATTCAAATCTCTGAAGTGATTTTCTGAGTACAGAAGAACATACTGTGCTCTAGACTCCTTATGTGTCTGCAGTCAAGTGTTTTATATACAGCAGTCAACCACAGACTACGGCGGCTGCATAAAGTGCTGGTAAATCTCAGCAGTAGCTGCAGTGGCAGTACGTCTCCTCCCTTCTCCCTGTGCCTAATGAGCAAATTGGATTTCCAATGCACCATTTGTCCGAGATTATTTTAGCTGTTTGTCTGCAGAGAGCCGTCCGTCCCTTCCTCCCTTCGCTCACCGTCCTTCTGTCTTGGCGAAAGCCTTTGTGTGGTTGACATGGCAACGAGGTCCATAGTGCGGCTGCAGAGTGCTCAGCACCTGTAGAGTGCCTACCAAACCTCTGCGTCTTTTGATGATTTGAGAAAGAGGATGGTGGATAAGCTCCCTCTGCTTTTGGGGCTCACCATCATCGTTAATTCATGTCAGCTGGACACAACTGCCCTTCAGAGACAGTCTGGGCTTCCCTAGGTCTCTAAGCAAAAAAGGGGCCCTCCTACCTGAACTCTGGGATGAACAATATTTATTTTACAAACTATACATACATTTATCAAATTGTAGCACTTGATGTTAACTCCTTCACTGTTTAAGGTGGAACAGAAAAATCAAAGAAGCAGCTGGCAAACAAAGAGCCAACATTAATTCTATAACAGCTGCTGCGTTAAAGGTGGAATAGAAGGAAAAACAGCTGACTAAGCTGTCTATATTCCAGCTGTGTGTCTGCGGTTTTAATCCAGGCACTTATAACTGCTTCACTGTTTAGGGTGTAACAAAAATGTCCAATAAGTGAGTGTCAGTGTGATTGTGAAGGTGGAACTAAAATTTGAAGAACTCAGCTTAGCACTTGGAAGTAACTACTTTGCTTTTTAAGGTGGAGTGGAAAAGTAGGGAACTTCCAGAATGTATTGGTGTGTTTAGCTGAGTTTAAACAAATACTAGACAAGTACTATCAGTATGTACAGGGGGGGACTTTCATTCATTTGTGGGACCCTACACATTGTATGTACTGAGCGTATATGGCAGTAAAATTTACATACACTTCAGATCTCTATGATCAATTTTAACATGGCTCTGGTTTGCCATGTTTGTCTGGACTTCTCTTTCAGCTCCCAACACGACCTTCACCTACATGTGTAGTCCAGACTGTGATCACATCTGGACGGACAAAATCAGTCCACTCAGTGGGGCATAGAGCTGAAAATATGAGCTCTTCACTCCTTGAAAACATCTCAAGTTTTTCCAAAGTGGGTTTGGAGCGTGGGTGGCTTTCTGAATGGCTTGTAGTAATGCATACATTAGCTGGGCTTTTTAGACTGGTCAAGATATTACAGTACAGTGTGAGCTCACCTTTTTAGGCACAATGAAAAGGCATGTGTTTCCTTGTATACTAACAAACACTACCTCACAGTGAGTCTCCTGCTTCATAGTCATTAGCAGCAGTGCCTGAAAGCTGCCCACAATGTTTAACCACCTCTCAGTGGCCTTCACACTACTCCAAGCAATCCAGAGGGAGAGGATTTCTTCAATGGCAGTCAAATGCTGTGCTCTCGCTTCATGCTATAAATGCCTTGTGGTCCCCAGTCCATTCGGCTGTGGGTTGGAAGCTGCACTTTCCTCCCTATCAGACACACGACGGCTCTAAGATGGTGTATAAGAAACTGATGGAGCTCTTAGGATACAGAGTAAAGGGCCTGCTTGAACCTTTTAACAAATACTTGCACTTACTCAAATGAACAGCATAAACCACATTTTAAGCACTTTCTCGGGAGCAGTTTCTGTTAAGGCACAGGTCTGGTGTCAGCTTGAATTTCAGCCACTCTCAGATTTTCTTTTTAAATCCTGTTTCAAAAGCTTGAAAGCCCTGTTCATAAAAGTGTTAATTCTGCTAATTTTGATTTAATTTCAGTCTTGGTTTTTAAATAAAATGTGTATTTGTTTAATTTGAATTAGAATCACTTTATTGGCCACTGTTCTTGTACACAGAGGAAATTGTTCTCCACATTTAACCCAATCTGTGCAGTGAAACACACATTAACACACACACTAGTGAACACTAGGGGGCAGTCATTTAACTATTGTTAGTTTGAGTTTTGTTTAATACTAAAAAAAGGCTTAGTCAAGATTTTGTCCATTAAATAAAAGAATGTATATATATATAAAGTTGATCATGTATTTTTAAAGGTTTTACTGTTCATTAGTAAAATGTATTTTACTAAGAAATTTGGACAGTATTTTTCGTCAAATACATTTATTTAACATTTTGAGTTCAAAGTCCACTCGCAAACCAAGACTGACTCGACTCCAAGAGATTCATTAACCAACAGTTGATTCTGGATCCAACAGCTCTTGTTGCCCTGACAACAGTAAACAGACAGAGGCCATTTTCTGCTTTTTATTTTCTTGTGCTTTTCTGTTTCCAGGTCAGAACTAAAGGGACACTTTTACACACAGTCTTTCACATTTTAATACTGAAATTAACACTGGTTCATACAAGCTTTTAATGCCAATGGCATGTTTTTTAATCACAAGTGGACCATAGGAGATGCCACGTACATCTGGGAACTAGCTGCTGATAGCTCTCCAGTACTGAAGCACTTAGAAATGGTGGACTTCCTCAGAAGTGGAACTCCTGAATCCCAAAAGGCTTTCAGAGCATGAGGGATATTCAGGACAGCTCTCCCAGATGTCTCCCTCACCTTGACTTCTTGATGCTCAGTGGAAATGCAACCAATTCTACCAGTGCCAAAAATAATAAATGTGTTTTCTGTGCATTAGGCATGTGTTTAAAAATTCAGTCCAGTGTGCCTAACGGAAATATTCAGAATATATATTCTCTGTAGTGTCAGGATGGAGGATTAGTTTCTCCAGTGGAAGAGGACCTTTTTCATTCGCTCCCAAAGTGCCACAAAACTGGAGTGATTCCCAATTATCTCAAAACGGGAGACTATCCATGGTCCTTTGCACTGCAGAGTCTTCTCTCTCTCTCGAGAAAGAGGCTGGAGGGGAGAAGAGGAGGACGAGCAGAGATAAAGAGAGTGAGTGGGTGTTTTGCTACTCCCACATTTAATACGGTCTGTTGGAGTTTTGATTTAATTATGCATACCTTTTGGGTATTTGTAGCGACACTAAAATATCCCGGGCTGTGTTAATAGCCTTCATAGCGTTGAATATTCACCACCAACCGCAGTGAAAAGTTGAGAGGGAAAGTATCAAAAGTAGCATCATTGGAGCTCAGGCTCTCTGTCCACACAGCAGCGGCTCGGGTGTTTATTCGCTTCTCCCATTGTTCGTTTTGGCTGTGAGTCTAAGCACTGGGCTTTTCTGCAGGCCTTTCAGTATATGTATGTGGGTGAGGGAGTGTGTGTATGGTTTCTGAGCTCATTTTCCTCGCTGCGCATTCAGCGCAAGGCAACAGGCCCAGGGCAGTAGTGCTACCACAGATGCGGCCCTCTACACACCTCTCCTTTTGTCCTGGAGAAACCATCCCTCTGTCTCTCAGCATCGAGCGGAGCTAATTGTCTCTGCTGTGCCTAAAATCAATGCTGCGTTTCATTCAAAGAGCTGCATTTGTCCCTGCAAACCCTCAACTGTGGCTTTTAATTGCATTGTTTTGGAAGTGGAGCGATGGGTTGCCGGCTACCAGAGTGGGACGTGGCTTTGGTCAAACCCTGTCAGGACAGGATATTCACTTATGCAGCTCGGTATTTCGGCCTGGTGCCACAGTGACACCAGCAGCGTCAGATTGTTCTTGCTCAGTGTCTCCTTTGCTTCTCGCTAACATTAGCAGAGCCCCAATATTGTCAAAGGCCAGCAGTATGCCAAAGTCCTGGCGAGTACATGGGGAAAAAAATCAGTAATCAAATTCCACTTGAAAGAAGCGTTTTGGCACCTCAGTATTGCAGATAAAATTAAACCTTGCAGAAAATATGCAAAAAACAAAAAAAAAACAAAAAAAAACAAAACAAAACAAAACAAAAAAAAACTAGTAGGTTAATTGGTGAAATGTTCCACATTACAGCGGTGGAAAATATCAAGAAGTAACAAGCTACTACTCTTTCACAGTGGGATAATAGTGGGGTGACATTTAAAATGAATGTCATTACATGCTGTGTCGGTGTCTTAAAGAAGTTGAATATTGAAGGCGACCCTGAGGCATATTCAATCAACAAACTCATAATTTAGAGGAGGAATGGCTGGATAGCCCATTCCAATCTTATATTATCATGGACTGAACAGTGTAGTGCATTAACGCCGTTAATCGAGGCAAAGCTATTAGCTTCAGCATGAAGAAAAAAAAAACGACTGCACTAAGGTACATGAATCCCAGTGCTCCTGGTAGAGTAGCACATGCAGGAAGATTACTACGCCACAGATTATGACTTAGATGACAACATAACCTTCCCACACCTAATTAACAATGCTTTTATCCATTGCTGTGCATTCCAACAGAGTGTGGCACAGTCCACTTCTGCTGACCAAGCTAGAGAATTATTCTCATTTTAGGTTCCTTCTTAGTTGAGTTGTTCATTATACCCACAGAAACTCCTGCATGGGCCTCAGCGGGACTGCAGGCATGGCACTGACGAGAGTTGCCTCGATAATCCCTTCTCTTATGGATGGATCAGTCTGCATCTCATCCACACTCAGGCCTGTCTCACCAGGATAGCGCAGCTTCTAATCACGCGTAAGCCTGCCGAGTCCACTGCCCACTCCTGCCCCCCTTATCCCGGCAGGCTACTGCAGAGAAAGGAGGGTTTCTTATTAGCCTGAGCTGAAGCACAAACCCCAGAGCCACTTTGGAGAGTAAGAGAGATAGAGACAGAGAGAAAGGAGGGAAATAAGTAGACAGATAAGGTGGCAATTGGGATTTTAATAGATGGAAGTACAAGCAGAAGGATGCTAGTGCAGCTGATGGCAGTGTCCAGGTAAACATTAGCCAGTCAAGTACTATCATTGCTTCTTAATCGCATATAGGTTGATGTGTTTGTCCAGTAAAAAAAATTGGTACCACCAAAAGCAGCAAGTGCAGACAAACTGCTTCAGTTGAGATTCAGGAATTTCATCCCAATAATAATTGATAAATCCCTGTTGCAATTGCAGGCACAGGATTAATGTTTTATGTAGTAGCCTGGTATGGAATGGACATGCTAGGTCCTGGAGTTTATTTTCTGCTTTTACATTAGGCAAGTTTGGTCCCTGCTACCTGGAATGGGTTCTGCTTTAGTACCTGCTCGCTCATTGTTACAAGCAAGCCAAGTAGGGACTGAACCATCCATTATCTGTAACCGCTTATCCAATTTAGGGTCGCGGGGGGTCCAGAGCCTACCTGGAATCATTGGGCGCAAGGCGGGAATACACCCTGGAGGGGACGCCAGTCCTTCACAGGGCAACACAGACACACACACATTCACTCACACACTCACACCTACGGACACTTTCGAGTCGCCAATCCACCTGCAACGTGTGTTTTTGGACTGTGGGAGGAAAGGGACTGAACCGTTAATCTATAAGGTACCATTAGAGCTTAAAAGAGAAGAGTGTAGAATAGGCACCATGAAGTGGGGAAGTGGAGTAAGAGCAGAACCTGATCCTAGATTATCAAATCCTAGATTGAAACCTACGTAACATGCACATCAGCTCATATACAACAAGCAGGTTCTTGCTGGTTCTTGTTCTATTAAAAATATTATTGCCTCTTTTAAACTCACAATTTAGCTTGTCATTGTTCAGAAAATGTCTGTTTAGCTCTGGCAGTGATGGGTCAGGTGTTTCTGTATTAGAGTACGACACAAAGTAATTTCAGGCCAGAATAAATAGGAACCAGAATGGTGCTTTATTTTGACTAGCTTTGATTGCTGAAGACTATGGAAATAAACTCTGAGGAGGAAGATGTTTGAAATAACTCTGTGTAAACTGGGTCACAGTTTTCCAGTAATTTTGAGAGAGGATCTTGCATGCACTGTTTTCTAAGGCAAAATCATCACTGCTGTAAATAAATCACTTATTTACAGTAACGATTCTGAAATTACTTTGTATCTCAGTAATTGGATCATGCAAAAAAAAAAAAAAAAAAAAAAAACGGTGGACTTCTACTGTAAACTTCTACTGATATCATCATTGCATAAGGAATAGGCAACTCTACTACCTGGCTCTGGGAATGATTAGCATGCTAGTTGCTCATGCATAGCCCATAATCTCCAGGAGGCTCAAGCCCACCCATGGCTCACTGAAGCGACATCCCGGCCCAGGATTGATGGCCCAGGGGACGGGTTAATAGCTTTGCCTGACCGTTTAGTGCGCTTTCTGTCAATCTCTGCCACAGGGTGTGGAATATGACATATTTGTTTATATTAGCTTCCCATTTCATGGATCCTGCATAGCTACATGGGAGAATGGCTACACACACAGGCATCGTGCAAAACATATGTGAAGTGTGGGGGGAGCTTTAGTCAGGAATTTACAGATGGATTAATTAATTACGAGGAATTGCGAGGCATTGTGATGGACACTGGTGTGGTCAGTGTGTTGCTGCTGTGTGCAATATGCCAGTGCCAATATTAATAACATTCATTCAGAAACTTGGTACTGAGCCTACGACTGTGCCTGTCCATCAGAGGAGGTTTATTATTTTATGTTTACGCAAGCTGCCTTGCGGAAGGAAGTGAGGGAGTGAGTCAGTGAAGGGTTTAGCTCTATGGTTGTGATGCCTTGAATTATTCTGGAGTGTGCCTGGTGACTGGCTGTATGCTATGAGGGGTTATGAATGAGAGGTTGAGTAAGGGGGGATGGGTTTGCTCCTGGTTTTAATTTCCTCTTCGACCGTTCACAGCCCATGAAAATTGTTCCTGCCCTCAGCGACAAACAGTTTGACTACAGTATTTTATCTTGATTTCATTTGAGCAGGTTGATGAGGTTGGGGCATGTCGAGTGCCACTGTGGCCTATTCTTCTTCCTCCCTGATTTGCATCCAGCTATGAGCTAATCACACTGTTGATTTAATCCCCTTTCCAATAAAAGTATGGTGGAAGCATTTAATTTAGCAAGGTGAGGAATAATAATAATAATAAAAATATCCAGCTAAGGTTGTTCCATTAGGAGCAAGGGTTCATTCATCTAAAAAGAAAGCTGTGGGAGATTGATTACTTTTATATACCCCAGACTCTCAACGACAAATCTTGTGTGTGATGATAACATGGGTATGTGACGAGCACCAAATATACCTCAGAATTAAACAACTGAAGATTATTATAAATGCACTGCTGTTATTTCATTGAAATAAGAATTCAGTCAAAATGCTAACCCTGAATAAATATCCAAAAACTAGCATTATGCTAATAACATCATCCTAAGTGAGCCCCACAAGCTCTTCATTCACAATTAGTCATGCTATTATTTTGATAAAATATTGTTTTATTGTTTGTTAGTTACAAACCTATGACACTAGATTATGATTGCAAGCTGCTATTTTCCTGTCATACTTCCAGTGTGTTAACTAGTGACCTGATAGCAAAGCTCTGTCTGTCTCCTGCTATTGTGAGGCCTGCATGCTAGCAATTAGCTGCTACTGTGAGTCCTGTGTTTTAGTTACTCCCCTGCTATGGTAAATCATGTCTGTTAGCTGCTAACCTTCTATTGTCAGTTCTGCCTTTTAGCCAATTAGTTGCTATTAAATCCTGCTAATAACCTGCTATTGTGAGTCCTGTCTCTTAGCTACTGATGTGCTATAATGAGTCCTATGTGTTAGCTGCTACTCTGCTATTGTAAACCTTGCTGGTTAACTTCTAACCTGCTACTGTGAGCCCTTCTTGTTACCTATTGTCCTGCTAGTGTGAGTCTTGTTTTTCAGCTACTAACCAAATATTTTAAGTACTTTACGATAACCAGTGAGTTGCTAATGTAAATCTAGACTTTCAGTTGCTGATCTGATACTTACCTGCCATTGCATGTACTGATACTTACCTGCCTCTTTCATATCTGTAGAGCAGCATGTATACTGCTGCAAAATAATGCATTAATTTTGTACTCAATGTCATCTTGTGTGAAACTCCTGTTAGCTACACTAACACTTAACGTTTGATCGTCAGCTTCTTTCTTCCTGTTGTTTTGACTGTGGTTAGCTTCCAACCTCCAGTTGTTCCTTTTGTTCCTTGGTTAGCTTTCTTAGCTTTTGTGGAAAGTATGTACATAATTAACCTTTCAGTCAAAATGTAAGGCTCAAATGACTATCCAAATGTTATGTACTGTATTTTGCAAAGGAGATGATGATTTGTGGCCTCCACTAGCTTTCTATTACTGCTAGCCATGTTAACACTGGTTTTATTTTGCTTTAGAGGCTTTATCATTGTAATTTGTCACAGGACCTTTGTTTTACTCATTGACTGGTTGAACCCTTTATCTGATGTTGACTGTTAGTTTCTTAGGTATTGTTGCAAATCATGCTGTTAAATAATTAGGTGTTGTAGGTCTGTACTGTGTTGGCTTCTCAAATAGAGTTGTAAATCGTCTGTTGTTAAATAATTACTTAATGTTTGGTGCAAGCTTATTACCTGCTGCTGTACGTTTTGTCTGTAACTCACAATTTGTTGCTTTAGTTGTTATTAGCTTCTTACCTGTGGTTGTAAATCTTATCTGCTGTAAGCTACTTACTTATTGTCACTAGACTTGGCTGTTATTTACTTACTCTTGACTTCTCTTTGAGCCCAAGGCCCTCTGTGCTCTCATTGCCCTACAAGGTTTAGCACTGACCAGCCTTGCCAGACAGGAATGATTGAAGTGAGCAGTAGATTTAGGCCCCTGGCCTCTGTGTGGGAGCTGGAATAGTGGATCGTTCTGGCAACAGGTCCAGGCCTGCCAGTTTTCTCGATGTAGAAATTCTGACTTGGGAAAGGCTCTGCTGAAAGCCTTACAGGTTTCAAAGAGTAGAAGTGGAGACTTCTTATTGATTTATATCCTTAGATTTCCCAGATGTCTTGGGCCATATCACTTTTCTTATTGTTACACTCTTAACATATTTTGTCCTGAAATAACTGAAGGTTGATCTTCGGTCCTGTGATACTTCATTTGGTATAAATGTCAGTGATACACACAACCTACCTGGATGGTGGTCAACTACCTTGGCTGCTATAGCTGTTACTGCATAAGAAACACACCACAGTGGAGTAGCTTGTGGTCCAGACATCTAAAAAATCCTCACATGGGGGGTTCACATCAGGGGATTTTCCTTTTTCACCTTTCATTTCTCATTAGCAACTCACCACAGCGTACCAGCCCCCCCCACACACAGCCTAAATCATTTGTCATATAGTATTGAGGAAAAACATTTTATTGTATTATGTTCATTAATAAACCTGTCGGTCGGTATCCATTCTGATGGTGAATGACCTCTCAACCCGAGGTCCATCTGTAATGTATACAATTATATCCAATTACATTTTTGCTTTGTAATAGCAGTCATTGTGAGGACTGTTTTTTGGGCTCCTTGCTGATCTGAGGTTATCGTGAGGTCGTCATTAGTCGCTGCCCCACTGTGCAGGGTCGCCCCATGTCCCCTGCTTCACTCGTGGGTCAGTGAGCGATCCTGGCCTTCAGGTCGTTCCCCTGCTGGGCTGTCAAATGTCAGCGAAGGGCATGTGGCGAGGCTGCCCTCAATCTCTGCTGCTTTATCAAGTGTGAACAGGCATGTGTTTTTTGCTTGTTTGTTTATTTGTTTGTTTTTCTTTCCTGGATTGATTCACTTCATCACATCCTTGCCATGCCCACGGCTTCTTGTGCAACATTAATGATCTTGTGGTGAAGCAGCAGAGGCAGAGTGTGTGCTATGCTACAAACTGACTCACCGGGGCTGGACTCAGAGCCACTTCGCATCACTCCTGAAGCCCAGTCCATGATGAAGGCCCTGTCCACTGCAGCTTATATCAAAGTCTTGCTGACTCAGTCACTGCTAGTGGTATCAGTGCACTCCAGTTGGCGAGGGATCCAGCACATATAGACATGCATATACATGCTGTGCATTTCTTATTTAGTGCCATCATAGTTTCAGACACGGGAGTCCCTCGTAGAGGGATAATGATATGCAGGCGAATCCAACAGACTCGCTAATGAGCTCGGGCAATATCCACTAACACACACACACACACACACACACACATTCATGGATATGAATCCTGTGCACTCAGCGACAGCTCCAGTGAACATGCATGATTTATGGGAGCCAATGAAGCTACACAAGAAGACGTAGAGCAAAGCAGATACAGAGGAATAGAAATGCATAGGAGATCGACCCGAGGGCTAGGTGAGCTCCCTTTTTCCGTAACTGCCCTAAAAAACACTGGAATTAAGAAGATTTTTATTTAAGAAGATAATTAATAATATAATTGTATAGAAGATTTTTTATTTAAGAAGATACAACCACCACTTGCACTTGTGGATTTGTACCTGCCCTTGCAGTCTAACAACATTCAGGTCTGAAATATCCCAGAAGAGTAGGGAAACCAAGGAAAAACAGGAATTGTCCAGAGGTACCATATTTTCTTTTCTGTTTCTCAGCACTTTTGGTGATTAAGTACATTCACATAAGTGATGTTCACCAATAATGCATTCCCAGCAAATGTCAAAACCCTGCTGTCCTCACCCCCATGTCTCCCTCACTCTCTCTAGTGAACTGACCATGCTGTCCTCACTCTCATCTCCCTCTCCCTCTCTCTTTGTTGGACTTACTGTCATATTAACAGGATTAGCTGGACCTGAATAAATAACACTTCATGAAATGTATTAATTCTGACTAATTTATTACAAATTAATCACTGATACAGATAAAACAAGTATAGCAACTTTGGTGCAGCGGATCGTTGCTGGTCCTACTGGGATTGTTGCTAGAGGCATAGTTTCTAGGCACTTCATATCATGGGTATTCATTTTTGTCTGTGAGTCCTCGGCAAGTCAATTACATCATCCCCATCCCCTGCAAACTCCTCTCCAAACTCTCCTCTCTCCCCCATGGCCCTATTCTCATCTCTTCCATTCTCCATTCTTTCTTCCTCTTTTTATTGCTCATACTTCCGGTAAACACATCATAACTTGGCCTTGGTCTTATTTTTTCTCCATTTCCCTCCACCTCTGATTCTTTTCGTTCTTATAGATAGCAATCTCTTCAATTCCTTTGGTCGTTTTAGCCCCAACCTGACCAACACAATAATGCCCACAGGAAAGGTCCTGCAGGTTTGTGGGCCCCGTAGCCTTGAGCTTTGAACCTTTTTGACTGTACCATCCAGTCTGTTATCAGCTGAGCCACTGCTTACTCTACTAATCTGCTCTTTTCTTGGGATTAACCTGTTGAAAGCTAGGCTAATCTAGATGAAATCGAAGTCAAGGTTAAGATTTGGAAAATGTATGTGTTTGGAAACTTACTTATTAACCCTTAAAGCCTTGCAAGAACACTGATGACCCAGCTGCACAGGTTTTGTTCAGAATTAAAGATCATTTCTACAATTTGTTGCACACTTCAAATGGTTCAAGCAAACTAGCCATTATTGGTTCATTAAAATTGCATACATTTTCATTGGTTGAGGCGTAGGTGGCAAAGCAAAATTCGGGTAGTGTCGCTTTCACACAGCCCTAGGGTCTCAGAGTCATAGTTTCAATTCTCACCACAGGTCATGTCTGTGTGTTTTCTCCATGTCTGCAGGCACTCCAGTGTCCTCCCACAATCCAAATACACATTTTGGTAGGTGGCTGCGTGAAATTGTCCACAGGTGTGAATTTGTGAGTGACTGCGTGAGTGTGTTAAATTGTCCACGTGTGTGTGTGATTTCCTGTGATGGGATGTGTTCCCTGCCTTGCGCTCAGTAATTCCTTGCAGGCTCGGAACCCGCCTGATCAGGATGAAGTGGTTACTGAATGATGCCCCGCAAGGCAGAACATACCCTGGTAGTTCTGTGGAAAGGAACCAATGGTGTCTGTTAGCATAACACACTGTTTTGCTATCAGCATTAATAAACCTAACAGGACATTAGCATTGCTCGCTAATGGCAGAATGGCCTCATCATTCCTGCCGTAGATCGGACTGCCGCAGTCAGCACGCTGATCACTCAGGACACCTAATCGCCACTTGGACAGTCCAATTTCCCTGTGCCTCAAGGCCTTATCTTAGCTGAGAGCTCCTTGGCTGTGAAAATGCTGCAATTGATATTGCATTTCTATCTCATGTGGCTTTTTTTGTTTGTTTGTTTTGGTGGGGGATGGTGTGATTAAACATAACTAATGTCTAAATTGTATAATAGGAATTCGGTGAGTAAATCAATTAGGGAATGTGATAAAAAAAGGTGAGAAACACATAAATCCATTTCTATAATGCTTAGGACCACCATAGATCAGGTACAGCCTATTTTTCGAGTGGAGGATCATTCTCAGTGACACTGATATGGTGGTGGTGGTTGTGGTGTGTTAATATGTACTGTGCTGATACAGGTGGATCAGAAACAACAGTGTTGTCTGAGTTTTTAAACACTGTGTCCATTCACTGTCCTCTCTGTTGGTCCATCTTGTGCATTGTTGTTGGTGTACAGTTTGTGTACAGGGTCCTTGGCTGGATATTTGCAGTTTGTAGTCTAGCAGTCTTAGGGGTTTGATATGTAGTGTATAATATCAGGTTCCATAACTCTTTATAAGATAATACGCTGCATAAATTCAGATTATTAACATGCCTTCTTCCAGTTAAGGGACAGTTTCATAATAGAAGCCCCTAGTATTTGAGTGTGTTGGGGACTTCAAGCAAGGGTTTGAAACCTGGCTGGACCTTTTCGCTCAGGCCTGGTAATGAAGAGGCTTAGGCTCCTAAATCTGCTCTGATTGAAATGTCAAGCTTCCTTCCATTCTGTCCGCTTTCTTCCATCCTGTCCTTTGCTTTGCCACTAGTGACCTCATCCATGAAAGAGATATGTGATGCTGTTCCACAGAATTCCTCTTTTTCAAAGGCATATATATCAATCCAGCCAGGCTAGATTCATCACTCTTTACCCTTTACTGGAAGTGTGTCACTGGTCAGTGCTTCAGCCTCCTGTCCACAGCTGAGTGGAGGGTGCCCTGAGTGGGCTGGTGTTAGTGATTCCATGAGCTGGGCAGTGGATAAATGCTTCTATGCCATTTGGCTGTATCAGATTATATGGGAGTGGGTTACTATTAGAATTTCTGACCACTTTTCACTTTGTATGAAAATATAATGTGTATTTTTAAATTGATTTCATTAATTACATCAGCCCAGTTTTACTGTTATTAATAGAAATATTTTTTTTTAATGAATTTTACTATGTTTTTAAATAATTCAGTATAATATTGTGGATTTAAAAAACTGAAATCATTAACAGAATATTTTTTTGAAGATTTGTTTTTTTTTTAAGCTGTTTTTTAAAGGAAAGTTTGAATTGACTAAATAAATAATTGAAACTCTAGAATATTTTGGCAGATAAAATATAATACAACTGGCAGAATGTGCTACTATTATGAAATGCACCTAAAAATAATAAAGTAAATCTGAATGTAACACCTGGAGAATCAAATAATACACAAATAATTAGCATAAAATGCACTTAATTTTTGCCAGCACCAGTGAGTACTTAACACAGTGATGGATTTAAGAGATTTATTGTGTGTTTTAATTATTCAGTGCAGCAGGCAGCTCCAAAATCATCTGTCATATTGGATACATAGGGCATTTTCAGATTCATTAGTTAATAAAGCCAATCTTCAGCTGCATGCTTATTAAGAACGTATCTACAACAGCACCAGAGTACATGATTATATCTGCATGACATGCGCCTAAATAAATGGCCCTCCTCTGTCCTTTCAACGGGCATGAGCCATGCTTGCCAGCTAATCACACAGCTGCTTCGTTTAAGCCTAATTATCGCCTTGTTTTCACCCTTAGAACTTGCAGTTATTGCCAGCAATAAATAAAAATCATGCAGCAATTTTATGTGAATTATTTTTCAATCTCAGCTCATTAACTTTATAAGGCCATGCAGAAATGTGACATTTTCTGAATGATCTCTGTAGAATTCAATTTATTTGGTCTTATAATCACACTTACTGTATTTAAACATTGCAAGTACATTTAGAATAAAATACTAGTTTATTACTAACACAAAATTGTTATAATCTTAAAATGAACAAAAGGAAACAAACAATTATTTTCCAGGATTTTTATTCCCACAATTTGTATTTTCATAGTCGAGTGAAATCTGTGATGTGATAAGGTATTTATTAATGAATGGGAATAATTGTAATGGGTGCATTTGTTAGACAGTGGGGACAGTTCCATGTCTGGATCTTTACTGAAAGAGTCACTGTAAAACTTTAGCATACCTTTTAAACATATATTAATTAAATTTTCATATGAAAATTTATTCGGATTGAAAATACCTAAGTTGTATCCAGGAAAGTCCTACCGAAGTGCTAACATATTAAAGTTTTTCTCAATTGCCAAGACACATTTCCTGAAACCATGTATCCATTTCTCCAAACTGTAAACACAAAACCCAATTCACACACTAAATTCACAAAACCTCTGACTCTTCCTGCAAAACCAAACTATTGCCTCAAAACTGTTCAAGCAGTGCTCAAAACCAAACAATGTTGTCAAATCAGGCCTCAAGTCAATCAAAATGATAAACAGCACTGAATAGTCATTACACTGAAAAAAGGAAAACACAATGATCAGATCATGAAGCTGTAGAAATAATCTTTATTGTCCACGAAGGAAAATGCAGTTTCAAAACAAAACTCCTGTTTAACAAAAATTAGTAATTATGTAGTGTGTGTAAAAAAAAAAAAAAAAACCCATGCAAAAGAAAAAATATACATCCATCCATCCATTATCTGTAACCGCTTATCCAATTTAGGGTCGCGGGGGGTCCAGAGCCTACCTGGAATCATCGGGCGCAAGGCGGGAATACACCCTGGAGGGGACGCCAGTCCTTCACAGGGCAACACAGACAGACACACACACATTCACTCACACACTCACACCTACGGACACTTTTGAGTCGCCAATCCACCTGCAACGTGTGTTTTTTGGACTGTGGGAGGAAACCGGAGCACCCGGAGGAAACCCACGCGGAGAAAAAATATACATTACTACAGAAGTGCATACAGTATATACTCTACTGCAGCATCATGTCGACGTACTGGGTCAGGACACAGGATATTATCTACATCACAGGCCACATTCTTCCTGGCCAGGCAGCTTGGAAAATAACTCCTAGTATGCCGGATCCATGCTAGGCATGCATTACAGGCCAGTTCCATGGCCTGCAAGAGATTTTCCCTGGTGTAGGGTTGCCAGTCATAACCCTTCCAATACCATGAAGAGAAGAACTCCTCTGTTGGGTTGAGGAAAATGGAGTATGGTGGAAGAAAAACATTTAGGAAATCTTGGTTGATATTGAACCACTGTCTGACCAGGACAGCATGGTGAAATTTCACATTGTCCCATACAATGACATAAATAGGATAGCCCTGTCTGTTCATGCGATGTGGCAGTCTTGCGATTCTACAAAAGAACATGCCGTTACAAATTATGGCATGCAGCACTAAGACTACAAATGTTCTAGGAAAATCATGTAATGAAACGTGCATCACAGTGCAAGATGTGTTTTAGTGGGTGAAAATATGTTTACAAATTGTGTCTTAATGGGTGAAAAGTGCTTAAGGTTCTGACAAAAGGATGAACCTGTTGTGACTAACTAGGTGAAATGTGCTTATGGTTCTGCCAAATGGGTGACAATTTCAGTAAATGGGTTTAGGACACTGAGAATTTGGTTCAGACAACAGTGTTTTGTGTTTTAGCAATTGAGAAAAACTGTATAAACCCCATAAGCGTGCTAGAAGAAATTAGAATTAGGATGTTGTAAAGATTTGTTTTTGACCCAGGTTTTGACACTTAAGGCCTAAACTAATAGCTCAGACCTTACAGTCATTGTTCCCCACTGAACAGTAAACTCCCTCCAATTCTATTTTGCAGAGAAAATAGTCTTGCTTTAAATATTGCAGTCAGACTATGGATAACCTGAAATTGAAACCCAGGGTTACTTCTTCAAGTAGTGCTAGGCCTGCAGTGTTGTGGTAAATATCCTGCACACTGAGAAGCCAAGGCAGTGCCATGTTCCCATTTATGTGTCTCTGGTCAATAGAGTGTGCAATTGCTAGTTTGGGCAGTTGAGGAAACAACGCATTCATTGGCAGGGAAACTATGAGAGAGAGAGAGAGAGAGAGAGAGAGAGAGAGAGAGAGAGAGAGAGAGAGAGAGCTCCCATTGCTGCTCCTGTGCTTGGGTCAGTTTGGGAAGGCCGTTCCCCCAGGCTGGTGTCATTTTAAAAGACGGTCATTCTCATCCGTCACGGATGGTTTCCTGGGCTGTTGGCCCTGCAGGGGATGGGCCAGGAACTGGTAAACTGCAGCGGCTTCAAGTCCCCCCCCCTCCACTCCCTCCTCCATCCATCAGCTCTGGACAAACAAAACATGCCTGACATGACCATAGTGATATGAGATTATGGCCACCAAGGGGGTGTCTACTACGGTCCAGGAGTAAGTAGTGACATGGAGCTGTCATGGGATTTTGTCAGGTGTGTACATACCAACATTTGCAGAGCTGATGTCAAACCATTGGGTATACAGGCAGCATCAAGCCTGTTTTTTTTTTTTTTTTTTTTTCAAGACTAATGTGCTGGATTTGGAGGATAGTTTCTGCAGGATGCTGTAGACTTTAAAATTTGTAATTGACGCCTAGTCCTCTATTGAATTTTGTGATTGTCTAAAATTCTAAGGACAGGCAGAATGTCATAATCAAGATTAAATAAGTGTCAAATTTCTAACCCAATCGGACGCCTTCTAAGGATGCAGCTCAAAGTAGGGCACTGGGTACACTCCTCGTGGGTACCAAGTTTGTCATTATCCCATGGATGTAACATAAGTATGCATAGCTTAGAAATCCCATTTAAAAACCTCCAGCTGAGCTTATAGTTATGTTTTGCTTTTGCAGAAAATGTATGTGATATAAAAAAATAGCACTGTTCACATCTGTTTGCCAGCTCGTCTTTTCTGCTTGTGTAATTGATGGAAGTCTGTATAGATCATAGTGTAAGGTCAGAGAAGGTTTTAGATGTTGCCTGCCCAGGTTAACATCAAATCAAATCTGGTTTGTAAAGACATTGCTTCTTTGTTAGAGCTGCTTCAATTCAAAAATCCTGCTCAGCTTCTTTGTTTTTCAAGTTGTGTCTATTTCCTTTTTGCAGTAAGAGATTATTTTCAGTGTGACACCAGGCCTTGTGCAGTCGTCAAGGTCCCGTTTTCTTTTTTTATCACCGAAGTCCAACCAGTTCTAACAATTTATAGAAGTATAAATGCACATTATACAGTGTGTGGTGACAAACCTGCCAAGACAAGCGAAAAGGTGCTGGGTCTACAGGGGAATAAACGTTAAAATGCGGAGGTATTTCTGTCAAAAAAATGAAGAGTTACAGCCAATCGGAGAATTGCAGACTAGAGAGAACTGCGACACTGCTTTACCTGCGATGATTTCAGAAGCACTGGATAACAATTCAGAGTGACTGGGACCCAGGGTGGGAGTGAGGGACCGACAAAGAGAGCAGGGACTGATAAAATAAATGTTGCATGTGTGTTTATGGGTGTGTGGCTGTTTCCATACCATTTTTAGGTCAAAAAGGGCCTGACACTGTGGGGAAACAAAAGGAAAACAAAGGTAATCGACATTGTCAGAAGCAGCAAAATGCTCTTGGTTCTGTAAAGTGCCTTTTACCAATGCGTCGTGTTTGATTCTGTAAACCTGAAAGAGCCAATGCATTTCTTCTTTAGCTTCTGAAGTTAAAATTAGGGCCATATTTAAGTGGAGGCTTAACAGAGATGTACAGCAGCACAGTGGTTATATATTAAACAGGGTAAAAACTCTATCCACACTCTTCTTTTGTGTTTGTCTCATAAAGAACATTGTATAATCCTGGGGGGCAAAAGAGGACTTTTTATATAGCTTTAGTGGGTGGGAATATTGATTTTGTGCATGTGTAAAGTTATTACAAACATTTGCCTAGCCCTTTAGCTACTTGTATGTTTCTTTATTCTGTTTATACACTCACACATACACTCTCAGTCTCTCTGGAGCTCTCAGTCTGGGGCTGTAATGATGGAGGGGAAGGAGAAGGCAATGAGGAAAGCTAGGCCTTACACATCACTGCAGAGTGTTTTTCTGTGATGAACTGATAAAGCTGCACATTTTATAATGGCTATTATTACTAGTACCATGTCCTCAGCTGTTTTTAGCAAAGACTATTTATCCTTTAAGACACACAGAGTGTGTGATATCCACCAGGCACGTTCATTCATTTATTATCTGTAACCGCTTATCCACCATTATATCTTCCTGGAATCATTGGGTGCAAGGTGGGAATTCACCCTGGAGGGGGCGCCCGTCCTTCGACACATACACTCACACATTCACTCACACACTCACAGCTATGGAGACATTTGAGTTGCCAATCCACCTACCAACGTGTTTTTTTGGAGTGTGGGAGGAAACCGGAGCCCCCAGAGGAAACCCACGCAGACACAGGGAGAACACACCACACTCCTCACAGACAGTCACCCGGAGGAAACCCACGCAGACACAGGGAGAACACACCACACTTCTCACAGACAGTCACCCGGAGGAAACCCACGCAGACACAGGGAGAACACACCACCCTCCTCACAGACATTCACCCGGAGGAAACCCACGCAGAAACAGGGAGAACACACGACACTTCACACAGACGAGGAGTGGACAGGGAACGGGACTCGAACCCACAACCTCCAGATCCCTGGAGTTGTGTGACTGCGACACTACTATGCATGATTTTTTTTTTAATGATCTTGTACTGTTTTAATGTGCATTTTGTGGTTGTTTTTTTTTTCCTACACCTCCTCCAAAAGTTTCTATTGTCTACATATAACTTTTATAGTGTTTATTCTCTCTATCACAGGGCACTGGAGCATCAGTGATTTTGAAGCTGTAATTTTAGGGCTAAAACCCCCTTGGTCTGAGAGGGTTAAGGGATCTGTAAACATGTTATGAGCTCATTGTTATGCGGATGAGCTCATTCTCTAAGTCTGTGCAGATTCCTGCTGTGTCTCATTTTTTTATGTAGCTGGATCAGTGCCAGCTGTGTAGGGATGTGTAAGTGTGTGAGATCTTCTTCCATGTGACTCCGTCAAGGGTATCACCAGGGTTCCGTTCGCCCGTCTCCTGCTTAAATCAGCAAAAGCTGTGCTGGACTCTAATGGACATCAGCATACTTTAGTCTGATTGGATAACTGGATTGCCTCAAGGGCGCTTCATTTTTCACAGTCTCCTCCTGGTTAAACTCTGCAGATTGGCAGCTTCCGCGGCGCTGAGGTCAGGGTAAGAGTGAGGTAGGCGTGTGTCCTGCTGCAGGTACATTCATGGAAAAGGGGCTAAGGGTTGTTTATGTTTCTAAAGACTTATTCGATGTGTGGGAGGCCGGAGTTTACTGGAATCCTCTCTCAGCTCCGGGTTTTGAGGGAGAAATAAGAGAAGGTTTTCATAATGATTCCTGACATGGGCTCAGTGAAAAAAAACAACTTCATGTGGGAGCAAGCGGTTTAACTGGGTTTATTCAGCTCAATTAAACCCTTTGGAAGAACCAAGTGAAGCAATGGACTAAAGCAAAATGTGAGTTTAGATTCAATCAATATTTTACATTAATTCAAACCTTAAAAGCGTTTCCAATCAACTTTTGCCTTTTTATTTTCCCACAGCGTATGATGCCTACACCAGAACTCTTGATTGCCACCCTTCACTGATCTGTGCAACAACATCAGGGCTGTACAAGACTGAATACGAGTTTACAGCCCCAAACTAAACAAGCCTATGTTTTGTACTTCTCACACAAGTACAATCCGAACTCAACCTACCGACATGTGTGTTTAGACTGTTGGAGGAAACCAGCGCACACACAGGGAGAACACATTGATCAAAAGTGTGGATTGAACCCAGGACCTTGAGTTTCTGGAGCTGAATGTATTATGTTTATAAGATGTATGAATGGGTTTGAAAGCATTTTCGCATAGTGTTTTATTATAATATTCACATCCCTGTGCTCTTTTGTCATTTTATGGCAACTTTTGCATGGTAATAAACATTGCATTTGTCATTTTATAAAAAAAAAAAACCAAACTTAAAAGTAAACGTTAATACACTATGTTCACAACCATATACAGTCCAATAAATACTTCTCACTTGCCATTTTCAAATGACTTGATTTTTTTAAAGGTTATTTGTTGTTGAATAAAATTATAATTGTCATTTTTATTAAATCTTTCTACACTATGCCAATGCCTACTGTCGGTGCCTGTAAGCCACAGTGTCACTCACTGTCCCCTGGCCTGCTGGGGCCTGTCCCCTTCTCTGCATAAAGGAGCTGTTTTTTTCTTCCTGAGTGCTCAGGAGGTGGGAGGCTCCAGGTCAATGCCTCATTTTATGAGATGACAAAGCATCATCGCCTTCCGCCCAAGCTCCTGACCGCCATCCCAGCACCTCTGTTATGAATTCGAGAGCAGTGCCTTTTTTAAAATCCTCCATCAGGGAGCTGTTTAAGCGGTGATTGTCTGCACCTCCTTGGCTCTCTGTCCCAAGGAAGCGTGTCCAACTTTGGTTAAAGGAGCCGCTGAACACCGTCGGGGAGATATAATTCTCCTCGCTTGTCAGATAAGGAAGGTGAATTTATCCTACTAAAGCAGGCAGTGCTCCATCTTCCTGTGACTGCCCTTTGCATCACCCTACGCCTTCATGGCATTCTTTTATGTAATATGGATTGTGATAATTGCACACGGGAGGATTCTCTTTTTGTAAAGATTGCTCCAAGAAGAGAATAGTCTGGATGTAAAAGATTGTAGGCGGGAAGACAAGGCGAATCTGGTTGTGCCAACACAGTTTGAGCAAGAAGCTACAGAGCAGGGTGTGCTGGAGTGTGACAGCCACATGGCTTTGCTACGCTCTGAAATCTCCTTTTTATGAAGTCGCTGGAGTTCCCCCAGTGTGGTGGAACGCCACCTTTGACGTGACCTTGCTGCAGTTTAATAGACAAATAGGACATGCTGGGAGCAGGCAAGGATCTAACACAGCAGGGCAAAATAAATGTTTACCACTGTTACTCAGCTGGGCCCTTCGCAATGTGTTTCTTGTAGCCCAGAAACACATGGCAGCGTGTATGAGCCTGTTTTTTTGATACAGCCCAGTGGGGGGTGGGAGTGGATGGGTCGGAAGGACACCAGCTGGTGCTGACGGCTTTCCTGTGGCATCATGAACCACTCTGGGCCCAGATCTGTCTGGGTGGGCCAACACACTCTGCTTCACAGCAAAAGCTGTGCCGGAGACCCGGCACTCTTTGTGCCGCTTGCGTGTGAGCCGTCATCTTCAGCAGGAGCAACTGGGGGCAGGAAGCAGCAGCCCTGCTGTCCCGCATTATGTCAGAGTCTTTTGAGCTAAAAGGCTGCACAAATGTGGAGCGATGGGCTGGAGCAAAGGAGGAGAAGGCTTGCAGTAGAGATTCCGAAAGAGGAATAGGCTTTGCGGTTAATTAATTGTCTCTTAGAGCATCATCCAACTTTGATCAGTGCCTCAAACATTTGCTGTCACTGACTGCCTGTCTGCATATCTGTCCATCATTCCCTCTCCCAGTGAAGCATCGTAACACTTCACGCTGTGTGGTGCCATGTGAAGCAGCTCTCTGAAATTAAACTTGGCCCCTGCTGAGTCTCCAGTGCAGCCACTTTTACCATGTCTGGTGAAAAATCAGGACAGTGTCTGAGTATGTCCAGCATGACACCAAGCTGACAGCTACCTCGACCCCTTCTGGCTCTTAAAGCTAGTGCCTCTTGGGACTCGGCAGGGCTCCATGCTGAAGGTATATTCTGAGGCCTGTTTGCTTATCCAAATGATAACTTTTAGCCCAGAACAGCACAGAGCTGGACTCATCAGGAGCCTGAGGATGCAGAGGCTGGCCCTTAGAAGGCCCACACTTGCCTTTATGCTGTCAAAGCTGGAAAAGCTCAATTGGCACTGGCGCAAACACAAGTCATGCTATCTAATTTCTCTTCTCCAAGATGGCTGCTGGGGCAAGGTTGTGCATAAGCAAGTTTGCAGTGTAGCTTTCTTACACATGATTCCCTGTGATAGATCCGCCATGACCCGTGCACTGTGGCAGGCTGGAGTGCTGGGATCGGCATTACTTTCCACTGCCTCCCCAAGCCTGGTTGCACTGCGTCACTCAGCTCAGACTTGGGTACAAGAGACTGAATGGGTCATGATTGTGGCAGGAAGGGGGTCCTCAGGTCAGAGATTCATAGTCCTATCACAGAGAGAGGGAGAAAGACAGCATGACACAGAGGTGTGAGTTAAAGACTGTGGTCAAGGTACGCTTTGTTCAGCTCTTTTTTGAGTGTGTACTGTCCTCTGGACTGTCTACTTTTTTTTTTTTTTTTTAAGAAAACAAAACCACAGTCTTGGTTATTTTGTGAATTACTGGGCAGCATTAACCATCCTCCATGTCATATGTCAATGATCATTTACCAGAACTGGTCTGGTTCTCAACCTACAACTCGGATATACCTAATCAAAGACCTGTGATCAAGAACTGACCTATGACAAAAGGCAAGAAAATGGTGATTTGCAAGGTACAGATGTCTATTTAATTGGGCACTAAATGTAGTCTTTAATTCTATAGGTTAATTCAAGCTTTATTTAAGTATACAACCACTGCTTTTGAAATCTGTTGTGATCAATAAGAAAATATTAGAACAACTCAAACATAAGAGAAGCTCATATCAGATTGATCTTCATCTCCGCTCGCCTTCCAAGGGCTCCCAGGCATAAGACATGGAATGAGTGATTGTGTAACATTTATTAATTAATAGCTTTATAATTAGAAATCAGATGTCATTCATCTTGAAAATAAAATGTGATAACACAATTACCAGCAGAAAGTGGGAAAGAGTTGGGCTCAGGAAGAGTCGAGCGGTGGGGGCGGGCAAGCACGAAGTCACATCAATCACGAGTTGGAAACACTTCATCAAAACACTGTACCATCACTACTCACACCTGTCAGCATCTCACACCGCTCATTAGTATTAATTATCTCCCAAACTCATTAACCCACAGAGCACAGGAGAGAGGGTGAAAGAGTCAGTGCTATCCACTCTCTCACTCTCTCTCTCTCTCTCCCCCTTTTGTTGACCCCTTTTCTCACTCACCGTCTTTGTGGTCTTTTGTGGTTCTGTGTCTGTTCTCTCTTTCTTCTCTAATTCACCCTCTAGCCTCTCTGTCTCAACACTTCTTTAAATCCATAAAAGCGCAGAACACTTCAGCACCAATCGCCGATGGAGTCTGTGGCTGAGATTGCAGCTCTCGCTTCAAAAACAGTCATGGGCAGAGCACAGGACGAACTTTGCCACTGCTGGGGAGATTTAGTGCTTTTTCAAGGCTTTGATCAAAAAAAGAAAGAAAGTAGTACACATGGTGTATGATTCAGATTGAATGGAGAAGGGGAATGATTCTGAAATCTATACTTGGTTAAAGATTTCTTGGACACTCTGTTGTTCACCAGATATAAATAGGTATCTCAAGTTCTGCCTTGATGGTACAATAACTTTTATGATCACATTCAAGGAACCCAGTCTTTAAATAGGTCTGTTTTAATAACAAACCCACCATGTTCAGGCTGGGTGTGGCAAATATGCCTGGGTCTGTTATATGTGCCTGAATCTGGCATATGCGTCTTGGTCTGGGATATGTTCCTGGGACTGAGATATGTGACTAGGTTTTAGATATGTTCTTGGGTTTTACATATTTTCTATGGTTGGGATATGTACCAAGGTCTGGGACAGTTGCCTGTCATGTTTTTGTGGACTGTATCCTTGAAAAAAGAAAAGCGGGAATAGATGGGTTTCTGCAAGATTTTGCAGATGATAGACATGCCAGTCTAAGACCCTTCTCTTATTTTTTTCTCTCTCACCTTATCTCTTTTTCTCTCCCTCCATCATTTTTCACTTCACTGTGCCGGTGCTCAGAAGGAGGTGTGAATGAAGGAGTCCAAGCAGCTAATATAATTCAAATCCTTCTTTTCAGTAATGGTCATGTGAATCCTGAATCCTGACCCGGGACCAGGGTTCCATAGATAATCGCATAAAAGCCCCCCACCCCCATGCCACATGGTCGATAATAGGTGTGCTGCTGAAGAAGAACTTTGCAGGTGTTTATCAATCTTATTAATATCGGAACACTATTTGTGATGACATGTGGCTCAGCTGAATGCACTACTGCTGTTTGCTTGTCAGAGACCAGCTGGATGTGAGTCATCTGAGGCAAGGTTTGAATTGGCTTTGGCCAATCGAGGATTTCAGTCAATCGGTGCTCTTAATCAATGCCCACTCTCGTTCACCCTCTCTCTCCCTCTGCCCAGTCTGATGGGTATTGACTGTATGGTCTGGGGAGATAATTTATCCCAAGTCAGGCACTTTTATGATGAAGATACAGCTTGGTGTTCCTCAGGGGTCTATTTCAGGGCTTCTCATATTGTTTCATCAGTTTTCTCCCTCTCCTTCTGTCCTTTCCCTGACAAGAAAAGGAGACCAGCCCAGGCTATTTACTCTGGTTGTTTTTGGTTTAATCAGTTCTGGTTTATTGAATTTAATTATTTCAGAATGATTAACTCCAGCTCTGCAAAGTTGCTGCTTGTGAGGTGAAAGAGTCTCTGAGGGCGTATTCACTTTTTTTTTTCCTTCCCTGTCCGGATGCTGTGGGAATGAAAAATTGGCTTTACACTGGCTGTAATGGGTCCTGCATGTTGAGAAGCTGTTTTTCCCCTCTTATGTTATTAATGTGCTTGTGCCATAGAGCGTGGTGATTAGCCTAGCTAATATGGTGTTATGCCGTGGATCGCTTGCTCTCGTCGTCGTACTTACAGAGGCAAATCCGCTGGGAATGAGGGTGTGGATTTCACACTGTGCCACAATGGGAGTTCTGTAAATACCTCCCAGTGCCTGAACTGTACACAACATTATCAATAATTCAAATAAAATAACTACATGATACAGCGAAGTGTAAATGAGTGCATCTGCTGTAATGGCTTAACGAATTCATATACCATTTAGATTTTATACCATTTAGCAATCACTGGGAAACGCGAACATATGGGCTCTCCTTCCATCTTCAATCAATAACCATGTAAACAACAGATTGAAACACAACATGGTGAAGCAAGCAACAGTTCACATCCAGATTGATGTGGTAGTGTTAAGTTTCTACTACTTGTTTTCTTCTTGCTGCAAAAAGAGCAGGATATGGTCCAGAGGGCATGGCCATCTCACAGTCAAGCCAGAGGTCAGGAGGTTGAAGCAATGACCTGGTTGGATGTTGCAATTAGCTCCAGAAGAACTTGGCTGGAATGGGTTTTATTGTTCTGCCCTAAAGAGAGCTATGTTTCAGTGCTGGAGTGTTTTATTAAAGTTCTGAAACCTCAGGGCCAGACATTGCAATTTTAAATGCTCCAGTTTACTTGAGTACAATTAGTTCTAAAATTTGCACTTAGTGTAACCTAGAACAACACTAAAGTCAATTAGATTATGGAAAAGACAGTGAAAGTCTTTAACGTAAAGCATTGTAGTGAAAAGTTTACTTGACAAATCTAGCTTAAGAACCAAGAAAACAAAGCATAAGCAGCTTACTAAGTAAAATATGCTTCGGATTTTGGGATGCGATGCTCCTTTCCTGTGACAAGGCAATCTCTGTGTTTAGCAGCTCACTGGTTCTGTCTCATTTTGCTATTTTGTTGTGTTTGAGACATTTAAATGTCTGACACACACACACACACACACACACACACACACACACACACTCCACACAGAAGAACTGCCCTTGTTCTGCAGGACTTGAGGGTGGACGAGAGCCATCTTGTTTAAGCTACTGCTTCCTCTTCATGTTATTCAGTGAGGCTTCTTTCATCCATGCACATCTGTAATTGAGCAAGTCTGCAGGCTCTGTTGAAATGGCCAACAGTGGCTTTGTGGACAGAAACTGACCACTAATGAAAGGCTGGAGGATGGCTGACGTGATTTGGGTTACAGCCTTGCGGGCAGGCTTCTTATATAGAGGTGTTTCTAAATTTGAAAGCCGCTATAGGAGGTGTCAGGGTGTGGAAATTCAGGGAGATCCCACCTTTCAAATCACTGGCCATTTTATTGAGGGATTGCTGGTTTGATCCACAGTGTGGCTGGTCATCCTTAGAGGGCATGATTAGTCTTGCCCCCTCTGGATGTATGCAATGACCCCTTCCTCCCCTCATTAAATGGCATGGTGCCAACCAGCCTGGGCATCTGTCAGTGATGTGTCAGTGATGTTGGGCTGTCTAGTGACATTGCTAGAGGAAGTACATGCTTGTCCTCACCCTCCCTGTGTAGCCTGAAAATGTCTAAAGTGAATAACAGCCCATATTTCTCTCCAAATGTGTCCTGTTTAAGGTAAAATACACATAAATCACCACATCTGTGGCCAACACTGTACACAATGTATAAAGTCCAGAAAATATAATAAGAGCATGTGTGTGAAATAGAGCGAGTGGGATGTATGGAGTGTGCATGTGAGGAGTTATTTTCCATGGGTTGCATGCATGCTTGGTGCGTGTGCATGTTAGAGTGTATGTTTGTGAGCAAACTTGCTCCCCCGCTCTAACCCTCCCTCCTTCAGCTTGTGCTGGGTAATTAAAAAAGCCAGGACAGTTGGCCTTTAGAAAGAGCTCAGGGTTGCTGTGCCACGCGGTGCTGGCTCAAGGGACTCTTCTCCAAGCTTGAGATGATGCTACACTTCCCCAGCAGGACCAGCCCTACTAATACCCTAAATGTGTGCTTATGTAGCGTGTGTCAAAGCACTAAACTCAGCCATGTGTCCTGTGCACCTCACACTGTCTGCCTTGAGCTCCTAAGAAGAGGTATGCTGGGCTAGATACAATACATTTCTGGGGGATGGGTTAAAAGGAAGTAGTATTAGGAGTTAAGCCATGCTTTGGACAAAGTGTACAATAACATAGATGAGGGTAGATGTGATTAGAGCTCAATTTACAGCCACTGTTTTATCACCAAAGTCATTGCTATGATTGTACGGATGTGGGAATGGCCAACAAAGGCTGTGTGTGCAGAAACTGGCCACTGTGGAAAGGCATATTATTAATGGAATTCAGTCTCAAATTGCACACCAGCTTGGGTAGAGTTGATGCCAAATTTCTTATAAGGTAGTGCTTATAAATGCTTCACTTACTGCTAACTGGTGCAAATAATCTCCTTTGTAGGGTATTGTAACAACTGGGGGGTCTGTAGGGTGCATGGTTACTATTGATTGTCTAGTGCCTACTATATATTATCTAGCGCGAGTTCTAGTTGGAATCAAGTCAGGCAGTTGTACAGAATATTGCAGATTAAATATGTGCTCGCTAACATGTGTAGCACTCAGTTTACTGCCACTGTTTTACTGTCATTGCTTTAATTGTGATGAGATTATTTCATGTTTCATTGAAAAGCCTCCAATGTCAGTCTATAGAGTCACGGTGAATGTTATTCCATCTGCTTAGTAAAGCACCGTTGTTTCTCCATCACAAAGCTCATTCAAAGCGAGGGCGTTTGATTGAACACAGCACTTAACTAATTAACTTTCTCATGTGAATTACAGATGAGCTACATGTTGGCACGCTCGCTTTTTTTCCCGACATTTCCGGAGCTGGCGGGGGGCCAGACAGCTTTATTCATCCTCGCTCCAAAAACCCGCTCAAAAGATATCATGGGAAGTCACTCCTTTCAAAAAGGGACGTTCTCTACCTATTACACTGACAGATCTTCTACAACCTAATGCCAGTATTGGCACTGCTAATTGGACTAGAGTATTATTACAAGCCATGCAAGACTTCACAAGCTCGGGGCAAGGAAACACTTTGATTTGGCAGATCTGAGCTGAATGGTTGGATTCAGATTGGACAGGACTAGGGCCAGAGTCTCACCATGCACTGGAAGTCTCATAGGACACAGCTGCGGTAGTCATGCCACACTAAGCCTGTTCCACAGTCAGACAATGTGCATATAATTGGGGGATGGGGGGGGGGGGTGTTTGCAGCGTGCCTACAAATGCAGAACGCACAGCAAATTATGGGAGGAGAAAGTGATCCCATCCACTCCTATAATGTACAGCATAATCTGCCTCTGGCTAATCCCTTTACAACACTACGCTGGTCCCTTTTTTTTTTTTCAGACACTGACGGGGAATTAAGGTGAAGTGTAATAAAACCATAGGGTCACTCTGTAGTTCTTTATTCACTTGCCATCATTTGTCGAAAAGGGACATTCCCCAGTAATATAGTGTAAAGTAGAGATGTCATTTAATTTGTCTGTATTTGGTTGTCGGATACAGCCAGATTTTGGCCCAGGGTTAATACGTGTCCACACTGCTTTGATGGGCAAATTAATAGCTTGAAAAAAGACCTGATGGTTTAACATGATCCACTCAGTGTCACACCTTCGTCCTGTCATGTCTGTTGTCCCCGGCCATATGCTTTTAGCACATGGCTATGTTTTGTTTATATCCTTGTCTCCGCCCTCGTCCCGCCTCCTCGTCCGTGTCATGTGTTAACCCGTCCTCGTTATCTGTCCAGGTGTGTCTCGTTTGTGTCTGTATTTAAGCCCTCTTGTTTCACGTCCTGTGGGTCGTACATTTCACATTTCTCCTATGTCAAGTCAGTCGTGTTTTCTGTCTGTCTCCGAAGTTTCCTCTGTCATCGTTTCGCTTTGTTGTCCGTCTGTCCCCGTTTACCCTGTTTATTTCTTAGTGTGTAGTTTAGTCTGTTTTCCTTATGTTTAAAGTCTGTTTTGTTATTTTCAGTTAAAATAAACGTTTACTGTGTTTTAGCGAGTGCGTCTGCCTCTTTCAGTCCGCCCCTCGTTCCTGACACTCAGCTTCAGCACTAAAGTTTTATAAATGTCACGGAAGAAGGTCAGCTGGTGCATACAGAGATCCAGCAGTGAAGAGGGGCTAGGGATAATGCAGTGTGAAACAGGCAAATGAGTCGTATTCCATTCTGGAAACTTGGTGAACTGTGAAATCACATAAAATTGCATAAAGTTGAATCGGGTAAGGGCTGCCACTGACTACAGTGACTATACCTGAGGATAATGCAGTACAAGTGTAGTACCGGTGCAACATATATATGGCAATAATATAACTATATGCCAGAATAATTTGAACAAGACATAATATTCTGTGTTTTATGTTATGAAGGAATGCTGCAAGGCACTCACTCGCTTAAGGGCAAGGCCACCCTGCTCCTACTAGTTGGTTTCACAGCATGCAAGATACATAGTTGTTTAAGGACAAGAGTTGTCCCTTGCCAGGGGTGCCCCATAGACACGATCTGTGTTAGTACAAGCATATAGTAGTTCCCCAGTGACAATGCATTGTAATTTCTTACTTGGTGATGTCTCACAGGACACTGCACTGTGCAATACAATATCCTTAGTGTAGAACTTTTCATCAGCTCCTGGACTGAGTCTCTGGTCTCTTTGTGTAACTTTGTTTACAAAAAGTTTCCACAGGAACTTGCATTCAGAGTGGTCAGGTGTGCTGCAGGGGGTAGTACTAGGTCTGCTGAAGGTCTTGTCAGGACAGCCAGTTCCTCAGAATCAGCAGGGCTGACAGCTAAATAGCTGTGTATGAAAACAATGTCTGAGCCTGGATGTTCACAGCTTTAATACACTGACTTTAGCCTTAGCTGTAGGAGTCGAATGTGAAAAGCAGCTGGAAGAACACACAGGTGAGGGAATACACACTGACACACAGTGACTGCTGGATGTGTGTGGCACTAAAATAAAGACACACTGGCCTGTACTGTGAAGTAGTAGGGAACAAAATACTGGTGTTTATTTTAGAAACGTTAAGATCATTTAACATGTGAATCCTTTGGGATTTGCTGATGATGTATATGTTGGTTTAATTTTAACTAGTCACATATATATATCTGACCTCCAGACCTGCATGTGTGGGTGTTGTGCATGAATAGCTTATAGTGCTTGCTAAGACATTAGATCCTACAATGTGGAGAAAAACATGGGGAATTATTTTCTTTCTGTCACGCTGCAGAATGGTCATTATGGTAATAGATCAAAATGCTGTTTTTTTTTTTTTGTCTGAATTCATTGTGACAAAGTTTGCAAGAATATAAAGCTAATGTTCTTGCAGATACATTTACAGACTGATGCTTTGCAACTTCGTAAGTTTGTAATAACATAGATGTGTCTGAGATGATGAAGAGAGCTGTAGATGATTTTGAAATGATGGATGAAGCTTGAAACAACATCAGAATCAAATGAATATACATTAATGTCTTGCCTTTCAAAGATGGTGATCAAACCTGGGATAGATACAATACAGTGGATCACAGAAAGCATAGTCTACAATGTATTTGTTAGCATACACTGATTGCAATCCTAAAACTACAGACTGTAATGCATTTGTTGCATCGCATACTTTGTTAGCCCCCTCTCACCCTGTCCTACAACAATACGGACCCTCAAAGAGCAGATAGCCTTTTATTTAGATTTTGCTTGGTGGATTATACTCAGTCCAGATGTGGCAGTGTGATGTTTCAAATCTTTGACAATAAAACTATTAATGCCATAAGTGATTTCAAAGTTTCAATCAGTAGTGGGTCTCTATGCATTGAGATCCACTACTGCAACAAGTGAAACTGGAAGTTGCTAATTAATAGTGCTAGCACTCATGTGGGTGGTGGCTCAGTGCCTGTGTGACCCCTGTGTGTCCATCCTTCCAAGTGGTGGTAAGTAGTTTGCCTCTTCAGGGAGTTGAGAGGAGGCAAGTGGACGGCCGGCAGGTTAAGCCTCTGTTCAACAGGCTGCACTTTCTTTGGAATTCAATTACCATCAACTGGAGAACGTGACCTCCCCACCACCCCCTGACTTTCCCGTTATCCACCTACTCTACTCTGAATATAGGCACAGACAATGCAATTTATTCATTGTGGGTCTACACAAGGGACTCTTGTATTTACATCTTTGACGTTGATGCATTTAATCTCAGTGCTTTGTCGTTTTTATATTACATTTGTAGTAGATTACTTCAAGGTGTGATAAGACCTTCTTGCTTCTAAGGTCAAGCATATTTATAAACTCACTCAGTACACTGCATTTTTTTGGTTTCCACTGTTTGCACTTTTTATAACATGATTTTGAATAAGACCAGCTGGATGATGAGTATATTTGATGGTCATATTTTCTTTATCTCCAATAATAAATTTGTCCAGTGTAGTTGTTTGGAATCCTACAAAGCTTTGCAACATTTTTCCACTGTTTGGTACCTGAACTTTTCTACAGTGCTTTTTTTTACATTAGGTAAATTTGGCACCTGGTACATTTTTTAGTACTGAGTTGGGACTAAACCATGACGTGTAAACCTTGCAGAGCGCTGATTGGTTAGAGAAACAGTGAAATGCAGTCGTCCAGCAAAAAATCTCCATGTGTAAAATCTCCAGCTGCAGCAGAAATCACATTTGTTTTTATTCGACTCACAATGGTAGCTTGTAAAATGACAGCGTATTCTTTATAAGAAGTTAAAACACTCCTTGGATGGGTGGCTGATGAAAGAATCCAGCGAGAGCTGGATGCCGCAACAAGGAAGGAACAAACTCTACTGATCTATCTGAACTGAAGACGAAGCTGTGTTCAGCCTCAAACACCAACACGCCAATACACCATGAGTTGTTGTGGTTTCCAAAGTCTGCTGTTCCTGTTAGAGACTGTCACCAACTACATTTGGGGGATGTGCTACTGGAAAACCAACCAGGTAACAGGTCCCAAATAATAAGCAGAGTCGAGCTGAGTTGAGTAGGTACCATGCACTGGAAATCACCATTTGTTTGCAGTCCAAGCGAGACTACAGCTGCATGTTCTGGAAACAATGCAATTCTTCATCACACTAAAATCTTATCTCCGAGAGCAGAGGGACACTCTCTATTAATCAGCATAGACTCTGCCACTAGACAAGGTGGGGAAATGGGGGTTAGTAAAATTAGGGTTAAAAACCCAGCTAGAGAAGGAACCCTCCAGCCAGTGCACAGTAATGAGAGAGGTGGACAATGATGGGGCCGGTGTGTTACGCCAAGGCCTGGAGGTGAGTCCACTCAGACTACTTGGCTTTAGAAGCACTCACAGTTGGAGTCATTCATTAACCTGGCCTTCTGTATCCCACTATGCTGTCACTGCTTACAATGAGCTATTCTTCTAACTCTATAGGATTTATTGTGTTACAGAGCATTCCTTAATATCTTTGGGCTTCTGTGCCTGGGATGCACTTGTTGATGTATCACACAGTTCAGCCGTGTGTGCAGTGTTGTTACGCCTGTTCTAATTAGACTGCCATCACTGATTAATATAATCCAATGTGTCGTCCTTGTATGGATTCACCTCTAACTAACAAAGTGGCAGAAACGTGAGATGATACCAGTCCTGGCTCTGCTTCTCACATTCGCCTGGACAATACAAACACAGCATGGCAGAAAGCTTCCAGCAGCTGCAGTGGGCTTGGGTTCCCCAGGTCCAGGTCCAGCTCCACCTCTAATTCCAGTGTGCGTGTGTGTGTGTGTGTGTGTGTGTGTGTGTGTGTGTGTGTGTGTGTGTGTGTGTGTTTGTGTGTGTGAATCTGTGTGCATGTATGGGCAAGCTGAGGCTTCAAATTTTACCTTCCGTTTTCTGTATATATCTGGAATAGCTGATAATTATAAAGGACATGGTTTGCAGTGCATTCAATGTCTTGGACTTTAATTAATGAAAGGAGCCTTAAGTCAATTTTACCATAATAAATTATTTATAAATTATTATTTTTTTGCAGCTAACAACATTTGAGAGTGGTTATTATTATTATATTTTCTTGTGCAACTCAATACATGAAGAATCCAGTTGCATTGTAGTCTCTGATTTAGTTAACTCCCACATAGTGTGTTCCCATAAGAGAGCAGCTTTTGATACATCCAAGTCACTAGGTGTCACTGTGATAGCTGTTTAATAATGTGAGGTACAATCAGAAAATGACTGACTGCTCTTGTCTCCAGTCTCCAGAGTAGATTGCCAGTGGATATCCACATTTGTTGTAAAATGTATCTTTCCATGAAACTAGAGATTCCTGTGTCTGCTACGTTTTTCCTTCATACTGCTTCACTTGGCAAATATTTAATTACAAAGGAACCTTTACACAGAAATGAAACCTAACGATTGGTGAACAAATTGCTTAAAGGAAAAAAGGCAAAAGAGCTTGAAACAGTTGGTTAGCATGTGTTTTGAATAATACAAGCAAGTGCTTTCCCTGCCGTCTCTGCTGCTACCTTGTGCCCAGTGATTCCAGGCCTACTCCAAACCCAAAATCACACTGATCAAGACGGTTACAGAACATGAATGAATAGTTTGTTAGTAATCAATAAAAAAAAGCATGTACAGAATATAAACAAGATTTGGAATGTGGCAAGTGGCATGTAAAATTATTAGATATATGTAAAATGATCAATTTTTCAGTTGCAAGTGGAATTTTATCATCTGTTAATGTGCTGTTAATCAGAAACCATAAACAACTAGACCACCGTTTTATAATGTTTATTAGGCCACTTGGTCAGTAAGTGTGAAACCCTGATGCAGAGTGTAAAAGCATGCAGTCATTTGCTAACTAAAGTATATACAGTTTTATTTACACACTACAAAAACATCTTAAAAGCAAATATCCAGTAGTTTATGAATTGCTCACTAGTATTTTAGCAGATCAAGTTTGAATTAGCTTGTACACTAACTTGCTAGCAACCAAGTGTTTCAGGCAGTTTTGCCCCATTTTTTCAAGTACATTCCTTTTTTTTAGTATATAATCTTTATTTAGAGCCTTATTGAACCTGGCAGATTTTAAGTTAAGTTAAGACTTTTACTTCTCTATAATGCATTTCCTTTGATTAATAATGAGATTAAAATAAAACTCTCTCAGAATATTATTCTTGCCCAGGTCTGGCCCACATTCCACTTTTCATAGTCACATGAGGAGCTCCTTTACATTACATTACACTCTTTCCCCATAGAGCAATTGGATTTGAGAGGTCATCTCATGCTGGCCATATGAAGGCCACTTTAACTACACTGGAAAAACACTTGAACTGACTCTTTTGGTTACGTGCAGTTTCCCACATCGAGCACAGCCATGCCTTTGCCAAAAGTGGTCCAGATTTGTTTTGTGACATGTAGCAAAATTAGATATATTAATATGTAGGCCACTTTCATATTTCACATGCAATTTGCCAGTACGGAGAATGGGCCAGTATCCACGTGCTGTCTGACTGAAGACTCATTGCCTTAGACCTTAAAGACTTGACTCCACGTCACATAAGCAAATCTGCACTGAAAGAGGAAATATAGTTAGAAAGCCAATACTAGATGCTACAGCAAGGTTGAGTAATCATGTTACTAAAGATTATGGATGAAAGGCATGTTACTAAATATTAAGGCAGAAATCACTGCCTTTTTTAATCTCTGCATTAAGGCAGTAGTGGCTGTCTGGATTGGGTCCTTTCCCTTTTGCTCCCATCCCCAATGTGATATAACAATGCTCCGTTTACGAGAAGACAATGGCACTAAACAGTGCGAGAACAGGAGCCGAGAGAGCTTTGTAGTGAAATGCCACGCTTCATCAAGCACTCTGGATCTATGGTGTGTGTATGTGTGTGTGTGTGAGAGTGTGTGGGTTTGAATAAAAGACGGAAGAGAAGACGTAGTGTCAACAGCACTCTCTCTGTGTTTTCATAGACGGCAGATCAAATTGACAGCTCAGAGTCACTCCAGATGAAACAATGTGGCCCGTTTAACCGCCAGCGGTGTGTTTACTCGTGCTCCCAACTTCCTGCATGGCAAATCACGCACAGCTACCCACCCCCCACCCCTCTCCCCTCACCACTGACTGTATCACAGAGCATCTTCTAAATAACAGGACTGTGGGCAAGGGGATGGGATGACAGGCACCAGGCAAGATTGACAGCATCCTATTAAAGAATCTGCAAGCAGCGGCTTTACAGCGGGCGAGTAATGAAGTGACAGGCACACGCACAACACATACACACAGCACTACCCCCTCACCCTCCTGACCCCCGCCACAATCGCTTATTGCTGCTATCAGCCTCACGCATATCATGAATGCATCTGCATTAATGGCCAGGCAAGTCACCGGGCGGGCGAGGGTTTTGTCGAGACGGATGATCGAGTCCCTCAGCTTATTTACTGATCCCAGCTTCACCGAGTCTCTCACTCTCATCAGTCGGCAGCAGCTGTGCGCCCCACATGTGCAGCACCAGCGGGCAAGTCCAGGCCAATTAACCTGGCAACATTTGTTCTGTTGTTGTCACATCTGTTTGCCCTTCCATGATCTGAAGATATGCTGTGTTTCACCTCTGTTACAACCCCTTTTTCCCTCTTACATGCACTTGCTTTTGTCTCACTGGTGGCAACCCGGCACAGCGCAGACCTGCAATCTGTTTGTCATGAGCCATGTGCCAAGCAGACGCCACTTTATTAGAAAACTGCTAACCTGTTCAAGGGTTGCTTTAGGATTTTTAAAGTGGAGGAGAATATGGGACCTTCAGGTTGATTAATGTTAATAGGAAAGCATCCACAGAAACTGTATTCCCTGAAGTAAAGACATATGAGCTCAATAGCAACATGCAGAGTAGCAAACATCATCTAGAGAAGCACTGATCTAGGGTGTGTAATGGACATATTTATATACCGAGCTGAAACACCATTGGCAGAATGAGAAGAGGAGGACGGCACACATTTGCAAATGTACGGCAGTAAAACATAAAATAATGATCATGACATATCTGAATGAGAGTGGGTGAAGGCTAGTGTGTAGCTTGCTAAGGGCTGTCTGTCACCCTGAATATTGAAACGGTTTTCACAAAGACTGTACACTTGATTTATATTTCTGGCAAATTATAGTACTGCAGCTTTCCATTCGCATTAACCAGCACCCCCTAATTTACACCTCTTTGTGTGGCCCCACCTTAGAGACTGCAGCCAATCTGGTGGTGCACAATTTGCATTAGCAATGAAGGGCGGTCATCTAGCTCTTCATCAGTGATCATGTCAGACTTAGCTTGGTTGGTGGACCACAGCATTGCAAGTTCTAGCATACTGCATAGCACTAGTCTTGTGACCTGAAACTGAGCAGTGGTGATCAAGCTAAAGGATGCTGGATGATTAAACTGTGTTGTGAGATGGATGTACAAAGTGAAGGAGGTTAAGTGTCTGTCTCAGGGACTTATTCGGTCAGTCAGCTGGAGGTGTGCCCATGCAGCCAGTGGAACATCTGGAGGGCTTCACCACCAATAAAGTGCTCAGGGTGGTCTGCCAGAGCCAAATACGATTGCAGGAGAGGGAAACAAACTGTTATCTCAAGATCTGGGAAGAAATTATAGGTGCCATTTAGCACTCTGGCTTATTATTGCTACTTAGTCTTGGGGGTGAAATGAAGGGAGATGAAATTGAAGTGTGTCATAAATTCTGTATTAAAAAGGCAACACTAAACACTCTGCTATCTCTGCAACTGGGAGTTGGTGGAAATAAGGAGTTCTTCCTATGTTTGGAAACTATGCCTTTCTTTTGCTCCTAACTCAAGAGAGCCTAATACCCTCTACCAGGCAACATCAATTCTGAAACATAAGTGGTGGTGGTGTGGTGGTGTGGTGGTGTGGTGGGGTGGGGGGGCGGGGAGGAAGGAGCAGAAACAGGTATTTTTCCTCATTTGGACGTCTTGTTTCATTTCTGCTGCTCGCTGTGAAGGATTTCCACACCGCCTAATTTGAAACGTATTAAAGCCCGCTCACCGTGAGGGAACCAATTTCATTCGCCGCTTTCTGCTGCCTCCCTGGCTACATGCAGGAATACCATCGATTTAGCAGAGCTGAAAATGCTGCGTTATCATTGCACTAATTTCAATTACCGTACACCTTTCCCACATTTTCCTTCTTGCAATTAGCCCCAAAGGAGGATGGCTTGTGGATTTTGGATTTCATCTAATCCTCATTTAACACAAAAATGACCCTAGGACAGCTATCCCAGGCAGGTGCTAACCTAAGTTACACCAATACCTGGAATTTGAGGGGTCAAAATTCAGCTCAGTGGAGGCTGTAGAGGGGCAGATGGGCAGGTTCTCTCCTTCTGTAGCATGCAATAGAGGACATCACAGTGGCAAGGGTTTGTGCCTGAAACTGTTTAAGTGCTCTGTGCCCTGTTTAAGTGAAACTGTTGACCTGAATGAGTTTGCTTTTGAGACGAAAATCACTCAGAAGACTTAAAATTATAGTATGCAACAGTAATGGCATTCCAACATCATGCCTGACTGCAATCAAATCTTCACAGCTATGATCCAATTCTCAGAATAGTAGAAGAGTTGAAGAGGTTACACCCTCGGTTTCAGGATAAACGACGGATGACAAGTTTTCCATTTGTACATTTTAATTGTTATTATTAGATTTCCAAATTCCTGAACATTGGCATTCTATTTCTAGCCAAGCTCCACCTTAAAACATAATTCAGAATTAGCCACATACAGCTAATTATTATGTGTATTAGCACATTGTCATGTCCATTTGCTTCAGTTTTCAAAAACCCACAAAGATATTCTTCCAGTCTCCTCAGACTGAGACCAGCCACTTTTTCATTTAATGAGTATCTTTTTTCCCTGAATAAAAGCTCCAGAATTTCACTCTGAGTTTCATCACAACACCAGTTACACTCATGGGCTCATCAGGGTTCATTATTCATAGGAAATGTTGGAGCATTGAAGCAATCAAAAAAAAAAAAAAACTGAAACCTTCAATTAATTGTATTTCATTCTCCATTGGTTTGGTAAATTTCTGGAAGCCCCCCCAAATGATTATAGTAGAAAGCACATATATTTTTATTATATCTACATCAAACTCTGAAACATCTATTAATCTCTGATGGCATGGGCCTAATGAAATTAGATATATTAGATGTTACATACTCTATTATATTTTTGATCAGCATACAGATAATGAATGAATGAATGCCTGCATGAATGAATTCGTAGTGCCATGGACTTTAGAGGGAAGATTAATACCCATAGGTATTTGGTTCTGTATAATGGCCCACCTCAACCCTGGTGGGGTCCTACAATGACCCTGATCAGGATGAAGCAGTTACAGAATATGACCAAATTAATGAATGAAAGCATGTCTTAACTCCACTCTGTATAATTGATATTATTTGCTGCTTTGTGTTTATGCTTGATGGTTTATGGTTGTCCAAGGAATACCCCCAGTTGCTTATTAAAAATGTTTACATTCCACTTTACGTACAGCAACATACTAAGCACCAGCATTTATTTTATAAGAATTTGAAAGAGAAGCTGATGGGTAAATTGCTTCTTCTGCTGTCTATTGACATTTTCAGCTTAAAAATGCACTAAAACAATGGATTTAGAAAACAGTAAGGATGACTTGAGTGTAACCTGTGCTTTTTTTACCCGAGTGTTAGTGAGGCATGAATAACGTGTGAAACTCTGTGTCAAAACATGCAAATGGAGTGTAAATAATGTGTCAACACACTTTTTGTGAATTTATTTGGTATGAAGTTGACACACCTTTGAGAGATCATCCACATTTCCACACATTGTTTATGACTCCTTGACACATTTTATGCATTTTTTGTTTACATGACGTTAACACATTCTTAAGACATGTTTTTGTCATGTATGTACCTTCGCATGACTTATTTCAGGACATTTTATAGATTTTGCAATGCTTCACGTACTTGACCAAATTGCCAGTTAAATCCCAGGGTGCTAGTTTCTAATATGAGACATGGACAGAAGCGTCAGGGAGTTATATGATAATTCAGCAAAAGTGTTAGTACATTGGGACCACATTTTGGTCGCCCAGCCATTTGACAAGTAGCGTAAACTTGGCTGATAAAAATTTTCCTGCTTTTAGATTTTTAAGTTAACCTTCTGTCTATAAACTGTGACATTGAATTTACCATCTTCCAGGCACATTTCCACTAGTGTAATATTCTGTTTTCAAACATTTTTCCCTATTCCAACCAAACAGCACTCACTGATAAACCTGCTACCCACTGGAAATGGAATAATGGAGGCTGATAAAAAAGAAAAAAAAAAACATCTAGGTACTGTCCATCTCCCAGAAATGATGAGAGGTCAAATAAAACTGTATCTTATACAAATCCCTGATGGAAAAACATTTTCTGCAGTTATTCTTTTTGTGATTGTGTACAATGCATAAAAAAAAAAACAATTTATGTTCAGATCTCATTTGCTGATGGCTTTCGAAAACAGCACAGTAGAAAATGGATTTCTCTCATATTCACACATCACTGGGTTTTTGTGACAATATTTCTACAAGCAATCAAGCTCAGTTTATGAGTAAACATATTCTGATTGGCAAAGGAAGAGTTTACCAATCTGTACTCACTGAACCCCAGATCAGAGTAATGAAAAGTAAGAATCCGCCACTGTGACATGACTTGTGACGGACTGACTTACTTGGGACAGATTTTGTGTAGTAAATTCACAGCTACACTTCCAAACAGGGTTCTCCATGGGGTCTTTAGTAAAGGCAGTGATTTTATTTAGAGCCATGTGATATATACAGAACAATTTCACTAGTGAAAAAATGATTGTTGCATGATAAAATGGCTCTTTAGCTTAATGGGGAATGTGTTGTACATGGATCTATACAGCATCCTTTTCAAAATATTTCCAGTGTATAGCACCAAGGACCCTTTCACCAGGTAAATGTTTCTATTGAGATTTCATAGTTCAATATATAATCACCACTTTTACACAATGAACCCTTGCAAGGCTCACTTTGTTTCATGTAAAGTGTAGATCTGGAGACTGAACCATCCGCAGATAACCTGCTGATGTGAGGCACATCTGGCAAAGATGTGCCACTGCTGGTCCACTGTCAGTACAGGCAAACTGTAAACCAACAGTGCCCACATCCCAAACAGATTTGGCCCATTTCTGGCAAAGAAATGGCTTTACTTGACAAGGCGTACTGTATGTTAGCCAACTGTGACCAAAAAAGTGACTTATTGTTTGATCACATGGTTTCATTTCACATGTGTGATCACAGGTTTCATTTCTCTGTCTGGTTCAATGCACCTTGCTATATCAGTAAAGATCATTGGACAAGATTCTTAATACTACCATAGCTTACACATATCATGTGATTAGAGTTGCTCTGAAAAAGAGTGACAGCTAAATGCTGTAAATGTAAATGTAGGTCCTGTCAATTCATGTGGCATGTAGGCCAATGTAAAGGGGATGTGGGCCAGAATAATTTTGATGTATGTGTTTCAATTAAGATAAACAGTACTGGACATTACATAAAATACAGAATTTCAAATTCGAAGTAAACTCTCTGATCCGTGGCCTTTTATGGTTAATTGGATTTGAATAGAGTTGGTCTCAAAGATACTTTGAGTGTCAAAATGATATAGATGCTGTTTTACCTTCACCGACATTTTGAAAAGAGCACAGAATCAATTGTGGGTGAAGCGGTGGGAGGCATTGGATGCCAACATGAACATCATTAATGCGTTTTTTGTTCCTCAATAATGCTGTTAAAATACTTATAATACTTAAAATAATCTTCCTGATCTGATGAAGCTGGTAGATTCAGCCAGGTCTGCATGTTTACCCCCACTAGTGTTCAAAATTATCAGCAAACTTTGAGTATAGTTTTTGAGTATAGTTCCCCATCAGTTAATTAGCAACATCATACTGAGCCTGGACGTCTCCAAATCCACATCACAGTAACAAGTCGTAGCAGGAGGACTTCAAACCAGCAAACCAGTCACAGGGTGACCGACAGGAATGGGGTGGACTCTACTTGGATGCCATGGCCGCACATGGCCACACAGCTGTTAGTTCCGCATTTTGCGTTTGGCAGGTCAATATTCCAGGCGTGTCTGGGTGTAATCAAGCCACTTCCAATATCAATTTTTTCCCTCGCTTTTAATTATCCACCTTGAGTGTGATAACTCATTAGATGTCACACAAAGTATCTTCATTCCTCACGTCTGAAACATTTAAATGAGCTCGGTGGACTCAGATCTCTTAAGAGCACACTTTAAGTGATTATCTTTATTAGGGATCATTTAAAAGTCTATGTTTTAAGGGGGGCATTGGGACGTTGGTCGTGCTTTTGTGATGAACTGGACTAGACAAGTACAGCTTTGAGTGGCGGGGTGGCATTACAGGGTCTTGAGGGTCAAACCTGCCCTTTGATCAGTGTTTGTGAAGTGTTATGTGTTCTCTCTGTGTCTGCATGTGTGTCCTCCGGGTGCTCTGATTTCCTCCCAAAGTCAAAAAAGAAAAAAATGTTCTTAAGTGGATTGCTGTGTGTGTGAGTGACTGGGTGAATGTTGATAAAACATATTTTCATGTCTTAAATCTGAACAATATGGTCAAACTGAGCTGGGAATGGCATTTCTCCTCCTGTTTCCCCAGTGGACCACCCGTGTGTGGTCAGTGTTTCATCCCAAGACTGAAAAAACAGCTAAGAAGTGGCAGAATAGTGGCCGAGGGGATGGCCATGCTCATCTGATGTCACATCGGATGAGCGCCCATGTGTATTTGACAGGCGTCTCCAGTGGAGAGAGCCTGACTGGACGATCTAGCCAACAGCTGGAAGCAGCACCAGATGGTCTCCCTCTCGCTTCCCCACTCCTCCCTCTTTATATTTCACTCTCCATTTATTTATGTTTATTCTCTCTTCATGGTGTGGATTTCAATTATTCAAATTGAGCTCGTACGCCCCCCACACTTAACAATGAAATCTGCCGCACACTGTGGACTCTGAGTTGATTAGTTGAATTTCACAGGCCTTGGTTGTCAGAGTGTAATTCTAGAAGTTTAAATCCTCAGTGTAGTTCTGCAGTTTTGCAGAAGAAAGTCAAGTTGTAGAATGACACACTGATTGGGCACTGGGAAGTATAATCACTGTGATTGGGGTCTGAACTGTACAGTAACCCTGGCGACAGGTAGTGTCACTGTCACACAGCTCCAGGGTCCTGTGGTTGTGGGTTTGAACCCCACTTTGGGTGACTGTCTGTGAGGAGTGTGATTTGTTCTCCCAGTGCCTGCGTGTGTGTCCTCCAGGTGCTCCGGGTTCCTCACATGGTCTGAAAAACACACATTGGTAGGTGGATTGGTGAGTTGTCCTGTGAAGCACTGGTGCCCCCCTCTAGGGTGTGTTCCCACTTTGTGCCCATTGATGTAGGGTAGGCTCTGGACCCACCGCAACCCTGAACTGGATATGTGCTTACATTTAAAAATGAATAAACCTGGGGTAAGATTTAAGCTTGTAGAGATTCTTTCTGGGGTTTGAATAGCATTATGACTCTGTGGTTGGCCCTTGAACACTATGATTGGCCCTTGGGTGTGTCCCAAATCAGATTATTGAGAGGCAGATTATTGAGAGGCTCAAGTTAGAGAGTGATTGCGTCCTGGCTTGTTTCTGTCCACCGCATGCAACTGTTTTTTTTTTTTTTTCTTACCTAGTCGCCTACTGTCGCCTCAGTTTCAGCATGGTTGATTGTAATCTTTCTGTATTTATTGTGATTTTCTGGGAGAAGAGCAACATGGATGAGAGTTAGCTAAGGAAGGGTTCGATGCTGCCTTAAAATTTGGCTAAGTTAAGATATCTTAGTAGGCAGCATAATGAGGTGTCTAAGAATTGGGACAGCCTATGTGTCGGGAGCGCAGAGAGGGTGATGTAAAATGCTCTCTAGTTAGACAGCTCACTAGGTTTTGGGACACATCCTATGATGATGATGCGGTTAATATTTGGCATATATGATTACTCTATAATTTAGGGCTGGGTAGTAAGATGACCCTATGATTAGGTCTGGAATAGTACCATGACCCTGTGGTTAGGTATGGGAAAGGATTTGATATGTACAATTACACTGTAATTTGGGCTTTTGGTATTATGGTGACCCTGCATTTTGGTTTTGGACAATATAATGGTCATTGGTTATGGTGATCAAACCTGTTCTTTGGTAAATGGTTGCTTGCTCTTGCAATGTCCTTCTAAGCTCTTGCCATCTTGCCTCCTCAACATCTCTCCCACAAGCCCATCACTCTGTGCCAGCTTCTCTTATTTTTCTGGCCTTTCCAATATTAATGCTCCCTGACCAGGTAACACGCTGATGTGCCATCATGTGACATGCTGATTACTCAAAAGTTTAGTTGCGTTCTCCCCGGCTCATCACTTTCTTCATGCTCGGTACGTCCAACCTCTCCCTGTCCACCCCCATGTTCCTCACGTCTTCCTTCTGTCTGCTCCGATCTCCCCACTCTCAGCTCACCTCCGGAACACGCAGGCAAGCTGAGCTGACCGCTCGTCGTGGCCTGTCCATCTAATGAGGTCATCTTCCTCAAGCAGAGTAGAAGCCACACGCCCAACAAAGTTTGTTCTTGGTGAAGCTTAGTGGCAGACACCCGCAAATGCTAACACACCCCACCCACACTTTGCTTCTGGAATCATCAGGGATTGATGGCTTGACTGGCGCAGATGGAAACATGGATGTTCTGAAGCAAAGTCAAATGTGGTTTGCTGGGTTTTACCTCTTTTCTCCTTGCAGTTTAGTGCATCAAGTTTGTAGAACTGTTTTTTTTTCCCCTTTATACCTGTTCGTTTACCCTCTGAGGCAAAGGCTGCCCCGCCCCAGGCCTCTTCCCCAACTCGCAGTGTTTCCGAGACTAAAAATAACCAACAAAGGCAACGGAGGATAAATTATGGATACGGAATTCGATGTTCTCTTTTTATGTCACCCTCGTCCCTTAGTCACAACAAATATGACACACGCCAGCGACCCAGACGACCTCCTTGCAGTCTCTAAACCTGCATTTCTTAGATGGGAACAGATGGGATATGGCAAAAAAAATGTAACGGAATGTTACACTAATGAACACTGGAGCAAGCAAGGTAGCAGAATATTATGCTGTTCTGGGTTCCTGTAATTTAGTTGTTAGACCTGGTGGTACGGTGGTGCTGCAGGTCACACAGCTCCAGAGTCTTGAGCTGCTGGGTTCATTCCACTACTTGGGTCACTGTTGTGAATAGTTTGGTGTAACATACGCTCAGTGTCTGCATGGGTTTCCTCACACGGTCTACACAGATGTTGGTATGTGGATAGGTACCATGACACTGTCCACAGGTTTGATTTTGTGAGTGAGTGGTGTCTGATATTGTGTAATGGACTTACACCCTGTCCAAGGTGTGTTCCTGTCTTGTGAAGTAAATGAATGAATGAGTGAATGTTAAAAAAATGATTTCTACAGGAAATACCATGTTGTTGCGACTGGTTCTAACCCAGAGCTGAGGTAGTGCTGGACAGGGACATTGTTTTTATTTACGCTTTACTGCGCAAGCAAACCAGGGAATGTTGACTCAGGAACAACAGTGAATAGAGATTCAAATGTTGGTCACCCATCCCCTGACCTTCTGGACACTACAGGCCTGGCACTGACCGCAAACGCAGATTCATCGACATAAACAGTCTCTTCCTCACTGTACTTTTGAGGGTTTCTATTTTAAGGCCTTTCCCTTTGCTCCTTTGCCCTGCAAGTGGAGAAACTGACTCATGCATTAAATTGGTTATAAACGCTCTCCAGAATACACATCAGACTTATATAACTGAGCTGAACTGAGGCAGCGGGTACAACTCTGTGCAGGAAAACCTGGGAGAAGAGTCACTACTTCCGGGCGCACCGCATCTGTAACCCGATACAAAATGCATGAAACTAGGAAACCAAAACAAGATCAAATGTGCGTTTCATCTTCTGAATTTAGCGACAAAGCGAGCAGAGAGAAAAACAGAGCAGTGGACCAAAACAGGAGATTAATATTTCAAACGAAGTGCCTTCCGGTCAATGCCTCCATCTATCTCTGGGAAAATAATCTAAGTAGAAGAAGAAGAAGAGAAAGTAAAGTCCAGGATAATACGGTCCAGGTATTTATCTCACCACTCGGGCGCCATCTCAGAGATAATCACAAAACACACTCAGACCTTTGTTTCTCTTTTTAATCCTCCCTCTTTATCTACGCTTGACCTAGATATGACCGCGGAGCCATTCGTCATGCTGACTCACGCTGGCCTCCGGCGGTTCCTCCTGTTTGGGCTCCATCTGGGGCGAGCATCAGTGGCTCGGAGCCTCTCTGTCTAGAAGCCCATAAATCTATTATCTCACTCTCAATTGGACTGGCCGCTCTTTGCCTAATGGACAAGCCCCATGACTTAGGCCTTTGGCCTCCGCTACTTCAAATGCACTAATGTCCATCTCATTATCGCAAGGCTACTGATGTTAGCAGGAACATTTGAGGCACATCTGACTCTCGTGAGTTCCTGATGCCACACAGTGGCCTGCAACAATTATCCGAATATTTGGAACCAAGGTCAGGTCAGAGTGCTTTTGGTCAGTTTAAAAAGGAAGTATATTTAGGTGCAATTCAAGAATCCCTAGTAAATAAATTCATTCAAGTGTACTATTAGTATACTTCTTTTAAACTAAAAATAAGGGTGCATGCTTTTAATTTACTTTGTACTTGCTATAATTCATCAGTGTAATCAACAAACACATAATTCAGAAGATGTTTCCTCACCATTTCATTCATCCTCTCTCTCTCTATTTCCTTTCTCTCTCTCTCTCTTCTTCGCATCTTTGGTATTTTTAGAAAACATAGGGAACTCCAACCATTGAAAAGCATGATGGACATGTGGATGTTGCTCTATTCCTCTTCCATAGGTGGGTAATATAGTCTTATTTTTGCTGTTTCGGATCACTTAAGGTGTCTCCAAACTCGGGAGATGGACTGCGCTTCAGAGTGCTACAAAACCAAACAATACGAGTTACAAATGAGTTTCTGTGGTAATTCACCGTTCCACACACACTTCCATCTTAAATAATGCAGCACTTAGTACTGCATTTCCCAACAATTGTAGATGTTCCCTTTAAATGTGATATACTAAATAAGATTATACTTATGTATACTTGGTTTATACTGACAAGTTTACAGAAAAGTCTAAGTACATGAAGTACACTTGTCTTTTATCATTTGATCTAGTTACATGTAAGAAATGTACAATTAAGTTTTCTTGCCTTATTCATAACGTTTAAGTACACACTGCTTGTAGTTTGGAGTAGAGTAGCTGAGAGTATATTGTACAAGGGTGGAGGTGAAACTGATGTTCACAGTGTTTAAATTAGCTACTAAGACACCATACTAGACATAATAAGCTCCTAAAGTATTGTCCTTCATTTGTTGAGGACACTTTGTTTCATCATAATTCATAATTATTAAATTACTTAATTAATTATATAATTACTCAATCCCCATACACTCAAATTCTGTTATATTCACAAAATAAGGGCCATGAAAACCACAGGGCTGTCTTGCAAGTGACAGCAATATTTTATCTCATTATCTGTAACCGCTTATCCAGTTCAGGGTCGCGGTGGGTCCAGAGCCTACCTGGAATCATTGGGCACAAGGGGGCACCAGTCCTTCACAGGGCAATACAGACACACACACACCTATGGATACTTTTGAGTCGCCAATCCACCTACCAACGTGTGTTTTTGGGCTGTGGGAGGAAACCGGAGCGGCACGGTGGCGCAGCAGGTAGTGTCGCAGTCACAGAGCTCCAGGGGCCTGGAGGTTGTGGGATCGATTCCCGCTCCGGACACGGAGAACACACCAACTCCTCACAGACAGTCACCCGGAGCGGGAATCGATCCCACAACCTCCAGGCCCCTGGAGCTCTGTGACTGCGACACTACCTGCTGCGCCACCGTGCCGCTGACAGCAATATACAAACACAAAAACTTCCTGGACTCTGCAGATAAATCTCAAGGTTAAGTTTAGAGTTAGGGTTGGGGTTGAGTCTAAGTTTACAGTTAGCATCTTGACGACTCCTGCAGTAGTTCAGGCTGTGATGGTGGGTTGGAAGTTGGTTATATGTGGGACGAGCCTTTTCATGTCCATGACAGGTAGCAAGCGGGAGAGAAAGCACAGTCTGGTTACCACAGCAACAGGAGTGTGTGTTCATTGTTCAGGGCACTCTCTCTCTTTCTCTTTCTCTCTCTCTCTCTCTCTCTCTCTCTCGCTCTGTCTTTCTCTGTGTGTGTGTCTCTCTCTGTCTCTCTCTCTTTCTCTCTCTCTTTCACCCTATCTAAATCCCACCCTCTCTTTCAATCCCCCTCATCTTGTTGAGAGAGAGAGAAGGAGAAGTAGCACCGGGGAGAGGTTCTTTAATATTCCTAAACTTTGTAATCCAAGGTTTAGCCGTAGCAATGTACCATTATTTGTCATGCTAAAAGGCACTTGGAATTGAATGGAATTGAATTTGAGAGAGAACTGTGAGAGAGAAAGAGCGAGAGGGAGATAAAGAGAGAGGGAGTGTGTGTGTGTGTGGGGGGGGGGGGGGGTGGGTTGGGGTCGGCTGTGAAGTGGAAGAGGACTTTTAATTTGCCTTCTGACAATGTTGCAATTACCCCAGATTAACTTCTCAAATTATTTTACATTACATCAGAGAAAGGGCACCACTGATTACTTACGGATTGATGTCCTTCTCTCTCTCTGTTTGTGTGCGTGTTTGGGCCAGATGTCCAGATAGATGGCATTAGCTACTGAGGTAAATGTTCTTTCTTGTGGCTAATGTGACATATTTCTTCCTGACGGCTGTCATCCAATGCTTATCAGACTGCCACAGGGGATACGAGGTTCAGGGAGAGATGGTGTGTGGAAGGCCAAAGACAAGAAAGACAGGGTGAGAGAGAGAGAGAGAGAGAGAGAGAGAGAGAGAGAGAGAGAGAGAGAGAGAGAGAGAGAGAGAGAGAGAGAGAAAAGTTTAGTGTTCATCTGACCCTGCAAATGTTACATATAGTTAGAGGGGTCAGCTGGCTTTCCACAGTGGAGCGATTTGTTTTGTCCACCCCCCCAACCCGCTCCGAGCCTCTGCGCTGACGTGTGAAACGGGTGGGATCCAGAAGCCTGGGGGGGGTCTCGAGATAGCGAGCGCCACAGAGCAAGGTCACCGTGCATTCACTCTGTTTACAAGCAAGCAGAGCCATGCTGCAGGCCGAGCAGTGAATCTTTTCACTCTCAAACAAACAGCCCAAACATTAGCGCTAACAGGTTAGCAGCGCCTGCTGGGAAATTGTCCCCGGCGCAACATCACTGTTGACTTTTCCAACAGCTTTGTTTCAGTTTGAATGAGCACTGATGTAAATCACTGATGTTACAGGTGTGCTTTGTTTTATTTATAGCCTGTCCTGACCACTGTCTGTGTCTCCGCACTCCAAACAAAATCAGTGCTCCAAAACTGCGCATTGACAGAGCAATACACATTCCTGGGTTTGAATGGACGTTAATGTAACACTCCCTGTGCCCAAAATGGCTGCTTATTCACTATTCCAAACATTACTCACTATATAGTGCAAATAAAAATTGGAAATTATTTGGAAAGTATTATATTTCAGGTGTGTTTTCATTAAACTATGTGGTAGATTATGAGTATCCTCTACCTGCTAGTGTAAGTGGGTTGTAAACGACTTTTTGCAGTGCACTAATCCTCCACTATGTTTGTGGATACTCCTACAAAATGGTGGAACCCCAGAATAGTGCACTATACTGTGCACTGATGGTTTAATCAGATGTTTGGAGCATTCCTATTGGTCCATTTTTTTTAGCACTCACCTTGTCACTCACACATTCACACCCGAAGTGAGGAATGAACTTAAAACCAAGGACCTTAGGAACGTGGGGCAGGGAAGCCACCTGCAGCACCACCTTGCTGCCAAACAGGAAAATTGTACAGAAACAGATTCTGTTGAAACAATATTACTTTTCATATGTATTTATTACTTAACTAACTTTATTATTAATGCTAAAACAGAGCAAACCAGCACTACATTTTTTATTACATTATGAAGGAGCTTCTACTTCAAAGGTTCCGGTTCAGCATTATGAGTTTCACCTTTTTCTCAAATAAGCTTATTTTGTAACAATGTGTTTTTCAAGTTTGTAGTTCACGACTCTGTAGAGGTGAACAGAGGTTCTTTGGTAGAATAGTACTACACACAGGTTCTATAGTTGTCCTGCAGTGAATGGAAGTGAATGGAAGTGCATGTCGACCGTCTCTGGTCCACTAGTTCCTCAGCAGCTTTCTTCCAGTGGCATGGTATGGAAAGCAAATCCTATGCAAATTCAGGCAACCTGGTCCTAAAGCAGTGAGCATTTAATTTATTAGCTAGAGCCTCCCCCTCGTCCCAGACCTGCTTAGACTAATTATCCCCAAATCATTTGAAGCTGGAGTTGAGCATCTCCGGCGAAGCTAAGCTCGGGGCACCTGCTCGAAGCTAATCAAAAGAGCCGAGAGCCTGCCAGGTGATCTGCTTCTGTAGTCCCTTCCTCTTAGGGAGCGTGAGCCTGGTGGCAGCATTAGTCCCCACCAAAATTGTGTGTTTGACGGAAAAGTGAAATGCATTTCTAAAGATGTGTTTTGGTGATGCTTTCGTCAGAAATTAGATGCCATCTTCCGACGACTAGCACAGAGAGGCGATTGATATGCAAATGTGGCCCTTCAAACAACACTTCCACCCCAGTCAGTGGTGCATATGCTAATGGCGTCAGCTCAGTTCACCCAGATATGCCGTCGTCTTTCAAAGTGTGGCTCAGGTTCAGCTCAGGGACTGGAGACCGGGTTTCAGCCGTCCCTTCACATTTCATCCATCAGGGCTTTGGTTAAACTTGTCCTTGTGAGACACAAGAGCCTTAGGGTGGGTTACCTATAAACATATGTCCCCTTGTATTTCATTTGTAAGTTGTTTAGTGAATGCTTTGCAGGTCTTGGTAAGACCTGGTCGGTTTCCAAATGGACGAATGTCTCTTCTCATTTCATTTGATGAATGTTTGGTAGGCCTTGTTGAGAACAAAATGCTGGAGTGTTTACATATGGATGTATGTCCCCTTTGGATGTGTTTGTAAGGTTTTTAGTGAAAGTTTTGCAGGTCTTGATGAGACCTGAGAGCTCTGGTGGGTTTACCAATGGACATATGTCCCTTTGCATATCATTTGTAAGGTGTTTAGTGATTTATTTATTTATTTTTTATTGCCATAGGGAGGCCCAAGAGCCATGGCGATTTTACATATGGATATTTGTTTTATTTGTTAGGTGTTTGTAGGTCCTGGTGAGACCCCTACTCTTGGTGGGTTTCCATACGGACATATGTCCCTTTTCATTTCCTTTTATGAGCGTTTGGCGGGTCTTAGTGAGAGCCCATAGCCCTGCAGTGTTTACATATAGACATATGTCCCCTTAGATTTCCTTTGTAAGGTGTTCAGTGAATGTTTTGCAGGTCTCTGTGAGACCCCAGAGCTCTGGTGGGCTTACCGATGGACATATGCACATTTGCATATATTTGTAAAGAGTTACAGATGATTTTGCTCAACATAGAGCCCTGGAGTGTTTACATTTGAACATATGTCCCCTTGGATTTCTATTGTAAGGTGTTTAGCAAATGCTTTTCACGTCTTGGTGAGAGCCCAAGCCCTAGTGGCTTTACCTTTTGGACATATGTCTTTTAGCATTATTTACCCAGGTATTTAGAGAATGTTTTGAAGGTCTCATTGAGACCCTAGAGGCCTAGAGGGTTTCCAAATGGAAATATGTCTCTTTTGGATTTAATTTGTAAGGCATTTAGCAAATGTTTTGCCTGTCTTTGAGACCCCAGAGCCCTGTTTTGCATTGGTCAGGTGTTAAGCAAATATTTTAAAGACCTTAGTAAGACCACAGAGCCCTGCAGTGTTTAGACATGGACATATCTTCCTTTGCATTGCATTTGTCAGGCAATTATGAATGTTGTGTCTGTTTTTATGAGACCCCAGAGCCCTGGCAGCTTTACAAATGGACATAAGTCCCTTTGCAATACATTTGTCAGGTGTTTGGAAACGTTTTGCTGGTCTTTATGAGACCCCAGAGCCCTGGAGGGTTTACATATGGATCCACGTTGCAGTCAAACACCAGAAATTAAAAAAATGGAAGAAAGGGAAAACAAGTTTGAGGCATTAGAGCAAAAACAAGGTCTCAGTGTTCATACCCCCCAACGCGAAGCGTTCACCCGCATCCTCCATTAACGGACATTAGCAAGGTTTCAGGAACAATTAGCACATTAGCGCTAATCCTGTCAATCCAAGCAAGGAACGCCCGGCAGGAGGCATGCCGCTCACGCCGCCATAATTAGCTGTCAATGCGGAGAGAGGCGTGATGGGTTAATAGGTCTGCCAAACTGCACACATGAGGCCGTATTGGTATGCAAGGCACAGAGAAGCGAATATTATGAAGTGGGCCTGTGGCTGGTGCTTTTTGGGCTTCATTCGCTAATTTTATGCTACAATTTGGTTATGTGACTTTCTTCAGCAGGCCTCTCGTGCCTCGGCCTCAGGGAGCTGAGCGGTAATTGATTTTGATATCTTCATTTAGCTCCAGATCCGAGTCCACTGTTTCATGTATCAAGCTGGACATGCTATTTGGCTAATTTAAAAGATGACTGGTCTGGAAATTTCTTATGACAGTCATCTGAAGCGCACTAATTTTGTTGAGTTTGGGGCAGCAATATTTGCGTTTGTCTTCATTGCTCGATGTTATCAGTGAAACATTCTAAACAATCCATTGTCATATTTACAACTACTTCTGACTTCTTTATGCTAATTGGATTGTTCCTCGTGGAGAATAATTCAGGAGCGTTGTCAAAACAGTGGCATTTGTTGGTCATTTGTCTTTAAAACTCATTGTCTTTGTTAACAAATGCTGTGCAAGATGTAATTACCCACACAGGTGTAGAGGAAGCTGTGCTGTTGTCTCTCTCCGCCACTGCAGCTAAGGGCACCTGGAGAGTTAACACTTTGTTTGTACCCATCTGCTGCATGAATGCTGGAAAATCGTTGGGCGTATTTGATGGCATTCATCTATGAGAACACAAGTGAGGTTGGGTTTTGATGTTGGAAGATCACCAACAACAACCACAGCAACTCATTCCAAAATATTGCACGGAGGTCCATTTTTCCATTTTCCAGTGCCATTGTTAGCACTGAGCATGCCCAGAGCATCACCTTCCAGTTCAGGCCTCTCTACAAGATTACAGAGGCTGTGTGAGCACAATTACATTACAGTGGTGTCCATAATTGGTGTCTTAAAACAGCCAAGTAGCTAATGTTGCTTTCAGAACATTTTTTGATAGAACAGGGAGTAGAGAAAATAACAAGATGCTATTGGGGCTTCAGTCCGAGGATTTGGCAACCTTAGCCTGTAGGGATTTTTGAACACTTTAGGAAAGGAATTAAAGGGTACTCCATATTTCTGTGAAAAATATATGAATCTCATATATCATCTTCTGGCCAGCAAGACTAACAACAAATAACCTCAGTATTGGGCTGTGGAACAGTGGAGCTGTGTTCTCTGGAGTGAATGCTGGTTATTCTTACTGCCCACCAACACAAGGTACAGTCAGAGACACTTCCTCAGTGGAATCAATCCTGAAACCCATGGTAGATATAACATTTTTAATATTTAATTATTTATATATTAAATAACACTCAAAGAAAAACACAACTAACAATGATGATGATGATGATGTGTTACATTATAGCCAGTCAGCACGCAAGCCTCTCTGCTACCACCAATCACCTGAGTTCTGACACCTGTGCCTTGGTATAATTTGCCATGTTTGGTTTCTGTCAGCCTTGTTCTTATGTAGCTGTAGCATTAGCAGTAGCACTGTTAACATCAGCCTGTTATTTTATTCTTTAGCACTAGCATTAACATTCACCTGTTAGTTTGTTGTTTAGCCCTAGCTTTAGCTTATTCTGTTATTCTGCATTAGCTTTCATTAGAATACTCCTGCCCTGCCATCCTTCCTATTGCTAGTGCTAGTATTAGCAAGAAAAACCCAGACAGGTTCAAAGCAGAGAAAAACATCGCTCTGCTTTGAACTTGTCTTGGTTTTTGCTGCTAATATTAGAACAAGAATTATAATGAACCTTTTCCTTTGTTATTTTCATTAGCATTAGCAAATTCATTTGTTCTTTAGGTTTTCTTTTTGAGTTTCTGTACAGCTTAGTAAAGTCCCACCACAGTTCTCATTTACTTGCTGTGTTCATTCCTTTCTGACCCACTGGTGGTTATGATTGTGACAGATACATGGGTCCCCTCAGGATTTGTAATATTTATTCTAGCCTGCTAATATTTGACCCTGCGCTGGACTGGGGACCCGCTCTGTGGAGTGTAAACCGGTTCTTCTTCATCTTAAGTGAGTTGCACTTCATAGAATAAACACAGATATAATAAATGAGCACTCAAATATAATGTTTGCTACTTTCTGGTGGTAAAAAAATCACATTCTGATCCATTAATGACAACCTCTGATGGCACCTCAGTTTTATGAGAGCCACAGAAACATTGTGTGTGTGTGTGTGTGTGTGTGTGTGTGTGTGTGTGTGTGTGAGAGAGAGAGAGAGAGAGAGAGAGAGAGAGAGAGAGAGAGAGAGAGAGAGAGAGAGAGAGACAAATCATTTAGACTAACACATGCTGCAGTATGAGTGTAGTACACTGTGATGTCTCTGGCACAGGCCTGGTCTTCCCAGGTGGGAAGTGGAGGCGAATTGCACCAGTTTGGCTCAGCTTCAGAGTTTTAAAAAGAGATACATTTATCAAGCTCCTGGCCTCTACTATCCACCAGTTAAATTCGCCTGAATTGCAGGGATGCTCATGTCTTGAACTCCACTGGAAAACCTTTCACCCCCCTTCAAACCAATCTGGAGTGTGTAGTGAGGACAAGCCTCATTGCCTCTGACTCAACTGATATTGACTCTCCTGATTTCACAGAAAGGGATAAGTGAAATCCCTTCAAATGCTCACAATTCTGCTGAGACATGTGTGACATGTGTGGAGTCTTTACTATTGCATTAGAGCTAAAATGGTCATGAAGCTTTAACGACTAGCATATTTAACATGCTGTAACTTGCTATAGACTCACTTGTGTTTTCTGGTATTGTATAAAAAAAGCTACTGTTACCTACAACCAAGGTTCCCAACTAGGTTTTGAGTTATCCCTGGTTTGATATGAAACCTGCTGTACTGGCTTTATAACAATAGGTGCAATAACTGTGTTATTCTCCTTTCACCCTATCATTCAATGGCCAGGTCGCCCACAACAACTCCACAGCCTATTATTTGTGGTGATACTGATGTGGATGTGTTGTATTGTACTGGTACAGGTGGATCAGACACAGCATTGCAACTAGAGTTTTTAAAATTTGTGTCCACTCTGTCCATGTTAGTCCACCTTGTAGATGTAAAGCCAGTTGTACAGTTTGTGTTGGTTGTCCTCTAGTCATTCACCAGTGGTCACTGGATACTGTCGGCTGTTAATTTTTTACTTGGTGGACTGTTCTCAGCAATGTTGAAGCCTCAACATTTGGTTGACTGCCTTTCCGGCAAGCTCGAGTCCTTGAAGTCTTGAGGTCTCAGGGTTAGCATGGCAAAGTGTGGCACCTGTGAAGAAAGCAATATATTTAATGCAAATACAAGGGGTAAGCAGGAGGTCTATTGAAGTAGGGGTTAAGGTTCAGGCTTTATGCTCTGCGTCCAGAGTGGGATCCGTTCGACAGGAAGCAGCGGGGACAGAAAATGTGCATCGCCCTCATTAGCCGGCGCATACATCTTTCATAAGCCCTTCTTCCACAGTGAGGCTAGATTAGTCTTGGCCTGACATTTGCAGTCGACTCCAGCGATCATCAATATTTATGAAGCCTTGTAAATGACATTACGGTCCATGTGGCACCACTTAGAGGGAGTTTGTGTACACTCATTCTCTTAGTCAAGTGTTTTTATATTGACTGGATTCTGAGAGGGTTCGATAGCGCAATGGCGGCCATTGACTAACAATCATTGGACAGTGTGCAATGGGGGGCGGGGGGTGGGGGGGTGGATTTTATTCCCAACCCTTGATGGCACACATGATAAATCATATTCCATTGGAATATGTGAGTATATGCTCTTAAGCCTCTTAGCATCCTCAGCTATTCCTGGGCTTTTTGGCGAACCATGGAAACTCAGCTAAGTCAAGTTGGGTCAGGGCAAATTAGCGTCCCAGACCTTATACATAATTCAAATTTCATAACTAGCTCTCCTTTGTGTGCCCTAGTCATGCTCATCGTCTGAAGCAGACATCTCTATCTGGGGCGAGCATTATCACTGGGGGGATGGCGAGTACAGTCGACAGATGAAAGTGAACAAGCACAAAGGGCCTCACGGAGTAGGTTTTAATTTGGAAAGGGCTTGATCAGAGTAATGCAGCACATGGATCTGCATTTTTGGAGGGTCTTACTACAATGGTGTGCAGCAGGGCATACCAAGATTAATAATATGTGAGTGAAATATGGGAGATGAATTCCATATAGAACAATATCTTCAATGGTCAGGACCCCCACAGGTATGATTTGAGGGGTGGGTTATTCTCAGTACTGCAGTGACAATGTTAGTGTGTGTTGTACTGGTACAAGTTTGATTTGTATTCTTAGATTCCAGGTTTTTGTCAGCTTTGGCATTGTACCAGTGAAAGTCAAACAATCACTTGAAAACAAGTCTACATCAGTAAAGGCATGAGCAAACCTTAGGACTAGACCAAATTCAACTGTCCACAAGCCAGGCAAAGGGGATCAAAAAGGGTCAGTCTCTAATTCTTACTGAAACAAAGCTGGAATTTGCTGTAGAGACCAAAAAAACAGATGCTCTAAAGCCAGTCTAAACACAAGTTTTATATATAGGATGAATTTATTAAGCCTCTGCCCAGGCCTCTGGGAGAGAGTGCAGGAAAAAAATTCTTGGCTGGAGAAGTTCAGTAAAAGTCAATCTTGTCAACCTCCTAACGACTGTCCAAACCACATTAACGTGTGCAACCCAGACAAGCTGTGATACAGCAACACAGATGAAAAAAAAAAAAAAAAAAACGATTTCAAACTGTTACTTTTCTTAGTCCGTCCCATGTTTTCACTCCCCATCACCATATGGCTTGGCAGAGATGTTTTGATGATGTGATTTCCTCAGCATGTGTCCCTGAACCCTCCTCTCTCAAGGAGTGACAAGCAACTTGCTTCAAACATGCAGCCCACGTGGAACCAAACTATTACAGATTTCACTCAGTTACAGAGGATGCTGGACTGAGGATGTCCCCAGTATTTCCGTTTTAGAAAGGAGGTGTGTCTGGTTCTGTCAGGTCCGATTTACTGTGGTTGCAAGATCTGTCTATAAGAAAAAGACAGTTAAAATAAGCATGGATAATTAATTGATGAAGGAAGCAGTGCGTCTACCTGCACATTATAGATCTATTATAGATGCTTTAAAGGGTTAGACTAGGAGAAAGGGGTTAATGCCTGTACTGACTTGCTGGCTCACGTTGTTCTAGTGTGTGATCCAGTACTGTGACATTTTAAGCCCTGATCCGGCCTCTCGCTTTCACTTGCACTCTTGCTCCCGCAGGGCCCCCAAGGCACTTGTGCAAAGAGTTGTGTAGCAAGTCCTAAATGGTCCATTAAGATCGTGTGCACTGGCCTCTGTGGATAACACACCTCGGCACTGGCCGGGAATCTTTCCTGCCATTACAGAATCTCCAGCACCCCTCACACAGGGCGCAATGATCCATTTTTCAGTACTTACCATGTGGTGTGAGGGCTATGAGATTGTGTGATCTGTCTGAAGGAGGAGGTTTATTCTTAGTGTGGTTTCTCTAGACAGGAGGAAATTTTTGGGACATTGCTCTATTCCATTTTTTTTTTCTTCCAGGATTTGTCAGGAAAGCAACTTAAATTCATTTATAAAAGACGAGTAAAAGGGGAATTGAATCCAAAGAGTGAAGGTAGGACAGGTCCATTTTGTTTCACAGTTGGTCAATAAAAAAGTAAGTAAAACTTATTCATTAAGCTCTGTGACAATGGGTTTTTAAATATTAAATGGGATTAGGCATTAAAGGCAGTAGCTAAAAAAGGTTCCAGCATAATATCCACTAGAGTTCCACCATCTGAGATGGGTTTCTGGATTTTCTTCTGGAGTATGTCCAAGCTATGGTTAAAGAACTCTCAGAAATATTATGGTGTAAAAATACCCTTCTTCCTCTCCTGCACCCCCCCCCCCCCCACTCTCTCCCTCACCCCATCCTCTAGTTTTCCTCCTCAAAACCCTTGGGAATTCATCACCGAAGGCTAAGCCGACACTTCACGGCCATAATAGATAGAATGAAATCAAGTCATTAATGTTAATATTTATCATTTAATGAAACACTGCTCAGCAGACCTTGAAGCAGTTTTTCCCCTCTCTCTCATGCAGATGCCGAGCGACCCTCAGGGAAAAGTTCCGCTCTGTTCTGCGTGACTCTCGGCATTGCAGAGCTCGCGAAATTCACCCCCTGAGCACTTTTGACAAGGCTGCTGTCTAGGAGGGATTCCTAGAGATGAAGGTGTGAACATAAAGTGCTGTGTTAATGAGGTTCTAGGTACTCAGCTTTTTTTTAAAGAGGAACCTAGCGGTACAGGTGTGTTAGGTTTGATTGTACCCGGGACGGTAGCAGTGGTTAATTTGTTAATGATGAGGTTGTGAAATACTGAATAGTGAAAGAATTGGTCGATCAATGGAAGGTAAGAAGTCAGAGAAAACATAAAATAATGGTTGAAAAGTGCATTCTGTATTTTAGACTGTGGGAATTTTAGATAATGAGGAGTTTAACGAAGGCAATATTTTAATTAATGAGGTTTCAAAGGATTGAATATTTTTGGTAATGACATTCTTTAGCAAGAAATGTGTTCATGAGTAATAATAATTCCTGCATAATGACTTTTAAGTGGTAATAGTAAGTGGTTTTTAGGCAAAGATTATTTTTGTTAATGAGATTTTTCAGTAAGGAATATATTCAGTAATGAGGCTCTTATTTCTTTAATGACTGACACATGACAAAAAAAAAAGGAATCCAAATATTTAATTGGTCCTTTTAACTAAAAAGTCATAATTGTCTTAAATTTTAAATTTTTGGACAAGCTTTCTGAACAATTCACATTGACTGATTCCAGTAACACGTATTCTAGTAAAAATTAAATACAATTTGTCATTTATCTGTCATTTAGTTCTTTATATCAGTTCAATATTTCGGTTAATTGATTTCTTCTAATTGATTTCTGTTATTGATAAGCATCACAAAAACATTAAAGAGGGGACAGATTAATAACAAATCACAGCGTTACATTTAGAAAATAAAAAGAATAAAAAAAAAAGAAAAAAGAGAAAGTCCTATACACCTTTACACCAGAGTGCTTTTTTAATAATAAGTTTGATATAATCCAGGAACATACCCCATGCTTGATAAAGTAAATATAAATAAAGGGTGACAAAGCAGAGTGTCTCTGTCACAGCTCCAGGGACCTGGAGGTTGTGGGTTTGAATCCCGCTCCGGGTGACTGTCTGTGAGGTGTTTAGTTTGTTCTCCCTGTGTCCACATGGGTTACTTTTGGGTGCTCCAGTTTTCTCCCACATTGTGACCCTGAACTGGATAAGCACTTACAGACAATAAATAAATATATTTTTATTTTAATAATCTTTTTAATATTATCAAAATATTCTACAAAAAAAAAAAAAAAAAAATATATATATATATATATATATATATATATATATATTATAAATATATATACTTATATATATATATAAGTGTAAACTTGCTTTGTTTTGCTAATGAACCATTTTAACTGCCAGAATGTTAAAAATAAATTAAAAATAAGTTGTAATAAGTTGTAAGATGTAAGAAAAATATAAAATAATGAAGATAATTTTAAGGTAGAAAATTGTAAGCATTCCTTACACCAGGAGGTTATTTCCTCAGAAACACGTTACTAAATCTCAATAGTTTCCTGATGATTAGACACCACAAGGCAGTTGTTTTGTTTTGCTCTGTGATGTTCTTTTGCTGTGTGAGGTTCTTTGGAGCGAAGATCAAGCTTTAAGGAGTCTTTGTACTACACCAATATTACGCTTGTACATGATACTTCAATTGGTTCCAGATGTGAAGGAGGGGTGTGATTCTCCACAATAGATGCTGCATCTGTCTAGTTCCACCACAAATGAAGGTCTGACTGTATCCCATCCTACAGATAATCAAATAATCCTCCAGGCCCAAGAATCTCCCAGGATTCTTACTGTAATATATATGAGTTACTGATGAATGGTCTCCATTATTCATCCACTCCACTAGGAGTGTGACTTGACGCTAAACCTCTTTCTATTTGTGGCTCTCTGGGCTCTTATGATGGGTTCCCCAAAGAGGAGCACGGCTGATCTCTGGCAAAAATGACACCTTGGAAAGTGCTCCTGTCAGCCCAGCCTCAGCTACGTCAAGTTGTGAACACACAAAGGGCCTATTTGCAGAACATGCACGCTATAAATCCATTTCCATTTCAATGCAGTCAGCTAGTTGAGTGAGTGTAGATCAATATGACATTTAAGAAAGGGAGCAGATTGCCATCAGAAGCATGGTGGAGGTAGTGTCAGTGGATTTCTGGTTGTATGCATATGTTTGGCTTTGAAGCACTTTTATTATACGTAACGCATGGTTGTGAAAGGAAAACAACAGATTTTCCTTGTTCCTATAATTGTCAAAAATCAGGAGAGACCTGAGTATTCATTGTTGATAGCAAGCTGTTTTAATTATACAAACTAATCTGATATGAGTAGTGCAGGGAAAAGGCTGGGGGGTGGTGTGTGTGGGGGGGGTGGTATGCAAAGCTCTATCTAAGCACAAGTCCCCCTCGACAAGAGAAAAGATGAGTTGGCTTTGATTGTTTTTGAAAGAGGCAACAACTCCGACGCAACAGTAAACAAGAGGCAGTTTGGTGTTCGCAAGTGCCTTTCAATTTCAAGCCTCAATTTAGATTGTTCTTTCTTTCCCCTTCAAACAAATGCTTTATCAGTGTTTCTAAGGCCTGCTGAAAATTTTGTGTCTTAGTCAGTGAGAACTGCCTTTCGCTTCCAGATTGGCCTTGTTTCTTTCTGAAGAGCATTTAGGTGCAAATAGGCAAATAAGGCGGTGTAGTGACAAGTGAGGGTAACTATGAGCGGCGAGTATATTGCCAGTTTGACTCCTGTATTCTAGAGTCCATTTTGGAAAATGCCTGCTCCTACATGGGTAACAGTTTTTCAGAGGAGGATGCAAACTGTCCAGATCTATCACATCACTGGATTGAAACTAGCAATCTCCAGGTGGGAGAGCCAATTAGGAGCCCATCTACATAAAAATAATCATATGGACTAATATATAATTCCAATTTATATCTGGGCTAATGTGAGCAATGTCATTGCCATGGCAACATTTCTAAGCTAAATGCATTGCGCATTTAATCGTGCATTTTTGGCAGCATGCAACAACATTTTCTTCTACACCATATGTGAGATGTAGGAAAGATTTAATTTGACTAAATATACTGACTCTACTAATTACCCTGCTTTGTTGTCAAGGCAACTTGTACATTAAGTAGCAACTCCCATCCCTGTTTCTACTGGGATTTCATATGAACTTTTTTAGTGGCTCAGATTCCAGAAGTTAAAAGCTCATTGATTTTTTCCATGGACATTTAAAAAATATATATTTCTATAAAAGTCAGCTTGCTGAAAAACAATGACTTACTATGAAATCAGAGCCAAAAATATTTTGGAGAATGAACAAAAAAGCAAAGGTACATTTTAACAGGTATAATGTCAGAATTAACTACATATCCCACAAAGCACTGCGAATGGTTTCAGCCAATCGCCTTCACCCATTTCACCCATTTTCAGACATCTATTTCAATCGCATAATTTTTTGTTTTTGTTTTAGGTCTTTTTTTCTCTTGATAATGGTACATTTTGTAATTAAAGATGAAAACAAACAAACAAACAAAAATCCATATCTGTTAAGAACCTTCGAGCAGTAGGCTGCCAGCTGATGTTGAGAACTTTGAGAATGCCTTTCCCACCAGACCATGCAGTTTGAATCTCCATGGTAACATTGCTGTATCTGATAGCGATTTTTCCAAAACAAAGGTGTAATCAAAACAATTCATGCCTTTAACTAGAACAAATATCATCACTTCTCTATCTGCTGCTCTTGGTAAGTCTTAATATAATATAATGTGTAAAAGAGAAAATCCCTATGGCGATTATGAATGGGATTTTTCCTTCCAAAGCCAGACTGCTGCACTCTATAATCCTTCTTAAACACAACATGGTACATGACATGGTAAAATGGCATTACTCCACCACCCTTGTGTAAACATATCCTATCTGATTAGTACTAGACCACATCTGTAATGTTCTTTAAGATTGTACAAGCCTACACTTGGGAATCAGTGTCTGAGCTCCCAGCAAAAGCATGTAGTAGCTGCTCTCCACTTGTCCATTTGTCACATGCATCTGTTATGAATTAAAGTCAGAAGGTGGCTCCCCAAGTGTAATGCAAATTCAGAACCAGGAGAATTGTTTTCATTGTGAATGGATAGTGTAATTCATACATGACTCTATGAATGGGTTCAGTCAGCTCTGGAGACTCTTGACAACCCAAAAACACACATCAGCTATACCGCACTGCCATCTGGGATCCTATAAATCACCCGTGGTCTGCTTTGAAGGAGGAATTCAGTGCAAGCCAGCCATTTTCTCCAGTGGTGACATCTGTATCAACATGTAACATCTTTTATGCTGACACCTAGTGGCTTGGATGTGTCAGAGATAAGAGATTCTGCACTAATATAACTGCCCTCAAGATTGGAACCCACTGTATGGAACATAAACATAGCTACTTCACTGTACTCCTCATGAGAGTTGCTATGTATAGCGAAAAAAGGAACACAAATGTAATAAATAATCACTTCCATAAACATTGTTTGCTACTCTTTGATGGTAAAAATGACTTATTGCTTCATTAAGTTCAGATGACTCTGCAATATGTTGTAGATGACTTATTAGATGCTCAAGGAGGGATTTGTACAGTAATTGGCATTGAACATTCTGATTATTTTTTTAGGGAACTATACTCACATAGCTGATCAGTTTAGTAAGGTTAGGGACAGAGTAATACCCACTCCAATTATGACCCACTTTCAAGGTTTGTTCGCCTGAACTAGGATCAATATTACCAGCCTTAAAGAATGGTGCCTATTTTTAGTGGGTGTTATGGTATTGATCATTTCTGTAGTGGTAAATGCTACATTAAAAGCCTGTTACAAACCACTAAGGTTGAGACAGATTATTTTCTACTGATACTGACTCTAGTAATCAATGTATTGTTTACGCTGTAATGTTTAATTTAGTAATAATAGCTAATATTATTTTTTTCTTTCGGCATTCCAACTGGGCCTTGGGACCGAACCTAGGCGCACACCGATCAGTTCAACCACCAGCAGCTGATTAATGGACAATTATATTTAATATGTACATACACCTATAGCTATGCCTACAAACAATGAAGGTCTACTGCATAGCTTGGTTTGACCCACAAGATGAAGAGGACATTGCAGAAAATCTGATGTTCTCCATAAACTCCTGGACAGCCGAGTGGGCATTATTTCCATGTAACGGGTGTCTACCTTTGTCCATAGCAGCTTTTGAATGTAGATAAATGGACATCAAATGGATTCTACAACTTTAGAATGGTGTAAACATCTCCATATGTACTCCACTTAGAAAGAGCTGTTTTTACATTTAGGCATTTGGCAGATGTTCCTATGTCCAGGTGTCCAGAGCAACTTGGAGCTCTTAATCATGTGTCAGTGGTGGTTTAATATGGTGTTAGAGGTCTAGCTGAAGGACTCTTAATAGTGTAATTAGGTGTGGATATCTGGGCTCTGGGGGATTGTACATTCAGACCTGTATCTGACTTCCTCAGTTTGACGCATCCTTGATGTTTTGGATTTGTCCAGTCCACATGAATGTGAAAGGAAAGGTCTATGGGCTGATGCAGGCAAAGATGCTGGGACTGAAGTTTGGCAATGGTTTAGATTTATCTTGTGCTTTATGTAACATTGTTTGGACATTAAGAACATTTGGCAGTGATGATACAATATAATATTTTATCCCCCAGATAAAATATATAAAATGCAATTTTTGTTGTACCTTTGTGTTTTCAAGCACAGATTGGACTTGGAACCTGTGTGAAGTTGTGAAGTGCGTGAGTACAGCTCTGAGAATTGGGTAGAAATGAACTCAGGACTCTAGCAGAGAGGATTTTATATGAGATGCTCATTAGCAACCAAGGAAAAAGCTGTGATATTAACCAGAACTGAGTTCTGAGAAAAGTCCCGCTGGAAATGCTGTGTAATGGGTAGTTAGAAGCTGAGATAATTTCAGCATGTTCCATCATTTGTTGAGTTTAGAGTAAGCATCAGTATCCATATCTGGCTTAAAACAGCCTTGTTTCTATACATATTATCCATTTGGCCCATATAGGCTCACTCTGTAGGTCTACAATTACAGACTGTGATCCACATGTTGCTCAGTAAATGTTTCAGTGGATGGCAGCCCATAGAGGACCACCACAGGGCTGATGGATTATTCTCTGCACTGTACGGACACTGAGGTACAAGTGGATCAGACACAGCAGTGATACTAGGGTTTGTAAATTCTTTGACAAAACCTTCTTGGTCCACCTTGTAGTTGTAAAGTAAGTGACTAGCTCAGTGCATGTTAGTTGTCTACTTATTTTTTGGGGGGTTACCCACAGCATGGTGTTCCTGCCCAAGCTGGGAACTGAAAACCTTGTCTGCTCTGTTATTTATTGTTAGCTATAGGTAAGTTATGTAGACAGCTTTAGCCTCTGCTTCATACAAATTTCTCAGATGAACTCTTGCCTTTTATCAGCAACCACAAATGTTTTTCACACCCTTTCTCATGTAGTGAGGATGCCACAGTAATCCCGCTGTCTGGATTGGCATGGGCAGTGGAACAGTGATGTATGTGCCAGGAACAGCAGCTCTGCTGACAGTTTCTCTCATTCAGGGCAGTATTTTTAAGACTGTGTGGGACCTGAAGTGTCAGCGGGTGAAAATGAAACAGTGGAGTGAGTCAAAACCTTGCAGGAAGATGTGCATCTAATGGATGAGATCATATAGAAGCTGGAACAGTTCTCATTGGTGCCCTGAGAAAGTCAGGCTTGTGAAAGTGAGGAGCGGTGATCCTTCATCTCCTGGTGTCGGAATTCATTCGGAAATCCACCGCCGTTTGGAAGAAATAGGCGAGTAGTGTGAGTAGGTTGCTGTGCAGGCCCTTACATGTTCCAGATATAGTGTGGTAACTTATAAATGCTTTGGCGTAGGCCTGTAAAATTGGACTTATATAAATAACTAACAAGTGTATGATATCATAATATCAGGTTTCATAATGAATCCTAATAGCCATTCATAAGGAAATTCTAAACGTTATGAGGCAGAGTATTAGTTGTACAAGTAAGCTTTAACCAGTTTTTCTGTGTGTTTGTGTCTGTAATTTTGAATTAAAATTCAAATAAATTTTTCTGATTATTTATGTTATATTTTTTTATGTTAATTGTTGCATAGTAAATTTCACAACTGTGATTTTTTAAAAACAATGCAAAATATGATTTTGACTTGTTCTGTTCTTGGGCCTGATATTGCATTCAAAATTGGTTGGTTTACATGCTTTAAAGATGGTAATTTCGATCATAAACATAGCATATTAATGCTTAATTTATTTAAAATACGTTAAGCATTGTGATTTATGAATGCCATCTGAATCTGTATTAATGCATTTATAAATCTTCATGAGCTCCAGCTACTCCAATGTGAGCTATAACAAATGGCTTTTCGTTGTTGACGCCACAGAATGCAAGATGAAAGCGGTCCCTGATAAAGTAGCAGCCAAGCTTTTCAGAACTTATTGCTTGGACTTTTGTTTAGTTCTCACCTGGGAACGCCATGCCGCACAGAAAGCAGTGGACCATTTACCTAAGATGAGTCCATTAGGGTTTATGTGAAGGCTTTGGGTGGGGGGATTTCAGCCAATTGGTTCCGCAGACTCCAGAAAAGGGGTGGGGGGTGGGGGGTGTGGTGTTGTCACAAAATGAAGGCTAATTCGAGCATTGCCGGCTCAGGGTTGTTGTATTAGAAGGTTTGCTGGAGCGCATCCAAAAGTGGCAGTTGCTCCACAATGCCGTTTATTTCTCGCCGTTAAAATTCCAGGGGAAGTGGAGGAGATTCGTAGACTATTACTGGGGGTAACAACATGGGAAGAGAGACCAAAGTTGTTTCCAGGCAACGTGGATGGAGTGCCGTGTAACACTGAGATCTGTCCAGACATAATACACTCAGCTACAGCTGTTGGGGGCTGAAAGCCTTGTCCCGTGCACAAGTGCATTAACGAATGCAGCCATGGACAAGTAAAGGCTAATGTGAAAACAAGCCAGCACAGGGGTCGACTACACCTATACTGCATGGTTAATGGATTTATCATGCCCCTTGTTTAATTTGGACTATACCATGTCCAGAGAAGCTCTGGTCCTACTTCATATACTTTCTCTATGAATCTTTAATATCTGTGGATATATCTAAACATTATATGCAACAGTAATGTGACTCAAAGTGATGTGTTCACAATTAGAAATAGATTAGAACAGTACATTATATGTAAATGCATATTTGCACCATTATTAGGTAAACAATCATGTATTAACATGTACCTACATAGTAACTATCAAAACTTAACATATAATTAGTAATAACCTAAATTAATACACAGTGCATTTCCATCAGATGTACTACTGTAACTCACCTGTAATTGTCTATACATTTGTGCTATTCTTGATGAAATGTTTGTTGGAGTGTAATTACACAGTTGTTAAATGGTTAGTATATCTATTGTTTTACATATTTATTGATAATTGATACACTCTGAACCTCCTTAACCACTCAAAAGGAATTCAGAAAGGCAACTCTATCTGTGCCGCATGATTCTGTCCTTCCATTTAATCTACACTTGTCCTATTTGTATCCTACAAATCTGGTCGGATTGATCAGAAAACCCAGTCTCAGTGCTATTAGGCTTGTGAGGATCAGCAGGAAGCAAACTGAACTAGCCTCTCCAGTTATTATCCAATACCATGCGGTCGCGTTGCAGAATAACAATGCACATGTTTGTTATGGCTCCTGTGGTCATTTTAAAGTGCAGCTCAGTGCATGAAATTCTGACTAAAATGGTTTGGCGGGGTGCCTGCTGTAATAAAGTAGGTTAGTGTTGTCCAGTGCTGATGGCATTTGGAGTGAAGCAGCTCGCATTTGGCTACTGCGCTTAATCTGCATCACCACAAACCACTCCATGGTCTTGTTTGAGTGTGAAAAGCAAACAGTGGCTCAGATACTAATGGAATAGTGTGTTCTTCTTGTACCACTTCAGTAGGGTTTATTTTAATGGTTATGTAATGCCCCAATTAAATGTTTTCAAGCCAGTTGATGCTAATTATATCTTTTATAATGCAGCTATAGAGACAACTTAGCGCTTTATATGTATATTTTAGTTCTACATTATATATCATTATAATTTGCACATTTATCCATCATCTTTATCAAGCCGGCAGATGGACTTTGTTATCACACAAATATCTACATATTTTCTGTCTATTATTAGTTTGTTACACAGTAACTACAGTTAATTGTGCATTTTACAGGACTATTTGTTGTCTAACACTGTGTGTATTTATAGCAACATATACTTTACAATACAGGTTTCATCAGCATTAAACAGTCAACACCAATATAACTACTACTAATAATAACAACAATAATAACTGTATTTGATAAGCTAATTTCAAGACAAAAATAATATGCACAGACATACAAATAAGACATATACTCTCTTAACATTAAGCTATATACTGATAATACAACATAACACACCAATAATAATGTTTATTACAGGGTAGTTACTGCTTAAAGTAGTAATAAAGCAGTTATTATCATTTGGTAGCTTCTCAAAACTTTGTTTCCTAATTTTCCTATTTTAAATTTTGTAAACATCTTAGAGCTGAACAAAAAATGTTGGTACATAAACCCTGCAGATGTTTCAAACAATCAACTTAATCTTTAGCCAACATTTAGTAATCATCACCAAACAGTTTACACTGCTAAAAATGATCTGTTTTTATGTTTGTTTTTGTTTTCTCACCATGAACCACCATGTGCAGCACCTCGATAATTTTTCAAAGATGTTTTAAAAAACAGTCCAGACCCCTCTTCTAGGATTGATAAATCTGTGCCAGAGCACAGGGGTGAAGCATCTGTTGCTGTTAAGGAGCTGGGTTTTTTAAAACATCCAGAGGTCAGTGTGTGGTGGGGGGATAAAAAAGAAAAAGACTGGACAAAAAAATAAATAAATAAATAAAAATCCAGATTGCAAGTCAGTCTTGGGTGTTAAGCTTTTGTTGTTTCCCTTTTTTCCCTCTTCCATTATTGTCCAGGGAAAGGGACCAGCTCTGTGACCTGCACGGATGGGAGCGAGGGATGTTTGTTCCAGTAAGAAACTGAATATAACCCCAGCTTTATGAAATCCATTTTTACATCTCTGTTTGTTTTTGAAAATGTGGTGGAAATGCAGACACGCTGAAGTGGTCTGGAACAGACGAGCGGTGGGAACTGAACATAGGAGATGGTCCAATCCGAGAAGTATCTGCACTCATGCGGTGCTCAGGACAAAGGCAAACAATGCAACAGCGGCATTTATATCAAATACTAATGTGTTTAGCCTGTTTATATATTTGAGAGATTTGAAGATCCTCAAATAGCTCTGTGTCTAGAAATATATCTTGAATATACTGCTGTATATAAGAGGATATTGAGTAAAGACCATTTACATCCAACCTCTCAGGATTCCTTAGATATAAACAAACGAACCCTCTGACTGTGCCTTTAAGACTGATGAGTGTATTCAGCTACTTTGTGGTGAACCTACTATAATCTCAGAAGAAATAATGGATGAAGCCATGTCTAAAAGCTTTGGATGTATAGTGTATTTGTGAAATGCATGGCTCCTTTGGAAAGCTGATATACATGTTTCCTGACAGCCATGAGCAGCACAATATTTACTACTCAATGCTCATGAAATCACAACCTCAGGGAACTCAAACAAGGATATTTTGGCAGCAAACGTTCCACATAAATGCCACATGAACTTTTATTTTATTAAAATTTTTTATAGCCTATAATTAATTTCTCACAATCCATGCTTTTCAAAATGAGCCAAAGCCAGCACATCCACGCATGTGTAAGACTTTCATCCTCCAGGCTGAATATATTCGCTCTAAAACCTCCAGAACTGAAAGACAGGGTTGAATCGGAGGACAAAGATCACTCGATAGCGGTGCAATGCATCACCAAGTTACTGTCAGAAATCAAACGCTGTGCTCCGCCGACCACTTTGGGCTACTGTATCTCGGGGTTAAAAAAAGAGCAAGCATCAGATAGGCATATTATCTGCTTTAGTGACTCTGCTGTATGGATTTAAAGTTGCTAACATTGTGTGTGTAGTGTTCTAGCTTGTCTGATCATGTTTTGAATGTTTTAGGGAGCATTTTTGAAGAAGGCCATCAACAACATTCAATGTTTTCAGAGTCACCTACAAAAACACGGAGGTGGAATATTAAGATGTCTGTAAAACCTCAGTCAGAATTGGGTTTAATTCATAAAAACAGTTTTTGAATTTTGACAATTTATTTTATTTTTTTTTAATTATAGGTTATGAGTCATATACTGTGTCCAAAACTGGGCCCTATTCACTATGTAGTTTGGGTTTGGGGTTCCACCATTTTGAGTGATGCAATAGAAGAATCACTTTTGGTTCCACAAAGAGTCGTGCGAATGTGAATAATCTTTTAAAGGTTTAAAAATCCATCACTTTATTGGAATTAGACTCATTTTATTGGCCATTGTGATTGCATACAGGGGAATTTGATCTCTGCATTTAACTCAATCCATGCAGTGAAACACACATTACACACTCATGCCCGGATCAGTGGGCAGCCCTAGCCACGGCCCCTGGGGAGCAGCTGTGAGTTAGGTGTCTTGCTCAAGAGCACTTCAATCATGATCTGCCGGGTCTGAGCATCCAAGGCACTTTTTTTTACATGATTAAAGGTTTCTCTGCATTGTGAATGGGTTTTTCAGATTGATAGAGAATGTGCTACAGATATCTATATACGGCACCAAAAAAGGTTCTTCTGTTATTAAGATGTCAAGCTTGTTATAAAAGAAGAGTTGCTTTTGTGCCGTGTAGAACCATTTTCTAAAATGTGCTATGTAGAACCATCTATAGCACATTCCCCATCAATCCAAAGAACCCCTTCAATGCAGAGAACCATTTTATCTTGTAGAGCCATCATTTTCAAGGGTGTCAGAAATTCTCATGTATGTCCACAAGTGGTGAACTATATTTCATAAATATTGTAATTAAATTTTTAAAATAAAATATATGCAAATTCACTCCGAGAGCAGACCGCAGTATCCCTTACACCAGCACGTTCTCGCACTCTCATTAATCTCGGAGAACATCTGTTTGTAAGATATTAACTTTTAAAGTTGATGGTTCTTAAACAAGTCACGTTGGCACAACACGAACTGTCACTGCCATGCAGCGCCAGGCCCCACCATGACCCTGATGAGGCTGAAGTGGTTACAGAAGACTGAATGAATCAATGAATGTGGTTAAATAGAGGGATCACGCTGATTTTGCTTGTGGTCTGGCAGTGAGATCTGTGCTAATGGTAAGAATGTCACACATCTGCTTCAACCCCAGATAAATGACAAGCTTAAAAGTGGTCACTGGCTGATTGCACCACTTCAACTCAATCATCATGGCAGTAGTCAAGCGTCGTTGCTGCATCCTGATGCATGAGTAGTGACGTCATAGCCAAGAGACTGGGAGATCGAACTAGTCTCCAACTCATTGGGAACAGAATTTGAATGTCTGTAAAATAAATAAATAAAATAATAATAACAATAATAGTAAAGAATATTGTATATCCCCAGAAGTAACTTTGTGAAAGGAGAAGAACAATTTTAGTAAATAAACAGGGGCATAATTTTATTTGTCCTTCCATCATTAAATTTTAACACAGTTTATAGGTGTGTATTTCCATTTTCAGTTTCCAAATTTAATAAACACGTGTTTGAATTACAAATATAGAGATAAACTTGCTTATGGATTATTGCACACCGCATTTACACCTTTTGACCACTGGGGCTCTCTGTGTACTTTGGTTTTGCCAAAGTCCTGATTTACTTCATTGTTGTGAACTGGACTTAGATCCTCATTTGGCTTCTTCAGTGGACGCTGGTCAGAGTTTTTTTGGATGCAAACGGACACTCCTTTCACCTCCCTTCAATGCCATATTGACTGCAACAGTTCTGCTGTTCAGGGATGAGAGAAGAGGAGTAATCCTTCCATTAAGGCTGGGCGCACTAAATTACAGCGCTTGATTGAGGTTAGCAAGAGTGAGCGGGAGGACCTATTTTTTTTTGCAGCGAGACCTAGAGTGTAGTCACCCCGCCGCTCTTGGTATTGATTCTGTTGCTGTTCCAGTTTTCTTAGGTGACAGGAGTGATACAGCTGGAGTGGACGCAGATGTGATGATACCATACGGGCCGAGCAGGGCATGGAGGCTGTTCCGTTAGAGCAGCAGCTGCATCCATATTAATGTCATAATTTTATATATGCATGAAGTTTTATGGAGTCGAGGTGGATGTGTGGAATGCTTTCCATATTTTGTGATGCTAAAGCAAACAGGAGAGGGTAAAGTGGCTTCGTGGGCAGGATTGAGATTAGGGTTAGGGGTTAAGTTTAGGGTTTAGGGTTCCTGACACATTGTGGCCTAGTGTTTTTAAAAATGGTCTCGTTTGGTGAAAGGGTCTCATTTATTTTTCCAGTTTCAGACTTGATTCACTTTAGGGTGATGGAATCAGTTACTGAAAGCACACTGAAATTGACAGTGTTAGGATTTGCATCCACCCAACGACTCAAAATCATAAGAAGAAAAACATTGTCTCAGACGCTAACGAAAGTTCTGAGCTTGAGTGAGTATCTACAGAACAGTCAGGTCGGCATGAGGACGCTCCACTGGAACCAGACTGATGCTGAGAGCTGCTGATTAAAACACACCCCATCTTTAATTCTGATTCATTAGGAGTGGTGTAGTTCAGCTGAGGACAAGCAGAAAGAGAACAGTGTGTGTGAGAGAGATATACTCTAACTGGTCTTCAGGCTGGTTGATTTTAGTCTGATAAGTGCTGTGCATTTGTAAACACCGTCTGCTCTGTTTTTCTGGGCAGAAATAGAAAGTACAAGAGCAGTCCATCTAGCACCAGGTTTGAACCCCTAGTCTCTTTCAGACTTGCAGGCCCAGGGACCTGTTATTGAAGACACAACAAGGGTGAATTCTGACACTTCTTTGCCACTTATTTACCATGATCCTGGCCGATTTAAATGTCCTCCAAGCATGTTGAAGTTTGTAGTCCAAAAGTTGCAATGGTAACAATGGTAGATGCATTGGTATATTTTTCAATATTGCATGAACCCACTATGCCTGGTACTGTGTGTTTGAGGACAAGCCTGCCCATGTTTCTGCCATTTTTCAAGAGAACTCCTGAAAGATCAAAACTAGGCCTAAGGGTTCTTTATCTGATCCGAGAGAGCTTGGCAGCTGTTGCTTTAATGTCAGCAGATTTGTGCCTCACACTGGAAGGCCACTGTAGAGCGAAGAGAGTGGAGTGAACGTGGCCTTGCGGCTTCAGGGCTTTCTCAAGGCATGGTGGGAAAACTAAAGGAAGTCTTACTTCTGGTCAGGCAACTATAGAGATATTTTCTCGGCCATCGTAGAAGCTTTTGCTGAGAATAAGTCAGTTCCAACACTTTTACTTTCTGGAATAGAATAGTCATAACACTGACTCCTATTGGACTGGATACCCTGCCCTATTGCAGTTATGGCCACAACATCTAGGGGACCTTCTCTTTGGAGAATAACCTGATTACGACCCTCAGAAAAACTTCCACAAACGTTGATTAATCAGGGCTCAATGTCATTGAAATGTCTTGAATCGGAAAAGCTCAGCAATCAGGGCCTCATTTAAAAACTGTCCAAAAACGGCTTTGAACTCCAAGATTGAACGTTTGGAAGACATTGGAAAAATGGAATTTTGAATCAGAGGGACTACTGAACTTTATCTGTTTTGGCTGCCCCAGCTATCAGCTGTCTTGGTGCTGCTGATAATTTCAACTCCTCCAAAGGAACGGTCGTCATGGAGATCTGCTGCACCTCCCCTGTCTGAGCTGTGGGCTCAAGGACACGTGACTGCTACTACATTCTTGGACATTTTTACAAACTGAACCTGCCCCCCCCCCCTTTCCCCCTTGAACACGCCCCCTACTGCTTTTTCTACGTCACTGAAACTATTTGTGTGTATTGCTTTGTATGCTAAAAGTGTTGTTTTTTCAAGATCACACACTATGCTTCTTTAAGGCATAGTCTGTGACCTTCTTTTTTTACCATCACTTCCCTGTTGTAATCCAGCTGTTTCTTCTAACTGTAAGATGGCGTGGGGCACCTGCTGCCGTCGCGTCTGTTGCGCACCCCTAACCCCTGTTTGGGTGAGTGGACAGATGGAAGTGTAATTTCGCTGCAAGTTGTACTTGTATAACTTTGTATGTGACAATAAATGCAATTCAATTCAAAAACATCCGTCAACAGTGGTGGGTTAAAGCATTGATCACAGTGGCAGATTGTGTTATTTTGACTGCATTAGTTAAACAACATTGGTTCTCAATGTCTGTATATAGAGACCACAAAAGGAGGCCAGGGGTCAGTGTCCAGATTTAAGACATCCTAATTAACCTTCAGCGCTAGTTACTGTGGCCATTTTTTAAAAAAAAGAAAAAAACAATCATTCCTACAAGTTCAGGCTCCCATTTGGTCTGAAAAACACCCCAGTGCCCCAGTCCTTAGGGAAGACCTTTGGACAACGGGCAGTGCTATTATCCTCTCAGCAATGAAGACTAAATAATAACAAGAGTTCCTCATTGGAATGAGGTCATTTATTGTTGTTTTGCAGTTTATATAATCTGGAATAGCTTCAAATCACATTCAAAACATAAGTAGAGTAGAGGTACATTACTGTAACTAAAGGTACAGTGTATTGTGCAAGTTCAGGCACCTTGGCTAATATTCAGCTGTAGATTCAAGGCTACAAAAGCCACCCCTCCACACACACCCAGGGCCGCAGTGTCCTGGGTTAAAGCCTCAACTCGGGTCACCGTCAGCAAGGGTTTGGTGTGTTCTCCCTGCACTGTAAAAAATGTGACCCATTAGTTACTTAAAAAAATTATGGCAACAAAGTGACACGTAATATTAATGAGTAGATTCTAATTTCCAACTTTTAAGTAACATTCATTGAATAAATTAACTAAATTTAAGCAAGAAGATTATGTAAATGTCAATAAAATGCACAGTTAAAATGTGTTGGATTTAGTAATAACATGCCTAAATATGAGTTAATATAGCTCAAAAATATTGAGTAAGTACAACTTAATTTCACAAGGAAAGGACAATTTACCTGAGAAAACTTAATTAATATTTACTAAATATCTTGAAAGTATTGATTTACAAATATCAATATTAAATTATAAATATCTGGCAAAAATTGAGTAGCATGTACTAGGTTTCTGGAGAAAGCTTGTTTCTATTTACTAATTATAGTAACTTTACATCTATTCAATAATATTACGTGTCACTTTGTTGCCATAATTTTTTTATGTTAAATCTACTTAATAGGTCCTTTTTGTGCCATGTTCGAGTCAACAGGTCAATATGCATAAAAATACAACTACATCAAGGATCACAGGCAGAATATATTTTGGAATGTGATGCAAGGTCAAAACTTGTTGGTGCACTTAAATCACAACAATGTTTTGAGACTGCACTCATCTTACACCAGATCAGTTTAATAAGGATTCAGCATGTACCTGCAAATAGATGAATATTAGCTTTAACTTCATAAGCAAGTGTAATGTTTTAGTGTTGGTCTTTTCTATTAATCTATTTGCAGGTGCATCCTGAGTCCTAATTAGATTGACTGGGTATAATTGTTAACAAAATATGATATCTTGCATTTGAAATACATTAGGTACTTAAAATATAAACAGACATAACCTTGCTGTAGTCAAATCATTAGACAGTGAGCAAACACAGGTCATTAAATTGTATAGAAACGATTGGAATTGGAATTTTTCTTGCTTTTAATAAGTACTAATTATATTGTTTATAGTAGTGCCCTCAAGTCACGCTCAAATTTAGTTTTACGATTCAGATTCACAGAAAAAAAGTAAACTACGAGCTATATCTGCTACAGCCTGTTTTCGAACGCTACAAAATGTCCGAAACACAAATTAGTGCAAATAAACAGTGAATATAACACCGTTTCTGACATAGAAATAACACAGCAGGAAAAATTCAGATTGATCTGAATGGTCTACTTTAACAGAAACCATCGGGTATTTGGCGCGAAAAGAGAAAATGCGATTGGGAAATAGATTTTTAAAAAAACTTAGCAGAAAACCAAAGAGATTAAAAATAAAAACAAATAGGTGTTCCTATACAATATTATGAAAACATGCATTCTGATATATTGAGTATGGAATGCTAACATAATACGTAAACTGTTAAATGTTTAGTAAACAGACGAATCATTGCCTCTGATTTCGTGGTGTGCTCTAATTTGCTGAACTCTGTATTCAAACGCAGCTCTATGTATGAAGTGAGAGTGAGCTAAACACCTCGAGTTACAAATGAGTGTCTCTGGTAATTCAATCAGTGAATTAAAAACTTAATTTAAGACAAGTTAAACTTCATCCACATACAAACAACTGTCGTTTCCCCCCCTCAAACACACCGATCCACATTAAAAAATGCGGAGCTTAGAACTGCGTGTCCCCAAATTTAAGAGCGCCTCAAACAAAATACACAAATTTAGATAAAAATTGTTCTTTTGCTGTTAATAATTTAAAAGCTGTTCACTTTGGGAAGTCCGGGGACGTTCAGAACCCAACAATGCTGGTGTCCACGAGTTTCAAAATGCATTGGGCGGAAGTGTATGATGATTAATATTAAAGACCTCCCAATGAGTAAAATCTATTGCATTTTCTGGATCTTTGGTGTTACTCATAAAATATGAATACGTTCTATTCAACATATCCCAGCTATTTTTATTTAGCCAAAACTGTGTAAATTGCAATTAATACTTTGTTCAAATTTGTTGAATTTAGCTCAATTTTATTTCAAACTACATGAAGTCTTTTTATTAAGTGCAAGTTACTATTAGTTTTTAACTAAATATTAATTTACCCAGTCCCACTTTTTACAGTGTGTGTCTGTTTTGGTTTCCTCTGGGTAGTCCAGGTTCCTCCCACAGTCCAAACCCAAATATTTGTAGGTGAATTAGCTGAATTTCATGATTTCTCTTTGTTGACAGAATCTGCACTGCACAGAATTATCTCAATGTCCAGCGTAGTGATATCCAAGCTGCGTCATTGTGTCTCAGCAACTTGCAGCGATGAACAAGTATACTTAATTCAAACTCTGAAAAAATCAAAATGAGCTTGCTTAACCCTAACTGAGATTTGACATTATTGAGATGTGTGGGAATATGTACTCGGTCCACTTTCTGTCAGTTCATGTTAATAACAATGGCAAATCGTCTACTCACCCCTTTTGTCCATATGCCTTTGTAGTTTAGCTATTTGATGAGGCATTGCTTGTAAAACCACAGTTTGCGATGGTACCTACCAGTGTTCTCTGTGTGAAACTTGCAGATTTATTGGCTCTGTTAATGTATCAAGGCCCTGATGAGGGCAATTGAGCAGACACTTAGATGATGGGAGACAAAGGAAGAAGACGTCTGTAAATGTTCAACGGCAGGCAAGTCAGAAACGACAGGGTATATCAGGTTTACTTAGATGCTGGCAGATTCTGGACATCAGATTGTCCTTCATTTGGGAGTTCGCTATTTGTTGCAGTTACCTGAGGTTTGGTGGGGCCCTTGAACTTGTCAGTGGAGGCCACCAAAAAATTGCTTGAACTTGTTACAGACTTCATTCAGTGGCCTTATTTTGCAGCAGCTCCCACTTTGCTTGAATAGGTCAGTGAGCAGTTTAGATGGATGTTTGTGGGCTTGAGTTATGGCCAACTGTTCTCCCTCAACTTTCTCTTAAATATTATCTCCGTCAAAGAGAACCGATGCCCAGAACTGCTGTTTTTTTCTTGTTTCCAAAGGAAGAGTGTCATGTTGGTTATGATTTTAATTTGTGTTTATTTTCCAACATTAATATGACTTGACCCAGGGCCAGATAATGAGCAAACAAATAAACTAAAAAATAAAATTGCATGGTAAAACAGCAGCAAAAATACAGTCACCCTTTTGTTGACCATTTAACTAAATCAACACAGCCTTGCTGCAAACTCCAGTTTATTTATTTATTTATTCATTCATTCATTCATATTTTAATATTAAGTTAATTATTTAGGTTATTTAAAAATATATTCCAATGTCTGTATACACAACAATTTTTTTTCTTTTATTAAATTGCTTTGTAATTGGGTGTAATTTGTATTTGCATATATTATGCTATTATACTGCCATTATATCATTAACATGACTGGGACCGAATATCGACCACAAAAAATGGCTTTGTGACAGGCCTACTGCTAGGATTGTGTACAGTTAATTTGGAGGAAGGTTGTTTGTTACCTTTGTTTATTTTCTTTCATGTTCAAATTGTTGACATCTGCTCATCCAAAATTTCCGGTGTCGGTAGAGCGTTTGTTCTCTTTTGCTGCAGTAATGGTTATAAGTTTCTTCTGTGGAGACATGGCAACAGATGCTCAAACATTTCTCAGAAGATTTGATGGCCCTCAGCCATGAGAAATTTAGTGGGAATAGGTAGTGATGTTGAATGATTAGATCACAAAAACCACTCCAGCTGCCACTGAGCATAGTGTCTTTAGGCTCATGTGCAACAGACAGGGGTTCAATTCCCACCCCAAGCCACACCAATAATTGTCCTTGAGCAAACCTCCTAATGCAGCTTTTGCCTCTGTAATAATGAGCAGTGTTTCTTCTTAATTAAATATCAAAACAACTTGAATGTGTACACTCCAGTTTGGAGACCTCCAGTGGTTTCATCCGTGTGACTAAAGCACTCTCTAATTAGATCCAGCATGATCTTGGCACTTGGGTTAGATGCCTTGTTTTATGCCTTGATTTTCTTCATTGTCCTTTCTTGTTTTTATTTACCAGGTGTGCTCCCCCATTCCCAAGCAGCCTTCCTGGCTGAGGTTCCCTCTTGAAAATGTAAACGAGCAAACAAACGTATAAAGCATTAAACAGAAGATGACAAACCCATCACATCTGTGGTTCTCGTCCTCCATGACTTGATGAGTTTTATAGAGAATAGAGCATGCAAAATCTGTTTATAATAGAAATTGCATTGTGATACAGCATTGCCACTCTTAAACACCAGGGATGAGAAAATAACAATACCATTTGTATAAAGCTAGCATTCCTTCATGTGTTATATTTACTGGTAAAGTTTCCCCATTTATTATAGTTTATTCCAGAGGTCAGTAGGGGATATGTCCGTTTCAAACCGGATGCTATGTTCCTCAGAGGTCACTGACTTTTTCTTGTTCCAAAAATAAAAAAATAAAGAAATAAAGAAATAAACAAGAGAAAAATAACTCTCCCGAAAGCAAAAGTGGCTGATTATTTTTATATAAGCACAGGGTTGGCAGCAGGCCTGGCATGCAGAGCTATTTTGCTGCCCACATGCACTCTTAAGCTGATAGTCTAATCTAAGCTGTTAGTGCAATAAAGTGTTCAGACCTCATGTGGTGCTGAAGCTGACGTCTATACTCAAGGCTGGCCATGAAACAAATTTCTCACCTGGTTCTGTTCAGGCTGGTAATGAGGAATGATATCCAACTGATCACAATAGTGATCTATATGGCTGTAATCACTTTTTTGGTACGTGGATCCTGGTTTGTTTTCCACTATCACAGCTCCCACCTCAAATGTAGCTGGTGATGTCACAAAACCCTGTCTCTAATGGGAACAGCAAGCTTTGGAAACCACAACAAGGGTGGTGGTAGAGTTAGGCATTTTTTACTCATGGTGTTTTGGCGTGTTGTTGCTGTTTGGGTCTGAACACACCTCCGTCATCAGTTCAGACAGATCAGTAGAGTTTGTTCCTTCCTTGTTGCAGCATCCTGCTCTCGCTGGATTCTTTCGTCAGCCACCAATCCAAGGAGCGTTTGAACCTCTTCAAAAAAAAAAAATACACAGCATAATTTATGAGCTGCCATCATGAGTCGGATACAAACCAGTGTAATCTCTGCTGTAGCTGGAGGTTTTTCAGTTGGAGAATTGGTGCTGTACATCTGCATATCATCACGATTGACAAGTCTCTCTGACGAGTCAGTGCTCTGCCAGGTTTACACCAAGAGAGCGCAGGAACTGGTCCAGGTTCCAGGGACCAGACTTGCCTAGTGGAAAAGCTAACAAACAGAGTAGAACCTAGTTGAGTAGAGTAGGTACCACACTGTGGAAAAGTGCCATAAGAGTAGAGCTAGTTATATTTTATTAGAAACACCTACCTCAATTACTCACTAGCCCATCTGTTGTCATCCACCCTCAAACCTCTTCATCAGTTTTTGACTATAGGACAGCTGTTGTCCAGATATTTTCAGGCTCTAGCTGCCATTATCTAGATTCACAATTAAGTTATATCTGTTTCTATGTAGCTCTACAGAGGCTGCCTTCATTCATGTCCCAGGATGAAAACACTATTCTCTAAGTTATGTCAGTATCATGGCCATGTTTAGAATGGTTCACCACCCAAAATGATCAGATAAAAACGGCTCTGTGGTTAAAACCTGAGCACTGATGAAGGGTAAGTGGACGACTAACACAGACAAGCTACAATCTCAAACTGTACACCCGGAAGGGAAGAGCTGGTCATCAAGTGGCTGAGTAAGAGGTTATGTTTGTGGTGAAGGTTGTTTGAAGGTTGGGCTCTGCTGCTGTTGTAACCATACTAAACCAGAATATACATCCTCACTGAACATTTATTGTGATATTATATCGTCCAGTGATGGACTGGGACTGTGGCCACTGTTTGGCCCACCACATAGCCTGTGCTGCTTCTCTTCCTGGCTTAGCGGGCCTCTCCTCGGGGGGGTTATACACTAATGAGAACTTATCAAACCTTCACACCCTGCTCTCTGTGTTCATAATTGGCTGGGATTAAGAGTTTCAGTGCAGGCTTTGGGGTTTATTATCCTGGCGTCAGGACAACAGGCCACGGTTATGTGGAGAGAGATTCACTGGGAGTGTGTGGTTGATGGCTTCATGCTTCAGGGATTTTGGACATGTGTGGTAGAGTTGTTCAGGCACCCATCTACATGACTTGTTACTCAGGATTAGGGGAAGCATTTCTTCTAAATGGAATTAGACACAGCCTTCAGGGTCAGGGCATGAGTTTCACACTAGCTGTGTATACTTTAACTGGAGATTTCATTGCCATATGTGGATGTGGTCCTTGTCATGGACACATATTAAACTGACTTCAGAGAGGTCCAAGCTGAATATCAAGTCTCTAATGGCAGTTTATCAGTGCGTAGTACTGACTGTAATTGACTCAGCTCAGCTCTACTCACTTTAAGTCCTTGGTCCACTTTCTAATAAACCAGTACCCTCCCAGAGCGCAACCTGTACTGTCACAAAACTCCACCATTGCATGGTATCAACTTTACTTGGTTTCACTCGCATTTTTTTTTTTTTTGGTACCTGGTTCCTGGTTTTGTTTTTACTACCATAGCTCAAACATGAGATGGTAGGTGGATTGGTTGTGGGAAACTGGCCACAGGTGTAAATGAGGACTTTGTATGATGCTGTTAGGTGTAGTCAGGACTGTATCCCTGCCTTGTGCACAATGAGTCCAAGGGAACTACAGAACCACAGAAGACCATAATCAGGTTGAAATGGTTACAGAAGATCGATAAATGAATGCTATAATGAACGTGTTTTGCTTTTCAGGTTTTCTTGACTCATAAAATCAAGCCTCTGAAATGTTTTGGAGCTCCTAGATGTATGCTCAGAGTTAATCGAGGGCACTGGACAGAAGTCCGAGTTGAGTTATGAGTCATAAGCTTTGGAGTCTAAGAATGGAGTCTGCATCTGTAGTGGATGTCACATTCAGTTTGTTCCCATCCTAATCAGACTATGTTCCTATGCAGATTCTAGTGCCACACTATGCTGATGTCAGTATCTAAGTAATAATAAATCAAATCTAAACAATACCTGGAAAGCTGGTTAAAAAGGACCTAGTGTCAATATGCTACGTCTTATCTGAATGATGGTCAGATCATTGTAAACAGATGTTTATGCCCAGTGTAAGACGTCCAGTGGTTTTTTTTTTTGTTTTTTTTTGTTTTTTTTTCTGACAGTGTAGGGGTTGGATCTTAGCGCCAAATGACGGACTGAACCACTTCACCCACCACATCACCACCGCTTCACCTTCAGTTCTATTAGTGACCAACACTAAAGGCTTGTGACAATGTCAAACAGCTGATTTTATCGGAGCGTCAAAATGGTGAGAAAGACCGAGTTAAAACAGTTCTCCTGAGCTTGTTACACATAGGGGAACGCTGCAACTCCAGCAAAATGTAAGGGCTGCTGAGGGATGAGACTGACGGAGGGCGGACGCAAACGCTAAGAACACAGACTTTATTGACAATAACAAACACAAACAAACTAGAACAGGAAACGAGCATGAAACGGGTGTGAGACGAAACAAGAGGAACGAGCAGGAGAAACGAACACGAGAGACACGAAGAACACGGCGAATATACAAAGAGCAATCTAAAGAACTATGAACACGAAACAAGTAACAATGTACACCGCGAACGAAACATGGAACAAGGTACAACGACAGCGGTACAAGAAACTAGGAACAATGAACGACAAGAGGAAGTGAGACCAGAGGGCTTAAATACACCGACAAACAAGAAACAGCTGAAACGGATAACAAGGGAGAAGACGAGGAGGCGGAACAAAGGCGGGGCATGAACATAAACAAAACAAAGCCATGTGCGGAGGAAGGAAAACAGACTAAACGGGACGTGAGTGTGACAGATGCCCCCTCCTGAACGCGCAACTCCCGGGGCGCGTAACTTAGACCCCCCAGAAGCTGGCGCAGGAGGTAGCATGGAAAACAAGAAACTAGAATTTGGACAGAACAGAAGCCTGACAAATGGGAGAAACCAGTGAAGAACCTAGAAACAGAGACACGAAAGAAATAAAGACGGGTGGCAAAGCACTGAAACGAAGAGGACGGACTGGGGACAGAACTTGAGCGGGGACAGAAGACTGAATTCACAGGGGATGGGACCTGGGACTAGAAAGGACGACACAGAACGGGAGTGTTTACATGGGGCTGGACAGGAGTGGACAAATGTGACTGACGGGGTGCTTAACATTGGACAAGACACTGGAGGGGAACAGGGACTGGAAGGGAGACAGAACAGATGGGACTGAGTGCTGGAAATGGACAGGAGACGAGACTTGAGACAGGACAGAGGGTTGAAACGGGGACTGCTGCAGAACAGGGGCAGAGACATGAGGCTGGACGGGAGCTGGGACTTGAGACACGATAGGTAACTGGACTGGGGTTGGGTGCTGGGAACGAACAGGGGACTGGACATGGGCTTGAAAAGGGGCCTGGACAGGACTAACAGGGGACTGGACCGGACTAAGCAGGGGAACAGGGACCAAGACACTCACAGTAACAGACACGAACACAGTAACAGGGACAAGAATCGAAATGAAAGCAGATACGGGTACAGGGACAAGCACAGAGACAGGAACTAGGACAGGGACAGACAGCGGAATCAAAACAACATGGGGGTGCCCAGGACTGGCAAATGTCTGCGGGGCAGTCCGAGGAACCAGCCTGGGCACAGTTCTGGGGATCGGCCCCGAAGTCATTGGGGCCGTCTTACGGGTACGACCGGAATCTACAGTCTCGGGGGCAGACACGGCCGTAGCAACAGTCTCGGGGGCAGACACGGCTGTAGCAACAGTCTCGGGGGCAGACACGGCCGTTGAAGCCACTTTCACGAGCAGAGGAGCGGCTGGCTGGGCCGCTTTCACGAGCAGAGGAGCGGCTGGCTGGGCCGCTTTCACGAGCAGAGGAGCGGCTGGCTGGGCCGCGCTCCCGAGCAGAGGAGCGGCTGAGGGAGCCGCACTCATGGAGACTGGAGACCCTGCGACGACGTCCACGGAGACAGGGGAACCTGCAGCGACGACGTCCACGGAGGCAGGGGAGCCTGCAGCGACGTCGTCCACGGAGGCAGGGGAAAGAGCAATCTAAAGAACTATGAACACGAAACAAGTAACAATGTACACCGCGAACGAAACATGGAACAAGGTACAACATAAGCGGTACAAGAAACTAGGAACAATGAACGACAAGAGGAAGTGAGACCAGAGGGCTTAAATACACCAACAAACGAGAAACAGCTGAAACGGATAACAAGGGAAAAGACGAGGAGGCGGAACAAAGGCGGGGCATGAACATAAACAAAACAAAGCCATGTGCGGAGGAAGGAAAACAGACTAAACGGGACGTGAGTGTGACACAAAACTTATGCGATTTTATTCAGAATTTAGAAGTTTGTCTGCAGTAGTGAAATCACTTGAAAAAACGTTTGGTGTAAGGATGGTATTATTGTGTACCAAGAGACATTCAAAGTCTTCCTTTTGGGCTGTCATTGCAATTCCCCACCCCACGCCAATCCAAACCCAAATGTAGGAGGCAAATTTTAAAAGCAACACAAACACTGAAACCGACTACGCTATGTCTCTTGTTATCTGCTGCTACCCTTTCATTAATGATTTAACAACAGAATGTCTGAGTGTGTTCTGAGCAAGAGCTGCAGATGTTTTGGTACGCAATTAGATTATCCTCCAGATGAGGTCTTTGTGGTTTCGTGGCTGAACAAATAAAAAATAAAAAATAAAAAAAACACAGAGCCGTGAGTCATCAGATAACACCCTATGAAATTGGATAAACACTCTCCGCATCTTCCAGCAACTCTGACATTTTCTTCGAGTGACTATCCCGCCCCAAGATGTCCGCAGTCCTCAAGAGGCAGAGGTTCCCTTCTTTCTGATTTCCCAGCTTGTCGTTATTGCGTTATTTCATATTAAAATGTCAACAAACGCCAGGATTAGAGCAGAGAAGCAGAGGGGGCTTGTTTTTTGAGCCTGATCTCAGCCGACAGGCGCAGTCGTTGCATTGTGAGAGTATGTGTGTGTGTGTGTCTGGTCTGGCGTGTACAGTGCTCTCTGACTCCTCGGCTTTGGATCCAAAGTTCACGCCCCACTGAGCTGGCGGGAAACGAGCGTGACATGATTCCGTACACGATGTGGCAGAAGTGTAGGTGTTATGTGCGTTGCATCACGTGAAAAATCCACTAGCTTTTTGTGCTCTTGGTTCCGGCTGCAACAGCTCATCATTATAATCGCATGGATAAATGGAAATTAGCATATTGGATCACAGGGAATATTGTACCTCCAGGCTGTGATGCTTTATGCTTTAATCAGTAACAGTGATGGAGATCAGGTATTACATTCCAGCAATGACATCTGACATGAAGCCAGTTCTCTTTATCACAAACTCTTAAGGGTTAGTCTTACTAGGCTTGTTTTGAGAAGACAACTAGGGTTTGGACAAAGGCACACTACCTTTAAAATCCACCCTTAAATTCCTCACATCCATGGACTGTTTCCAAGTCCAATGACATCAGTAACTCAGTATCGTCGTCAATCTAACTAGTGAAACAACCTCATGCCCACTCAACATGAGCCAAGGCACAGCTGGGTGAATGACCAGAGGGCTGGTGACATGGGTGAGACCTGAGTGCACAACATAGACAAGACTAGAATGGAACAGCTAGAGGAGAGAGGATTCACAGGTTGGAAAGAAGAGCGACAATACTTTCTTAAAAATGAGCAATGCCATTCCTTAAAGAACCTTTGAAAAGTTGTTTAAGAGATGTGAAAATGTGAAGAGAAGAGAAGTGTAAAGAAGCTTTTAAAAGTTTAAAAATCCATCACTCAATCTTAAGGTTCTTTGCCCATTTATATATATTCACAAAAAAGTAGTTCTTTATTTTGGCATTGCTCAGAGAACCCTGTGAGTGTGAAAACTAGATAAAACTGTTGTTGTAACTTGTGTATTTACTGAAGTTGTACTAGTCAAATCTGTAACACTGACTACGTTACATTACAGTGTGATTAATGTGTAATTTTGGTGGCACTGGTTTGTTTTGTAAATATGTCTTGTTCAGTGTATTAAAAAGAAAGGGGGAAAATGGCTGTGAATTTCCCAAAAGCCCTTTTGCTGTTTCCATATTGTTGATGGGTGTTACAGTGAGATCAGGAGCCAAGGGCAATAAACCCATATCAACAGTGTCTTTGCGGGGCATGATTTAATCATCGTTCAGGTTATAATGACTGTGAAAGGCTGCGCAATTCAAATGCCAGTTTGGTTCACTTAGCCTTTTCTCCTGTTTTTCTCCCCTTTAATGCAAGGCTTTACAAATATCATTCATTCCACTGCTGGAGCCAAAAAAAAAAAAGAATAAAAAAGAGGACATTCGTTCTGGTTGAGGTGCTCCACCTATGATATGCATTCGCCGAGAAAATTAATCTATCAAAGCAAAGAATGAAAACAATTTAGAAACTGCATTAGTGTTTTGTGCTCTCCAGTGTGGATCTGGATTTCATTTCCCCTCATTGGACTTATGGGAAATGATTAGAGGGCACAGTACTACACACCTACCTTTCATATACTTCAGAAGGCCTTGTACCAAGACCCCCAGACCTCACTAACTGTGTGTTTGACATGCTGGGTTAGCGCATATTGATTTGATTTAATTCAAATTTATTTCTTCAGAGTTTTTCCCAAGAACCCTGAAGATCCACATCAAGCAATTCTTAAAAGATTGAGGAAGGAACACGGAGACTTGTACTGCCTTGTGCCCAGTAATCCCTGGTTTAGGATGAAAAATTACAGATGAATGAATGAATGAATGAATCAGAGCTCTCACAAAATCGTTCTCAATCCTCCCCCATTGGATCTTTACCCTGAAGTTTGAGCAAACAGTCAGTTTCCCAGGGACCAGGGCTCCGAGCTTGGCATCAGCAAACGCACCAGACTGTCTCTGTGGCCTGAGCAGCCAGCATACTGACCTCATGTCTGTGCCTCCTCGCTCCTCACTGCTTCTTTTTTCTTTTGTCCTTCACAAACTTGGCAGCCTCCTGAAGACTGCCTGCAAGGACGTCCTGATATTAAGCTGTGTGGCGGCCTCAGCGTGAAGGCTCGCATGTCCCCACACGTGCCAACACCTGCTTGGTATGGGAAAAGTGACGGAGGCTGGGATATAACCAGCTTACGGAGCTTGAGGAGCCGAAAACCCAACGTGAAGTGTCAAGCGTAAAAATGCACGGCCACAGCGGCACGTTCCTGAGGACTTTTCAAAGACTCTGGCACTTACTCAAGCTCAGATCAATGATGAAAAGAGTGAGCAAGCGAGAACGAGATTTAGAGATTGTAAAAATGGGATCGATGCATTCTCCTGTAACCACCCCTAATGACCGGCCTGGCATATTTCTGCCCAAAGCTGTGGTTTTTTTACCTCGAGATAAGACCGTTGACAATGGGCCAAGGCAGTAATTCACACATCTAGGAACAGTGCAAGGAGAAATGGGACGAAATGTTGAGAGGGATGTACTCTCTCTGAAATTCTCTTGGGCTCCCTTCATGTTCTGGGGGTGCAGCGGGATTCTACGGGCAGAGCATTGTGTTTAATTAAAGCAGAAAGAAGCATTAAGGATGGTTCTGGATATTCATCACAGCACTTTGAAGGGGCCGATTGTAATGGAATCGAGGGTGTTTAGACCACAAAACGGCTGTGCTAACGGGTGCCAATCCATGTGCCACAGATGATACAAACCCACTGGCTGAGCTCAGGTAGACAGATTACAGCTGTGTTCCAGATGTTTTCTGTGGTAGAATCTCCAAGGACAGGTGGCATATCAAGTTGCATCAATCCAGAACTCAGGGCAGTTTCCACAATGTTTTGTGCAAATACGTCAAACCGCTTTTAGAAATCCCTATGGTGTTCATCAATCCTAACTACTTACCTTACTGATCTATAGCCTGATGTACAACTATGCCAGGACTGGTGGAAGTCAGATTACAAAGCCGCTCAGATCTTACCGGCAACACAAAGTGGACACCTTCCTGGTGTAAGCTTGCCTTACATTTTCTTGTCATATTCCAGGTCTGATGACTTGAAGAATACACTTATAAGGTTGCAATAAGAGATCCATCTTTTTGTCAGGGTCAGTCTTCAGCATCCCTCTGTATTTGGGGACAAAGTAAATAAATAGAAGCGTCTTTGCATTCCTGGTCTTTGAACTGGACAAAGATGTTCCACCAGTAAAAGTTGCAGTAGAATGCAAAGGAGCATGTTGATAACAGATGTAGTGATGTGTGACGGTTATATTACTCACACTGGCCAGACATTTCTTCCACTGTCTAGTTCTGCTGGTTTTGCAGTTCTGCCTGACGCTAGACAGTTTGGAGATCTAAACTTCTCAATATTATGAGATTTGCTCTTTCTAGGTACGAACTTGGATGATCAAGACATCTCGGCCTGTGCACGTGTACTACTTGTGATTCTGGAAAGATGCTGCCAAACGACGTCCCTGCATGTACATTCAGTTCGGACAAATTTAGGAGCCTTTGTAATGTGATTAAATCTGACTTTACAATGAGCAATGTTCTTAGGAGAAGCTGAAGTGTGGATGGAATGCTGGAAGAAGTGTTGATAGTCTTCCAGGAGAATAGGGTCCAGCAGTGCAGAAAAAAAAAATGAAAAGAGCCCTTGGACTGAAAGGAATCTGGTCTGGAACGCTATTCTCTTCTTGAAGACATTGAAATGGCTAATGCGAACGTGTCCCACTTTGCTTTACAAGGTTCTCGGTGTATTGTGATGGCGTCCTTTAGAGATACCTTGCAGAATACTGTGTGCGGTTGAATGGCACAATGCTGCATTTTCTATTCAGCTATTCCTGTTTGGAAAAAGCCTCTAAGCCTCAGCGGCGGCCCTGTAAATTTCAGTGGATTGCTGTGAAACTGTTGCATTCGCTCGCAACAATTTAGTGGACCATCACACACGCAAGCTATTACTATAAGTAGCGTCCTGAGGCATTCACATTCCGTTTTTTGGGCTCTGAATTAAACAACTGCAGCAGAATTTACATACGGTTGTGGCTTTTGCTTCAAATAACCATGGCGCTGAAGGTCTGCCCTGCACCGTGTGTGTTTGCAATACAGAATAGCTAATGGCAGAACTGGCCACATGCTGGGCATTGGGCTAACATCACCCCCCTAGCCCACCTGTGCCAGCTCTAAAGTTGGCCAACTCTCAGCCCTGCCACTACTTTATTCAGGCATTTTCTTTCTCCTGGCAGAGTCCCACTAACCCCGCCTCACACAATTAGCTTAAGTGGTTCGGCGCAGCATATCCACCTTTCAACCCCTTTTCTTCCTCCAGCAGTCCCTCTCAGTACTGCAGACACATAGTAGATGGACATTTAAGCATCGAGTGAGAGGCCAGCAGGCGTCCATCCACATCTTTCAGCATGGTAACGACATCAGAGCCGTGCCTTGTCCATCTCTCCAAACATCAGTGCCAGGGAAAAAGTAATGGGCCATGATCGTGAGAGGCCAAAGGAGGAAAGAATCCAGCCCATTGTTATTATTATTATGAATGTAATTGAGGGTGAATGTTGTACGTTTCTTGTTGTATGAGTGGTGTCATCTCTAGTCGGTAGTCCCTCACTGATAGTCAGTGTCTGCCCCTGGCTAGAACAAGATTTCTGGAGTCCAGTGATGGATGTGGTAGATGGAAGATACAAAGTGGTTATACCAGAATATAGCAGATTATGGAGCTCATAAATTGCCAAGTGATGGGATGAATTGTACATGTTTCTAATGAAGTGACCAGTGAGTGGACGTATATTCATTTCTAATGAAGTGGCCTGTGTGCTGAAGTATATTGTATATGTTATTAATGAAGTGACCAGTGAGTGGATGGTAAGTGTGAACTTTTTAAAAATAATAATAATACAATTAATGAGTTTATAAGAGGACTATGAGTCTGGAACTAGGATTTCATTTCTGAACAGCTCCTTCTGCCTGTGTGTGTGTGTCCAAGCTCATCCGAGTGTGTGTTTTAACAAAAGACTCAGCTCTACGGGGGTAATATCAATCACAGATTAAAAGGAACAAGTTAATCAAAGTGGTAATGTGTCTGCAGAGTTGAACCGGCACGGGTGTCACCTTCAGAAGCACCCACTCAACCCCACCCCCCTCCTTTCACACACACATTTTCTCTGGAAAAGAGGGAGAGAGGCAGGGAGAGAGGGGTTGGAGAGCCAGAGTAAGTCATTAGCATTGGACATGGACCAGGAGCTAAATGAACATTCAGACTGGAGGCGGTGTTTGTGGGTGGCCTGTAGTGCTCAGCAAACTCTGACTTGACCTCCACCTACAGCATATTACCCAGGTCAGTCCAGCTCATTTAGAACCAGGCCTTTTTCAGAGGATGCAGAATGCATTACCGTTTGGGAGAGAGACGGATAAAGATGGAAGGGCAGATGAGAAGGGTAAGGAAAATTGAATTGTTGATACTTTCCTAATTCAAATCCTAATAGAAAACGGTGTAGTGATGGCATAAATTTTGAGCATTCCCAACCCACCCTGACCAATCCCTCCACATGGGAATACCACCTCTGGACTGACTGCTACAGTAGATCATGTCCTGTGCAGAGAATGTATTCCTACAGGGGTTGTCCTTTGCCTAATGCAAATCAAGGCATGGCCATTCCATAAATCCCTGTTTTTAACCCCAACTGTGGTTAATTACTGTCTTTAAAATGCTAACTGCCTATCACTTCGCACACCCAAGCCCTTCCCTTCCCTTACCCCAAGCACTCAGCCAACCAGACACTTCTGCAGACAGAGCCCATCAATCCTGGCTAATCAGATCAAGGTCAGGAAGGGAGTCGGACTGTGATGGGAGTAGAGGTGACACTTCCACTACTCGCTTGTTGGATACCGATTTGCGAGCACAGAAATGGAGGGATGGAGGGGGTCTCACTGTCAAAAGATGCCCATAAACACTGGGGGCCAACCGTGGACTAATGGTCAGAGAAGTGCATTTGGGAAGGGAAATTCACCAGCTACATTCCAGAAACTGGGTGCTGTGTGTGTGTAAATGTTAACTGCAATAGATGCAGAGGTATAATTCTGTGACAATAGAAGCTTGTTCCACTTTTCACTTTTGGATACATAGTTAGTATTTGATATGGTTATGATTGGAACAATACCTGAAAAGATAAAAACAAGTCTATGGGAAAAGTCTTTAATGAGGCAGGGGGCATTGGGAAAAAGTCCATAAAATCTAAACACCATCCAAGGCTAAAGCTAATGGCCTCCCAGTATCCACGAGGCCGGGAGGCACTCAGGGAAGTCAGCTTGCGGCTAATGGGCCATTTTTCTACTCAGTGACTCGGCAATTGAAATATGGCTATCGGCTGCAGCCCTGCGTGTTTTCCTCACTTCACTACGTCTACCTGCTTATCTTCATCTGGAGGCAGGAGGACTCGGGCAGCTCATTTCTCCTGCCTTGTCTAAAACCCGAAGTTTCCGAGCTAATGGTATGGAGCTAATGTTATGGAGTTTCAGAGAGGTACAGTTCAATGAGGAATGACTTTGTGGATTTTGAAAATCAGGGCATTAGTCTTTGTGTTCTTAGACAGATCTTATGGGAAGCATTTCCTAGTTTACACAACTGTATTGCTGTATAGTGAAGGCACTGAAATAAAAAAAAAGAAGAAAATCCGCAAAATTTACGGTAAAATAAAAATAAAAACAACTGTGGTGGTTGCCAAAATTTCACCGTAAAATATATGGTCAAAATGCTAGGCATGCTGGGAGATACCCCATGAGTCCATTTTTTCAGTGACAAAATTAATTTTTTACAAATAAATAAAAGCAAAAATCAGTGTTGTCTGTTATATAAATATCACGGTATATCTTCATTATTATTAAAGTGTAAGTGTATTTAATTTGGAATAATATATTTTCCAGTCGCCTTGCGCCCGATGATTCCAGGTAGGCTCTGGACCCCTCGCGACCCTAAATTGGATAAGCGGTTACAGATAATGGATGGATGGATATTTTCCAGTAAAGAGATATAAAAATGAGTGCTTTGACCAATGTAAGTATTTACAGTATTTCACTGTTACAGATATTGAATTCAACATTTTTAGAGTTTAAAGTTTTTTACTGTCATGAATTGACATATTTTCACCGTAAACATTTACAGACATTTTTTTTACAGTGTGTGTATCTGAGAATGCTATCATCCATGTTGTACCAGTTGGTCACACACATACAGCACAGAAGGAAATTAATAAGAGTTTGTCCTCAGCCCTTTTTCTACAGTGACAGCCTCTGCTTGTTGGCTACAGCATGTCGCCAGAGTGGGCATGAAGAAATGTTTATGCTCCATTAATGTCTTAATGTCCGCTGATGCCTTGAGGAGTGGAAGTGGAGATTTGCTCTGATAGCCTATTAAAAGCGATTTGAAGAACTCATAAAAATGAATGCACATTCAGAACAACTTTTTTTAAAAATTGGCTGAAATTTTCTCTGTGTGGCACTGACGATGCAAAAGTATCCACAGCTGTGCATTTTGGAGTGACTGGCTGAGTGTATCATGCCCTGTGATGCCCTTGCACACTACCTGGTGTTTGTTCTTGACTTGCACCCAGTGATTCTAGGTATAGGAGTCACCCATCATGACTCACATCAGGATGAGGTGGTTACAAAAAAATGAATGAATGCAGGCTATAGTCATCTTTTCTATGTCTCTCGTCTGTACCTCAAGCTTCTAAGTCAAATCATGCGCACAGAAATCATAGCCACAGATTCCATGTTGCTTGTATTTGGTTCGAAAGCATTGGTAACATGTTTCTGGCTCTATTTACCAATGTATTAACCTCCACTGTCTCTGCTAAGAGTTTCCTGGTGAACAGTTAAGTGTTCGCTCACCACTGTGGGTGTATGTTAGCGCTGATAGATGCGTGTATGTGTGTGTGTGACACAGACACGACATGTGATGCCTAACCCTGGCGGAAGCAATCAATCCAGACGTGAGTCAAGTGCATTAGCATACCAGCTAGCTCCGTTAATCACTGCAGGTTGTGATCTACTGTAGATGGAGTGGCACATTTAAATGCTTTATAGCCAGTGAACATTTGCATGGCAATAAGACTTGATCTTTAAGATTAGATCACCACGTCCGTGCATGACAGAGGCCAGCATGAACCACGTAATTAGCATTTTTTGCTCTACACTTACTTGCAATTAAAACAAAATAATAAAATAATAATAATAATAATACCACCAAAGACATTGACGCCGCTACTGTCATGATTAAATGGCACACGACCAAAGTCTGTAGGCCTCACGCACAGTATATTACAAGCTGAATGAAGCCGAGGATCCCAACTGTGTTCTGTCAAAGCTGTTCAAGTAGGGAACGCTTCAAAGCAATAGATTACACATTCTGTTTCTTTTTGACAAACAATTAGTCCACGGTTTATAGCTGTGCCTTTTTTGAGAATGCTGCCGTATGTCTCCAGCCCAGCCAGCGCTGAGCTAGGTAAAGCCTGAATGATTGTGACAGGCCATTACATATGGCTTAGGAAAAAAGAAAGCAAAGAATACCCCAAGCCCATCCTGAATTCTTCAATTTCAGGAGCGCTCTGCTTTTCGGCACAACCATATGCTCCATTGTGATGCATGGTTAGAATTGTGGATTTGAACATTAAACAGGCTGTTACTAATATTCACGGTGCATATGCCAACTGTAAGGGATCCCATGAGAAGGTCGTGGCAGGGGAAAATAAGATAGCCAACCATGCTAGTAAACAAACAAACAAACAATCAAGAAGATATAAGCTTTGGCATTCTCTTTTCTCTGTGCACATCATCTTCTCGAATGCAGGCTGGAATAAAATCATCTTTCAATTGATTGATATAGGCAGTATATGAGTGTATGATGCTCTGAAATGGACTGGCGCCCTCTCCAGGGTGTGTTTCTGCCTCATACCCAATGTTTCCATGTAGGCTCCAGGCCCAGGCTCTGAGACCTAATAAGGATGAAGTGTATCTTCAATGAGGGGCTTTGGCTTACACTCTGAGGGCCACATAAAAATGTGGCCCAAACCACAGCTGACCAAACTTGTGAAATTAAAGCTGGGAATGGGATGGTGTTTGCAATTCACACTAATTATATTCAACATTAACTGAAGGAATTTGAAAGGGTTAGGAGCACCATTGAAATGTGATTGTGGAAGTGTTTGAGATGAATCAATGAGCCTATGTGGAATCCACTTACCAACACTGTGGGAGGAATCCCACACACAGGGAGAACACGACAAACTCCTCAAAAGCGGGTTTTCCATCCATTACATTTTTGGAATAAGAATTTTGAAAATGCTAACAAAAAAAAATTCCAAAGAAACCTGATTGGAAAAGGCTTGAGGTGGAAAAATGTAACTATCGCTGAAATGCAGAAGAGAAATTACAAAAGTGGTATTCCAATAAATGAGGCTTTCTCGGATCCTTCCCTCTCCCTCATTTTGATGCCACTCCTTGAGACAACGTCATCTGGAGTTTATTCGCAAAAGTGCAGTGCATGGAAACATGACACATTTCTCTTATTTTTCTGCCAACATTTGTTTATTGCACATAACATTGGCGAACATTTTGATGGAAATCCAGCTACAGCCTGGGACCCTGTCACTGTAGTTCACTGTGACACTCGGAATATGGATAAAATATGGAATATTTGGAATTATAGGAGTGTAGTGTTTGGATGCGCATGAAGGAACCATGCTGTCACGCATGGAGAATGAGTAACTTAAGCTACAGAGATATGTTGTGTATGTGAAGCAGTAATGATTACTGTCACAACAAACTCCCATCACCATAGAAACCTATTGAGGTACATATCTATTTTCAATTCGTTTTTGAAGGCCTAGATGGGCATTCAGCAGGCGATGGGCAATGGGTTCCTGGACGACAGCAATCAGAGGAGCCATAAGAGTGGAGCTGATGAAGCTGTGCTAGAGTCATGCTGTAAGAGTCAAAGCTGTAAGAGTCATGGTGAAGGGCTTAAGGGCTTGCCCATTTGGACTCAATTGGGCTGTATATTTTTGAAGTGAGACACTGGAGGACCCATAACTATGTAAGGACTTGAAATGAAATACTTTCACCGGAAATTCTCCATCTCTACACACACAGATATAAGTCTCAATAGAGAAAGTACAACATAGGAATGAGATGAACAACATAGGAATGAAAGTACAACATAGGAATGAGATGAAGTCAACAGAGATGATTCTGGGGGACTAGTGGTAGTGTCCCCTTCCAGGCCAGCCCTTTGCTCTGTTTCTGTTTCTGGACATTTCCCCAATATAAGTGGCCTACATGGGTCTCAAAACCAAGTATATGACTGTGTCTCCAAAAGTGGTACACTGTAAATAATAAATAAAAAAATAGTAATAAAATAATTAATAATAAATAATAAAAAAAAAACAAAAAACAGTCAAATGACTGGCAGCAATGGCTGCCAAACAAAAAACATAAAATTAAAGTCAAATATCCTAATTTAAATTCAGTGGAAAACAATAAATTTACAGAAAATGCCAATAAAATTTATATAGAGAAATACCATTATTTTACAGATTTTTCTTGAATTATTACGATAAAACACTTCCAATGTAGTGACGTCACTACAAGTTCCACAAAGAAATTCCATTATTTTAGAAATGTTTCCTGAATTATGAAAAAAAACACTTTCAATATAGTGATGACACTAAAAGTTCTGCAAAGAAATACCTTTATTTTACAGATTTTCTTTAATTATTACAATTCAGCACTTTGAATAAAGTGACGGCATTAGAAGTTATACAGAGTAATACCATTATTTTAGATTTTTCCTGAATTGTTATGATTAAACACTTTCAATAAAATGATAATGCTACAAGGTCTGCAGAGAAATACTGTTAATGTACAGCAACACCCAGAAAACATTCACATATTAGTGTTACCTTCACATTCCTCCTAACTCAGCAGATGAAAACAATTAAATTGAAATCAATTTGTAATGTGTTGATCAGAAATTATAAATCGACTCAAATAAACACGAAATTAAGCAGATAAAGTATTATGTACTAATTCAAACTAAAGACAATACATTTTGTTAATTCTCTAACATCACTGGTTGAGTTAACAGTTTATGCACAAATGTTGTCAAGAACTGTTCAGGTTTTAAATATAAACAACTGTAGACTAATTAACTAAAATCCAAAACAACAGGTTCTCAGACATTAATGACAAGAAAATTAGGCGATATAATTATACCTCCATCATGTAATTGGTTTTATTATCCTAATACTAATAACTCCTCCTTCCCTTACCCCAGTCAAGACTTAAAACTGGAAAAACTCAAATACTATTTCAAAGTCAAAGTACTATTTCAAATATCAACATGTACGCAATTATCATTTCAAAAAACAACATGAGCATAAAGACTGAACTCCAACAACATGTGCAAAATTTGTGTTCATTATATGCATTCAAATTAATCAGGATTTCCAGGACCAAGTCAAAAGCATATTCAAATTGTCAGGAACACAGAAATCAAGGGAATAAATGAGTTCAAAACCATTATGAATGCAAAAATGTTGAGCACCTAAATGTCCTCTATAATAATGACAAAGTCCTGTGGCTCAGCATCATCTTCATTACCATTACTTTGAATCTTGAAAATCCCCATGACTCTTCACTCAGTGCCTTTCTGCACTTCACCAATACCAGCAGCCTGAACACAAATACAAACACACAACACTGATGTGTAAAAAAACTTACACTTAGATTATCAATGACAACTCAGAAATCATCATTTACTTAGATTCTGAATCTCTGAATGTAGAATATTTATTGATGTTGAAATTACATCATAAATTTAATTCTTGGACAAAATGGATGTCTGGGAGCACAAATGTGCAGGTTACTGAAGCTCCATTTTTAAAAGGGACAAAAATTAGGTGAACATGTGGCTGTGAAAATTTTTTTGAAAATTTTCATCAAGTCCGGGCAAGTTTGTCTAATCTGAGTCCCTTTGAAAACCTAAAGAGCTTTGTTTATGCATATAAACATCAGATTCCTTCCAAGAATGAACACTTCAAATCAATTTCAACAACAGCATTACGTATTCAAATTCAACAACTGAATCAACAAAATGAATCAAAAAAGTGACTCACATTAAAAAAACTACCAAATTTGTACTGTGATCTCTGGCTCTGAGCTGTACTGCTGCTGCTCTGATCTCTGCTGCTGCTCTGGTCTCTGGGCTGTGCTGCTGCTATGGCTCTGGTCTGTGCTGCTACACTGGTCTCCGGGCTGTGCTGCTGCTCTGGTCTCTGCTGCTGCTGCACTGGTCTCTGGGCTGTGCTGCTGCTGTACTGGTCTCTGAGCTGTGCTGCTTCTATGGCTCTGGTCTGTGCTGCTACACTGGTCTCTGGGCTGTGCTGCTGCATCTGCTCCTGCTCTTTCTCTGGGCTGTGCTGCGCTGTTGCTGCTCTAGCTGTGCTGTAAACAAACAGGCCAAACTTGTTATGCATTATTTTACTTTACGTTTTTAGTATGCGGGAAAGACAATTAATTAGGACTAAATAAGGTGTGATGTACAAAATCCTTACATTGACCCCAATAATGATTTTGAATAAATTTACACAAACCATGCCTGTGCTTGTAAAATGCGTTGTCTTCTTCACCCATTCACTTTTTTTCTGAAGACCTGCATTGGCTTAACTGAAATGTGGTCGAGCTGCAACAAGACCTTTAAATACAGAGCCTTTTCTGCATTCACCTGGAAAAGTTTTGACAAATATACAGTAGTTTATTTTTATTACTACCATAAATCTACATTATTAAAAAAAAGCTCCTCAACCATGGGTTGATATTATCACTGTCCAATTAAAATCTCCCAAAATAGTAACTTTACAGGAGGAGTAAAAAACCTACTTAAGGTACAATGAAAGTCAATGTAATTCTGGAGTAATTATTGGTTCATTCATCATGAAATATTCAGTGTGAGGGACAACTTTTAACTTTTTTTTTAGTAAACTACAAATCCACAAAAATGGAGATACATGTTTTTAATTGGAAAGTGATATGTATACATTCATTCATTCATTATCTGTAACCCTTATCCAGTTCAGGGTCGCGGTGGGTCCAGAGCCTACCTGGAATCATTGGGCGCAAGGCAGGAATACACCCTGGGGGGGTGCCAGTCCTTCACAGGGTAACACACACACATTCACTCACACCTACGGACACTTTTGAGTACCAATTCACCTACCAGCGTGTGTTTTTGGACTGTGGGAGGAGGACACAATAACGGGGAGAACACACCAACTCCTCACAGACAGTTTGAATACTCACAAAATTTTGGTGTAGCTCACTGATGTCTAACTGATGCATGGCATTACATATTAGTATTACTCTTAATTTTACTTTAACAGATTCATTTATATGCTTTTCCTCACTGACATTACTGATTGATTGCTGGCAGAGGCACAACATGAGAGGTGTTGCTTTTTACTCTTTTAAAAGAAAAAAGAAAAATTTGATATATTTGTAACCAGATTTGCAAAGTTTTAATGTAAAAGGACACATGAATATAAAATTAATAAGACTTTCAGTAAAATTACAAAGAAAAAAAGTTATGAACATAAAGCTTTAAATAAATAACGGAATGTTTAATTACAGAAAGTTGCTGTAAGTTTACATTAATTTGTTTATAATTTAAGAAAGCAGAAAAAAAACTATAATAATATTGTATTTTTTCTGTAAAAAAAGAGAAATACATGTAATTTGTAACTATTAACATATGTAAAGTTGTGATATTAATTTACAGATAATGTGTGTAATTTTACAGAGTTATGTATACAATCAGAAAAAAGAAAACTATTTTAAATAATTACAGTTATTTTCTATAAAATTAGTACTTTTTTTTTTTTTTTACAGTGTACCACCTTAGAAGACTGCACTTATAAAAGTCTATAAATGGTTGACAAATTGAGTATTAATTAGGTTGTAAATTATTAATAAACCTCTTAATTAAAAGTCATTAATAAACCTTTATAACACATAAGGCAACAGTGTCCTGTTGTTTGCCAAATAGGGAACCCACATCCATCTACAGTTAAATCTCAGATTTTACAGTATACTCCTCTTACTTTGTCTTCTCCATCAGTCAACATTAGCCCTGGCAGCTTCAGCACATATTTGTTTATAGCTTTATCCAATCAACCACAGATAGAATGTATTTTTAGATATTGATGATAATGTGGTGTGTATCTCAACAGGTCTGAACTTATTTTTTACCTTGACATTTTCGATATGTTCTGACACTTTAGGCAAAAAGAATCCCTTTTTTCCTTTCTATTTCTGTTACAAATTGTTATTAATGACTTTTAAGGTGTTTACCATAACATTAATAACTGTATGTAATGTAATGTAATGTAATAAACAGATTTTTAAAGCATTTAGAAATCTTTATGAAGGTAGTCTTATTTTAGAGTGGTACCCTAAAAATATAATAACTTTTGAGGAGCAGGACAAAACCTTCTTAATTTCTAATGGAAGTCAATATAAAAATATTTTATTACATGTCATTTTGGAGCACTTCTATTGGTCAATTAATCATGAAATGCACACAAGGACAATGATAGCTGCTGTGCTCACATGATGTAGTAAGCAAAAAATTAACTAAAATGGAGATACATGTTTTGTACCAAGTCACCCAGAGCCCAGGCCCACATTCACCCAGTTATCCCATGTTCAACCCATGTTAGCCCCATTATCGTGCTGGAATAGAGGTGCAATTGCAAATAGTGCGATGGTGCACTTGCCACAAAAAAGAAATGATGCATCAAGTCAGTGGTCAGTTCTTCTGTATGGAAGGAAGTACAAGTGTTGTATTTAGAAGTAATTTAATTCCCTTCCAATAGCAGTACAGCAATACCAAGTTAATTAAAGAAACATTGGTAAGAGCCAGCCGATGCCCATATCATAATTGTTGAAGTGAATTCATTTTCTAATTACTGTTCTTGTAATTGGAATACCAGAGAACAACACATAACCCCTTCTTTCTAGCCCACCCCCAGTGGGAGATGCAGGTGTAAGTGACTGAAAAACACAGGGATGTGTGGCTGAGCTGAGCTGATTAATTGTTTGCTGTTCATTGACTGGTCAGCAGTGTTGAGAATCCATGTCCTGAATTTTTAGAAGTCGAGGACAGAAAAACACCATCCGAGGACCCAGGGGAATTTGGGAATTAAAATTAGATGTGATGAAGATCAAAATGGGAGCTCCGGCAACAGACCCCCAATCCTCAGTGATCAGATTGTCTCTCTCTTCAAATATAAACCCTTTCATGCTTGTCCATTAGCAGATGACCAGTGTTATCTGTTAGATAGGCTGATTTGTCTGAACTTTAATTGGGCATTATGTAGACGTGTGCTTTTATGGACACTGTGGATATTCAACAGCAACATTTTCATTCCAAACCCAATTTGGACCACATTTAGAGAATAGATCCAACTCTTATCTAGATCCAAACATGATTAGGACATTTGCAAGTCCAGTCCTTTTTAAGGGAACCCTGCAAGTGCTGTCAGATGGTTGCTAAAAACAATATCAAAATTTCATGAGCTTTAGTGAGTAAATCAAGCATTAAATCAAACTACACAGCACAGCCATAAATCAATAAACATGGCTGGCTCTTCAATGAACAGAATAATTATTCAATGTTTGGAAAATGGCAAATCCCAAGTCGAAATCTTTAAGGACAAGAACGAGAACTGAATCAAACTGCAGTCTACAGAATATATGCTTCAGAGGTAGTTCAGTTTTCTATTGTTTCAGGATCTTCGGCTAAAATAATCATAAATAGTAGTATAATTAAGTGAAGCAGGTTATGAAATTAACTAGTAGACATTTAAAAGCCCTGGAAATCATGTTCATGGTCAATTTTGGTCATATTCATCAATGGTCAAATGAGGTTTAACTTGGCTAATTAGCTAGCTAGCTTTCTTGACTGACATGAAGAGAGCATGATCCTTGATCCTACATGTCCATGGACTTGTGTTCCCAAGCCCCAGGATCATACATCAAATGGAAAGCCTATGAAAGGTTAACTAAGGACATGGCTTGGGTCCTTGGGCCAGCTTACTAAGCAGCTTTTGCTTGCTTTAGGAATACTACACTGCACGGTTCGTGAGGGAAATGAGGTAATTCTATTGCAGTTAAAGCTTTATGTCTGAGAATGTATAATATTTGAATATGCTTGTTCACAAGGTACAAATATTAAGATACATATAATTATGTCCATGGTAAGGAAATACAATCAAGGATCTGAAGCATGCTGCATTACATAGACTTGCTACAGTATAATTTAAAAAGGCCCTTGGCCAGTGATTAAGTCTCACATGTCTGGTGTAAGAAATACAGCTTATTCTCATGTATATAGACTAGTTAATGAATGAACTGAACAGTAGATAGTCAGTGGTCAGGGATTCTCTGGCAATTCTGAGCCAACACTGCGAGATGTTTGAGTATTCCAACTTAGAGCATTTATAAAACCGAAGGGCATATGTCTGTAATCATATTATAACCACCTGTCCTAGGTAGACGTCTGTCATTCAAACCACCAATTACACTATAGCTCCCTCTCTCACTCTCAGAACATAATTACATGTTTCCTTATTTAGTACCTGATTTAAATGTTCTCTGAGCTTTAGTCTGTCAAAAAACCTCCGAAAGCTTTACATAAGCCGATAAGGAACAAAGGCCGTAATAAACCACAGTGGCTGGTCCGGCGGGAGAGGACAGCGGCCAGCTTCAGAAAGCCACCTGCTTTAATAACCTGCTCTATTTGAAATTCCTTCAGTAGCCCAGATACGTATCAAACATCTATTTCAAGGGTATCAGTCTGCATTCTTATCAGGCCTCGACTCGGCCGCACGCTCCACCACCTGCAACGCCAGAGCTGGAGATTAATTCTTCTCTGTAATTAGTGCTTCTTTTAAAAGCATACCCAAGCTCTGATTCACTAAGTCTGACCATGGTGATGTTTGGAGGATGTGACCTGCTTTAATTTCCTCTCCTGCTGGAATCAAAATGGTGACCACCTCTGACTCTCTGTCTTTGTGCTGGCTTTCATCACATGTGTTTTAACCTGAGGTGTCCATTGGTAAAAACAGGTTTATTCAGCATCTTCTAAGCTAAAGAAACTCTGCTGTATGTTAATACAGAACTTTCTCCCCTTCATGTTCCATGTCCACCATTTGTCCACCATTTTGCATGAGGCTAACACAGTTGGGTCAGTGCTGTGTCTACTAGGTCTCCATGATAATAAAAGCTGTCTGTTCGTCCACAAGACTTAGTGCTTCTTTTGAATTTTTTATTCTCATGCTCTTCAAGTGTTTCCCTTTCACTGTTGGTTGTCCTTGATGCTTCTTCCTCTCGCTCTTAGGGTGTTGTACTTTTGAGATTTATTCCTTTCAGTGGTTCTTGGAGAGGCTGTTTGAAGATTTGTTCTTGTCAGTGTATGGAATCAAAAAAGGCCAAATAGATTTAGAGCTTGTAAAACCACATTGGGAAATAATTACTTAAACATGGGAAGGTCTTGAAAAAAAAGCCCCAAAAGATGGGAAGATCCGGTAAGCTTTTTATTCAAATTTCCCAGTTATTTCCTGTTCTGTTAACAGTTATGTACTGGCACCTGTACTATTTAAGGTGGAATGGGAAAATTAGAACAAAACCCTTGGGAACAAGAAGGTGAGCAGATTTTTCAGGTGCTTTCTGACATAATGCCATGAGGACCTACTAATGAAAATTATTAAAGGCTTAATTTATAATTCTAATCAAAAACAATTTTTTTATACATTTCAGATGTTTCCTCACCATTTGCAGTCTGTTTGTGCTGGAAATGAATCCCTAGTGTCTGTAAACGAGTGAAAAGTTGTTTTAGACAGTGAAACTCAAAATGTCGAAAAGCATGAACTTAAATTAGGATATTTCTCTATTCTGGCTTCATAGGTGAGTAATATAAACTTATTTTTGCCATTTTGGGATCACTTAAGGTGGAAATGTCTCCAAACTCAGTATACTGCTAGCTGCATTACCAACAGTGCTACAGAAGTAAACAACTCGAGTTACACATGAGTTTCTGTGGTTATTCAAACAGTGAATTAAAACTTACAGACAAGTTAAATTTCAGACACGTACAAACAACAGTTGGTTATTTTCACCTTAAACATGCTGTTCCAATTTAAAAGATGCTCAGCTTCAGAATGTAAACAACATGAGAGAACTGCAATTGCCCACAATCATAGGCATTCCCTTTAAGGTGCTTAAATGAAGAACCCCAATGGCTCTGCTTCCATTGTGACAGATAAAGTGAAGGCGCTGGAATCTTGCTCCCTGATTGGATAGCGACTCAGCAGCATGCTATCACTACTATCACAACTGAAAAGTCATAATTCGATGTTTATATTTATTATTATTATTATTATTATTATTATTATTATTATTATTATTATTATTATTATTATTTATGGTTGCATATTTGTGCATTCCAATACATTTGTGGATCTGGATTCTATATGTATGGTGTTGTTCAAACACAATTGCAAACCTTTGGGACTATAGTTTTACAACCTCAGCATCTTTTTTACCCTTTTTTGACTTCATCTGAGTCATCTGAGCCTTGCTTCTTCTAGAAAATCTTAGCAAGGTCCTGCTCAAAGTTTGGCTCCCCATCCTCATGCTCTTAGAAGCTTTCCTCATGAGTTTATTAATGTTTTTGTCACCTCTTGCTCCCAAAAAGCTGCTTATCTCAAGCCTTGCAGCTTCTCCATGGTTTGTGTTCCTGTGCTGACACATGCTTCATAGTCCTCGTGTTTGTGATGACATGTGGCCTGTCTTCCCAACCCCCAACCCTCTACTTTCTCTCCTGGAGCTGCAAGCTGCAGTTACCTTACAAAGCCTGCTGTAGAAGAATGACCTGCGTCTGACGTGCTCTGCCTACAGCCCTTGGAGGTGTACTCAGTGTTCAAACAACAAGCAAACATGTTCTGTTACTGTTGTTTGCTCTCATCTTTAAAGGTGGTGTTTAAGATCCTCTCCAGTGTGTGTTTGTGAGTGAGAAAGAGAGAGGGGGGTACAGTAATGATGGGTTTGGATGAGTAGTCTGTGAGTGGGTGTACAGCACTGAGTTTTAGGAATCTGATGATGGCTGAAGTCTCAATAGCTTTGGTGTGGAGATGCATGGGGGCGCGTTTCTCTTTGTACATTTCGGAGACTGAAGTATGGCCTTCACAATGGACCAGCCATGGCAGTGGAACGGATGTAGCCCATGCTGCTTTATTCATTTGCTACAAATAAAAGTGCTATGTTCCCACTTCATCCTTCTATTTTGCTTTGGTGGGGAGATAAAAAATGCCCACTAGTGATTCACTGAAAAACATGAAAAGCAGGACAGGGAAAAAAGGTGTTCAACACAAAGCCAAAGAAGCTTTATTCACAACCTCATCATAAAATATCCAAGAGGAGAAGAGAGAAAAAACCTTCCTTTTACATTTAGTCTCTGGCTTTTTTTTCACATATGTATATTTTTCTAGGTCTTACTTTTATGTGCACTTTGTCTCTGCTTTCTTTGACTTACGCTGTTGAATAAGGGGTAGCATGGCAGGACAAGAAGTGACTTGGAACAAGGTATGTATAAGGCTATGCAAAAATTAAAAAACCTTATTTAATGTTCAGTTTAAATAGCCATTAATTATTATATTAATATGAATTGTTCAGGGATATTTTCCTATATCTCTTTGTTATGTTTTCTGCTTCACATTCAGTGGGCTCTGCGGGCAGTCAGTCCCTTGTTCTGATGATAGGGGCAGCTTCTTTGATTTGCAGATTGTGATTTGTTACATGTGTGCAAGACAATTTTATTTCAAATTTTTAAATTATACAAATTAAGTTGAAGTGGAAAGTATAATTAATTACTTCATTAATTGTCGGTAAGCACTTATCCTGTCCAGAATCACTGGGATGCAAGATGAGGACACAGCCTTGAGGGGGCACCAATCCTACTTACAACTTAATGTTCAATTAAAAGTTATACTTAATACTTATTTTTTAAAAGGTTTTACTTTTATTTATTTATTTTTTTAATAAAATGACAATTGCCATAATTAATGCTGCAAATCAGTGCACATGTCTGTATGTTGAATACAATGATTAAAATGTTCATTATAAGTTTTAATACTACGCTATTTTATTTACCATAAGATAACAAAAGAGCAGGAGGCATGGCTGTATTTGTTGTTGTTGACCTGCCTGGCCATTGGAGGTCGTCCTGAATACTGCGGTAGTGTGTAGGTCAGGATTAAGGTTGTACAACTTCTCGAGTTTAGATAGAATGGCCAGAAGCTCTGCTGATAACTAAGCAACCACCAGATTTCAGGTTTTTAATTTAAGTTTGTGGTACAGATAAATAGAGGCTTTCTTTGGATGCTGGACACTTTACTTCAAACACAGCTAATGAATTACCCTTGGTCCAGAGAAATGGACGTATATAGCCAGGTTTTATTTGTACCAAGAGGATCTTTCTCACTCTTCCATGAGAGCTCCTCTCTCCTCAGTGTAGAAGTTTGCTTATATAATTGAGTTTGGAGAACCAGCCTAGACACCCACTCTATCCACACTCCTCGTTTTCCCAGCGCTAAAGCACCAGAACTGGAATTAGTCCACACTGTGTTCGGCGTTTAATGAGGGCTCACATTGCTGCTGTAATTGGAATCGACAGGTACCGAGAACACTCAGGCTCACTCTGCTTCTGGCTTCCTTTTCACTGTTCCCGACAAGCCTTGATCTCCAGTGGGGACCTTCTCTGGCCTCCCTGCAGTTAGCGTTAGCGTTAAGACAAGAATGGCTTAAAAGGCTGCACCACTAGCTCACATAGCCTAGAGCTAGCCACTAGTAGATCCACTAGCCTAGCTTTCTGTTTGCAGTGATAACTATGTGTGAGGTGTTATGGAAGGCTTCACACTGGATGTTGAAATATTGCTGTGAGTATTGGATGGCATTTAGACATTAGTAAGGTTCCAATGTGTCACACTTCAATGCTGCAGTGCTTTATAACTCTGCTGCTCATGCTTAGCATTGGTCATGGCTTCAACATTCTTTGGCTTAAAGCTAACCAATAGTTCTTCATGAGCCTAGTGTGTTAGTCTTTCTCTTAGACAGTTTGGATTCTACCTGCTACCAAAATAAAAGTACTCCGTCGTCAGCCACTCATGCTAACATCCTCTAATCTCCAAATCTTTGTCGGTGAGTTACTCACAGGAGGCAAAACAAAAATGAATGCATTTCCATCTGTCCAAATCAAGGAATGGATTTCCTGGCAAACTAATACAGATTTTATGGATAATAAGCGGAGAAATACAAATGCGCTTCTCTCAAATGCTTATGGCTGTAAATAAAATGGAAAAACACAGAACAGCTGTTGCATTGCTGAGAGTAGATTAGAGCTGTGCTGGATGAGGGTCACTTGAGTTTTGCTTCATTTAGAGCCTTGATGCCTGCCCACGCTCAGGTTCATGCATTTTCTTGAACCGTGAGAGACAATGGCGGCTGGTGAAAAATATTCAAGGTGGGACTGTTTGTGTCTCATTGTCAGTTTTAACAAACATCCCAAAGCAATTTATCACATACTGTAGGACAACACATATCAGTATTAAAAACCTAGCATTTTCAAAATGATCATATACTGGAGTGCTAACGTGCTCACATAGAAGGGACATGTCACTGTATAAATTTCTAGAGTGCCATATATTGCTGGATTATACAATAACTATATACAAAGGAAATGTGAATCATACAGTAAGTATATATACCACTGTACTCCTCTCGGACAGATACTGAACAAGAGAGAGATCTTGTTGAATCTGGAAGCTGCTGGAATCCAGTGCTTTAAATCCATCGCTGACTGACTCTGGATTGGGTGAGAAATAAAGTGCTCTGAGGCTACCAATTCGAGGACATTGATTGGATAAATTTAGGTTGCTATGTGTTGTTTTTGATTGGCTGTACTCCTGCATTCACCAGCTGCTAGAAATGTTACCCAGTGCAGCAGCGCTCACTTTTCTCAGTATATTTAATGTTATTTAAAATTTTGTGGCTGTCCAAAGAGAAATATATGTCCATTTTGGTGGATTTTTAGTTTCATCAATCATTTGATCACAGCAGCTGTACTTTACCGTGTGTAAAACCTTTATGATGAATGGACCAATAGAGATACTCCAAATATCTTTACACTGATTTCCATTAAGAAGTAAAGAAGTTTTTCCCCCTCTTTTCCTATAAAGTTACTATTTCAGAGATACATGTTTGTCTGCGGAGAGTGTCTGTTTGTAACATACTCATATATCTCAGATATGTATTTTATTATATATACAAAATATATTAAATAAAATAAATAAGCTGACTCTTAGCATTGGACATAGTGACCTTAGACAATTTTGCTGTGCTCTGCTTCATTTCACACTATTCTATTGCCTAGGTTGTGTTATATATATATATATATATATATATATATATATATATATATATATATATATATATATATATATATATATATATATATATGCTTCATTTCAAAAGTAGAAGCTGAGCAGATCTAGCCCGCTGAAAACACATTAGCCTGCTGGTTATGAACTGCATTACCTGAATAACTATTCTATGATAGAAAAGATGGACATTACCAGCACTCTCTGCTGCCCTCCCGATCACACGTGATGGACAGGAAGCCCACGTCCAGCCTGACTTTGATGGCCATCTTTTGATGTGCTCTGGGGCTCTTAATCAGATGCTTGGTATTGCAGCGCTTGTCTTTTCCCTCAGCAGCTTTCACCAGAGCAAACACACACATGGCCACATAAAGCAGCGTAATGAGCACCTGTCACTGTGTTATTCAGGGTTATTTCTTCCTACCAAAGCCCAAATGAGTGGATCTTGTGACAGGAAGGATAAGCCGGGTCAACAAGTACAACACGGGAAAGCATTAAAACAACCTCCTCCTTTCTATACTCACTGTCCGTTGTATCAGTTTCACTGCGCATAGAAGTTGGTGGATTATTCCAAGTACAGCAGTGACATTGAGGGCCTTGAAAACTCCAGAAACAGCTGCTGTGTAGGATCCACTCGTGTCAGCAAAACACACACTAACACCCCACCATCAGTGTCACTGCAGCACTGAGAATAACCCAACACAATAATAGGGTAAATGCTCTGTGGGGGTCTTGATTATTGATGTTCAAGGGTGAAAGTATGCAGAGCAACAGATGGAGGACTACAATCTTTAAGTGTAGAATTACAAGGTGCACCTCTATGATCAGTGAAGCTGATAAAATGGATGCTAAGTGCTTTGCTGCTAACCATATACAGCAATACACAATCAACAACAGGGAGTAAATAGTGTTTATTTGGAGCTTTATTGTTTCTTAAGCTCCAGCACTGTTACGAGACCCAAATTAGTCCCCAGAGACACGGCAAACAGAACCCATCCAGAATCCGGATATAAAGGTTAGCTTCTCCCGACTGGCTGAGGATGTACTGGATGATATATTGTGTGTATTCCCAGTGCTCTCACTCATAGCACTGAACAACAGATGCAGCCAGAACTGTGTTTACCACCTTCATCTGCCTTTGGAAAACTCAGTTACTCCAAGGTGAATGACCCACTGATGTGCTTTTCATTATGCGAGGACAAACAGCTGTAAATAATCAGTGGTGTTTCTGTGTAAATCCACATAAGTAAGGTCTAAAACATATGCTTTATGTATCATAAACTTTCATCAGCAGTGCTGTCAGACTGGTTGTCCGTATTGATAATAGTAAAATTGGTCACAATGTGGAATATGTGTGGTTTGTGTGCTACCATGTTTCCTATCCCTGTGTAAATGTTGCTCCAGATTGTGTTTGTTTTTGAATGAGTGATAGGATCTGACTAAGCAAGGATTCAGAAAAAAAAAAACATTCAGGAGACCTAGAATTACAACATTCAGAGTGGTAGGGGTTAGCCCTAGTTAAGTTTTAAGGCTGTTATTTCACACCCGGTTGCCAGAAATTCACTTACTACATATTTTAGGAGTGTAAGATGTAGTTATTACATTGTATTCATTATGGGTCTTTTATTAGGTGCAAAACTATATTTTACATTTTAAAGGGTTTTTATTTATGTTTTATTTATTTATTTATGTTTTATTTATTTATTTATTTAGTGTGTGTGTGTGTATCATATAACTGTTATTTAAAATTCCATTTTTCCCCTGTTCTTTTGAGATTCTATGGTAACTATTCTGCAGTATTAATCAGGGACACCAGGATGAATCAGTTTCATGGTAAACACAAGAATGTAAGTTATCTGGGAGGGTGCAACCAGTGGATGATGTTTGCTGAATATTTGTAGTGGAGCAACCCTTTGTACGCAGCACAATTTTAGCTGAACAAGACTTGATGTGCAGTGCCCTTTCAGTGGAGATGGAGGTGGTGTTGTGAGTGTGCACAGAGGATGCAGCTAAAATCGTTCTCACACAAAATTGTTCAGTAAAAATCCAACTGACCTTTTGTTGTCACAGTCTTATTTTCAAGAAAGAATGTTTTTATAAAAATTACCCAAACCATTAAAAATGTATGGTGCATACAGGATTGTAGCTGCCAGCACCATTGGTATTAAACATTTCAATTGTCATTTTATTCAATAAAAAATAACTGAAAATTTAAGTCGTGTGAAAATGGCGATTGAGAAGAATTTATCAGTCACAGCATTCATTATGAGCTCCATCAGGAAAAATCGCTGCAAAAGACTGTGATTGCAAGAATAGCCACTCACCAGACTTATTATTCCAATGGTTTATAGGTTTATTATGATTTAGGACAGGGTTTCTCTCTCTGAAGGTCTTCTTCTGTTACATTCCAGCCCCCGAACAGATTCTAGTGTCACTCAAAATCCTGAAAGAACTGAGCATCCCAGTGTGAGGTACAAAGAGCCAGCCCAATCAGTGCATCTTTTCCCATTTTACAGCATGGGGGCTGTTTTGTCAGCCCATTCCAGCAAATAATCCAAGGCACTGAGAGGGAGACTTACGCAGCGTGGCAGCTGAGGAGCCGAGGACTGCGCTCTTTGAACCCTGCTGAATTAAAACGTCTTGTTCCATCAGCTCACTCTGGGGAGAATAGATGGCTTGTGTTGTCATACAATCTGCTGGTGTCACATTTGGGCCGAGGGAGATGTCTTGTTGCTTTTAGCACACCTCCTTTTTGGAGGGATTTACCCCTGGTGCCTACACACTCAGCTCCTTTTCCTCCTCTGAGGGTTTAGGACTGATTCAGAGTTCAGGGTCTCTCACGGTCTTGTTCCTGCTGGAAGCTGTGGAAATATTTGAGGTGTAGAAGAGGTGACAAGTTCAGAAAATGACGAAATGACCTCTTGTATAGTACAAGGTCTGGGAGGTGGTGTTATCCTGAGGACAGCTTAAAGGGATCTAAGTATTGCTGGTGCATCCAGAGTTAAAACAACACTAGATAGCATTTTTACATTAAATTAGTGGCTTCAAAATCATTGTTTTGGTCCAGTGACCTGTAACAGGGTGGTATAGGTCCTCTGTCATTACTACTCTTGTCTCAGCACTGCAGAAACTGCATCTGTTTTGCATTAGTCTGCCCAATGCTAGGCATTGACATAAAAGACCTGGTTAGTTAGTGTTCTCCTGCAAGCATGTTGAGCTCCAGTGTTGTTGTAATAGCAGCAGTTTGAAAAGAAGTATTAGTTGGCTTCACATGTCCTAGAAGAAGCAAGTACTTTCCCCAAACCCCTCAATCCCAGCACCAGTTTGTGATACTGTGTGACTGGAGGAGTCACTGCATTATCTGGCAAGGGAAAACATTTCTTGAATATGAAAATAAAAATTGTTCAAATGGGGTCAAAAATGATTATATATTTTGTGGAAATCAGCTGAAATAAAATATAGAAGTTTGTTTGGAGTGAAGGTCTGTATTTGAAGTCTCACTTTATATCAGATCTGCAGCATACACACTCCACCTTCCTACACCAGCACTGACCCCCAGGCTCCTGTATAATTCATCATACACTGTTGTGGCACTTGTGTTGTTTTTTTTTTTTTCTGTGGAGTGAAAGCAATGCATGCTGGGTTACAGAGTGTTGAGGTTCTGACTCCTGAACCCTGGGTTTTTCTCCCTCAATCACAGACCTGCTGAGACATCAGGCCATAATGTAAACAGAAAGGTATTAATGTGATGTGTAGATAAATTCTAAACTTCTGTGTTCAATGCATGGAACACTGATTGTTAAATAAAGTAAAGCAGTGTGTTGATGTGTAAGAAGTATACATACATTTCTTGCTGTGCATGCTGTGATAGCCCCCTATTATTTGGGTGAGTAATAATTCTCAGTTCTGCAGTGAAACTGATGTGGTGTTGGTGAGGTTAGTGTGTGGTGTGCTGGTATGGTTGGATCAGACACAGCAGTGCTGCCAAATTTTTTAAAACACTGTGTGTTGATCTTGTAGATGTAGTCAGAGAAAGTAGCTCATCAGTCACTGTGCAGTTTGTATTAGTTGTCCACTTGTGCTTTGAACATAGCTATATATTTATAACCACATTATACATATGTAATATCAGGTAACAGGTAGGTATTATTTACACAGTATTAGGCTGTCTTAATTCACAGTCTATTCTGTGTCAGTCACTTTGTAATGTTATCTGAATTTTTATTGGACAATTTTGAGTCCATACTTTTTGGCCCATATCTTATCTTATCATAGCTTATCAAGTTCAAGGTCATGGTGGGTCCGGAGACCAACCAGAATCACAGGACGGAAGGCAGGAACACACCCTGGAGGGGCCAGAAACAGTATATAGAACATCAAAAATTGAGAATGTTGTGAATATAGACACAACCTAGGTCTGGACAGCCAATGACAACATACAGTATCTGATATTATAGATTTATAATGTAGTTATAAATGTAAAACCACATTACATGTTTATAAGGCAAGTCAAAGCAGGGCAAGTTTAGTTATAGAACACCTTTCATTCAAAAGCAATTCAAAGTGCTTTACAGAAAAACAAACAGTTAAACTTAAAGCCAGAATAAAAATCATAAAAGTCCAATAAAACAATTACATAAAAAGAGTAAAATGATTAAATGATTAAAAATGCTGAAAACAATTTAAAATGATATAATAAAAGAAAAGAACTAAAGTGCCATTACAGAATAAGTGTGCAGAGTATTTTAAACTTAGCTGTAGCTGCTCAAACAGGAATATTTTAAATCTTGATGTCTAAATCATGTCTAAAGTCTAATAATATCTTATAATATTCTCAGTCAGCTGGTTCCATTTAAGAGCAGCATAGTAACTAAACGCTTCCTCTCCATGTTTAGTTTTGACTTGAGGCAAGACTGACTAGTTTCTAAAGATCTGAGAGCTCTGCTCAGCTCATATCTCTGTAGTAGATCTAATAAATATGCTGGTCCTACCCCATTTAGACATTTATAGACCAGTAATAACACCTTAAAGTCCATTCTGTAACAGACTGGTATCCAGTGTAAGGATTTGAAGATGGGGGCGTGATGTGATCTCTTCTTTTGCTCTGAGTGAGAAGTCTGGCAGCAGCATTTTGAATCAGCTGAAGCTGTTTAATGGTCTTTTTTGGACATTCAGTTAAAAGACCATTACAGTAATCAATCCTGCTAGAAATAAAAGCATGGATAAGTGGAAGATATATTAAATAAAAATGGACCAATAATTGAACCCTTGGGGACACCACAGGTCACTGGCATGCTCTCTGAAATATTATTTTCTATTTCTACAAAGAAATTTCCTGCCTTCCAGGTAAGAAACAAACCACTTCAGGACTGTTCCTGAGAGTCCAACCCAGTTTGCGAGACTATCTATAAGAATCTTGTGGTCAGTGGTATCAAAGGCAGCACTAAGGTCAAGAAGTAATAGAAGAGATACATTTCTAGCCTCCATATTTCAGTGAATGTCATTAATTACCTTGATTAGAGCAGTCTCAGTGCTGTGATTAGACTGGAACCCATTTGTCTAGGCTACTGTTTATGGACAAGAAACTAGTGATTTGCCCGAAAACTATTTTCTCAATGATTTTGCCAACGAACGGTAAATTAGAAATTGGTCTGTAGTTACTTATCTGAGATGATTCTAAATTTGTAGTCATATTATAAAACTAGTATATTTTTATAACATGACTATAGATGTAATATGTAATATGCCCAGCACTATTCCAATGTAGCAAAGGAAGTGTAAAGCAAAAAGACACTTTCACTTGTTTTAAGGTGTAAACAAAAACATTAATAGGAATATGTGATATCTGCTATTATAGGCTTATTACATGGTAATATCTTTAATCAAAGTTGGAGTAAAGTTTTAACTGAAAGAAGATTTGTTACCTTGATATGAGATTATTTCTGTTTCTAGGATGTGGGTGTGAGGACAGAAAGCATATAGTGCGTGGAATATGCCTCATGCCAAACAACCTGCTGTAAAGCTGTGTATTCCTGGCCAGGGAAACTTGGCCGTATCTCCACAACAAATTGCATACGCACATTCAGGAGAGATGGGCCACCACTTTTTCTGTAGTGTACCAACAGTGATTTTCTCTGACTTCCCTGTCAGAGCAGACAATGGGGACATGTCCGAGTGATCGGGACAGCTGTTAAGTTGCCTGTACTTGTTCCTGATGATGGTAATTGATGTTGCTTGTTTGCAATACCGTGTGACTGTTCAATGCTCTGGGATGAGCAGGAATACAGGACCAGGTTTCAGCTCTCAGGGAAGACATCTGAGAAATGTGTCTGGGAGCAGAGTACCGGAATACCTCAGTAACCGCACGTCAAGCGCAGTCACTTGGGAGGACTTGACGGACTGTCACGATTTGATGAATGTAGTCTGAAACATATCACCACAGAGTTTATACAGAAACCTTGATACAGTGGAAATGGAATGTCAAAAATATGTTGGTTATAAATAGCAGCCTTTGTATTTCACTTGTTTACTCCAGTCCTTATGAGTGTCTAATAAGCAAAGTGTGTTTGAGTGTTAGAACTGATACAATTTTTAATTCTGAATGTGGGGGTGGGGGGGTGTAGAAGGAGGTGTTTTAAATAATGTGACCAATTTGTAGAATTAGAGAGGGTGGGTTGTCTGTTTCTAATAAAGTGGCAAGTGTGTGGAAGTATAAGGCAATGTTTCTAATAAAGTGGCCAGTGATTTTGAGCACTAAGTGGACATTTCTAATAAAGTGGCCACTTGTGAGCATTTAGTCGGTGTTTCTAATAAAGTGGCCACTGATTTTGAGCACTAGTGGGGTGCTTCTGATAAAGTGGCCAGTGAATAAAAAAAGAACAAGGTAGGGAGTGATGGTAAACTCTCAGGAACATGGCATGTACACTGCAAAATCTTCGGTGTTAAATTAACACTCATAGTGTTAAAATTAACACTATCCCAGTGTTTATATAATTCTCACCAGTTCTGAGTTAAAATTACACTTTGAGTTGTGTTAATTTTTTAACTCTTTAATAGTGTTAAAATTTGACACAGTCATTGTTGTTTTTTTAACACTGGAATGTGTATTTTTAACACCAAAATGTGTTACTCCTTTTCACTATGAATGTCTATTTCTGACACTGTGTTGTTTTGTGATAATAAATTATTCTTATTAACTATGAGAACTGTGTTATTCAGTGCAGTTTTGTGACATGTGATGGTGCTTATGCATTGCACCCCCACCATGAATTTTTGCACTAAACCTGTAAAGTATTCTCGACACATGCATGACATACAAAAACATTAACAGAAAAAGTATATTTTAAAAAACACACAATCACTTAAACTACCATTGAACTGAACTCTTTATTCAGAAAATTATCCAAGCACCATGTGGAATGGCTATAACATGTGCAGTTACAAAGAAAATAAAGGTACAACATATAGGCTCTCATCTCCACCATAAGCATTTTGTAAGTCAAATGGCTTATAAATTACAAGACTGTCTGCTTTGATAACATTTTTCTCATCACTTTCAAATACTTTGAAGGCGTGAAAATGCTCACTGAAATGGTCAACCACCAGCTTGTCCACTAGGAAGTAGATAACACTGTTGACTAAAATGGTCTTCTGTATTCTGCAAAAGACAGGCATTTCATTTTCAATTTCACTGCAAATTATTAGTCCTGTCTTGTACTCTGTCCCACTGATTTTAACCCAGTTAGTAGAAAAGATGTCTTGTGGAACAATGGCATGAAATGCTCGGGCCAACAATTCTCTGTTGTCTTCCCTGACCACATTAAATGATTTCAAGGGCCCATACTCAATATGGTTTAAAGGTGATGTCTCCCAATAACACCCTATGGACATTTGATGCTTTATTGCAAGTGATTTGGTTATGTTCTTAAAATTTTTAAGAGTATTTTTAAAAACCCTATGTTTTGCTTCAAATCTCATGCTCCACATATGAATTAGGGGCCCAATTTTTCTTATACAAGCTGGGTAGTGTATCATAAAGTGGTGTTTTGGGATTAGATTTCTATCTGGATACAACTGCTTGAACAAGTCATGATGCTCCATTATTAAATGCTTTAAATGTACAGTCATACCTTGTGTAAGAGATGGAGAGAATATGATGTTAATTATCTGCAGTAAAACCAGCAGCAATGTCCAATTCAAATTTCCTTCTGGCACAATGTCACCAAAAATCAAAGGAAGGTTTCTTACAAGACATAGTGTCTGAATGGAATTGAGACCTATATTATTGCCACTGCTGTCCAAGTTAATCCTTGTAGGACGATTTTTGCGCTCCAAGTACCCATAGTCAAAAGCATAAATTCTAGAACACAGATCAAGTTTTGACAAAAAGTTTTCAGAGAGATACTCCAACAGTAATTTCATCTCATACTGTGCCACCCCTTCAAGAATGTCATGCATTATGTCCAAAGAGAAATTTTGGCAAACATGAAAATACTGTAGGCTGTTAAGAGTGGAATTGTGCTTTAAACCAAACACAGGTAACTTCTGTGGGTCTGACTGCAACTTATTACAATGCATTTCAAAAAGCTCTTTTCCACGTAGGATTATCTTGGGGTCATCCTCACAGTAAACATTCTGGGCATCATCTTTTTCAATCAAACACAACCGACAGAAATAACGTCCATTAAAAGACTCTGTAAACCCCAAAATTGTGTGCATCCCTAAGTTATCCCCAGTTATCTGACATATAGTGCCATGGACTTTTTCATTAGAGAAGGGTAAATCAAGGCCATTGTTCTCTAGTGTTTTGATGTCATTAATCAGAGGACACAGAATAGGATCAAATCCATATTTCTTCATATCTTCTGTATGAAACAGTGCAACCAAATGTATGTTCATCACAGCAGAGTTAAATTTTGGTGGCAGATTTCTGAGGACAAAATAGAGAGCACCCAATTTGTGAACACCACGTTTTGAACCCAATGGGTTAGAGGTTTCAAAGTCGTCATAGAATATCTGAATTTGTAAAGAGGTTGGTTGTTTTGAGAACAATGGATGTGTCTTAAAATAACTTCCATCACAAAAGTCTTCGTATACGTCTTTTTTTGATACACAACACTCCCCAAGCAGTCTACAAACATCAGAATTGCGGCAAATGAATTTTATTGTTTCCAAAATTGGAATATACACAAAGGTGTCTTTCACAGGAACTTGATCATAAGTACCTGTATGTTTATTTCGCCTTGCATCAAATCGAACTCCTAACATTATCTCTACTGGCTCTACTAGCCCCCATTTCTCACTGAAATATTTTGTTCTTTTAGATTCAGTATTAAAACTATCAAATGGGTTTTCAAAATTCTCAAGATTTTCTTCCAGCCTAGATCTTACAGGATCATCTACAGGCACAACAGACAGTATTTCATGCTTTACTTGGGAGTGCAGTCCTGTTGCAAGTTCTTCCAAATCACTAACAATTGTTGAAACAACACTATTTGCCATACCACTTCCTTGGAGTTTCGCAACAATTGAAGAGCAGATATTTTTTGTATTTTCTTTGTAAAGAAACTGTCCATTGTCCTCAAAACATCCAGCTTCTATGTTCTGTGTGACCCCTATGCTACCAACCTCTACAGTATCTTCAAGACTCTGAAAATTAGCCTGAAATGTCTCAGAGTTTGCTTCATCAGCACTCTGAGAAAAATCCCTCTCATGAACACTTATTAAATGCTTCTTGAAACCAGAATATGTTGAAAATTGACGCCTACAACAATCTTGTGCACAAATCAACTTAAACCTGGTGCTAGGATAAAAACTGTGAACAATCCTTAAATGAGTTATCAAGGGCTGGGGGGCCAAATGTACAGCCTGACAAATGAAACACTTAAACATTTTTTTTAAAACTTAGTTCAAAAGTTTTGCCCGTAACTCACGAATTCGAGGAGACTCATCTGTTGTTGTAACATCAATGAGGTAAACTGTTGTCTGCACAAAAGTGTAGAGCTGCACCAGCGACTCATCATAAGACAGGTTGAACACATAGTGGGATTTAAACAGTTCATCAAAAGCACCCAACGAGCTGCTGGCTTGGCAGGGAATGAGCTGTTTGTCCACAACAATGTAAAAAGTATCAATTCTCTTCTGGGTGCGGCCAACTGCAAGGATATACGGTTGTTTACCCTCTCTTCCTCGCAAGTGTTCATCTATGCTACAGCATGACTGAAAAACAGAAAAAACAAACACCTTAAAGAGATATTTCAACTTCTTACTGATAGTGGTATTTGCTGCTTAATGCAACATGCTACAGTTTGATCACTCAACTGGTAGGCAGTTTCAGTAAAGCGTGAATAATAATCTTAACTTCTTAAAAGCACAGTGGGAAGAAGAGCTGACAAGTTTTTAACTGTTTATTGCATGCCCATGACTCTAGGGTACCAGAAGTCCCTGCTGTTGAGAGATTGATGTACAGTTAACAATGTTAAAACTTTGATTGGCTCATTTGTTTTCGCAAATGTACATCACTGGGTAAAAAAATTGACTATGCATGTTGTTTCTTACTGAGTTAATGTGTGAAATATTCTCTCATGACAGTTTAACAGGTGAGACATACCTTGTGAAAGTGCACCATTTTGTCCACTGCATCACTAGGACTTATTTTGATTCTCTTTCGTCCAGCTGTTGGTGGCAAGAGATGAAGAAGGAGCAACAGAGACGCCATGTCACTGTCCCAGTCTATTAAGAAGAAAAAGAGAAATAGATGAATATCTTTTTGGAAGGCAGAAAGGAACTAGCACCAGCTAACTGAATATAATGGTTGCCCACGACTCTGGTTGTGTGTTCACATCCCCCTAGAGAGAGAGAGAGAGAGAGAGAGTGTGTGTGTGTGTGTGTGTGTGTGTGTGTGTGTGTTATAGATAGGTTAAATGCAGAAGACATTTTGTACAATGAAAAATTGCACATCATAAACCAAGCATGGTCATGTAGCTTACTGGTGTCATCATTACGTGCTAGTTTTTCAGCAGCATTTAGATGTTGTTGCAGCTCGGTTGACTGAGTCAGGCGTTTGGCCTCTTCAATAACCTTCGGCTTGAAAGCCGTGTCCCACTTCTCAAGCATCCTGGAGGCTGTTTCAGCACCAAACAGCAAAAGGAAGTCTTGATTCACCTGTAGAAACACACACAAACAACAGTTGTGTTAACTGCTATCTAACCAAATTAAAAACTGGACATAAATAACAGAAATGCATAACTCACAAGTCCTTTAATATCCAAAAAACGGGGGAATGTTTTTAAAACATTTGTGGTCCTCTGTGGGTCATGCACTAAGTCCTGGCGATGTTGAAAGGTTAACTTCATCTTCTGAAACACGCTTGCTTCATCAGGACAGTGAACAAGAAATGATATAGCCTCTCGGCAGGCATCTCCATCAACCTGCGGAGACACTGTGGCTGCTGATCTTCGCCGATTTGGTCCTTGTGCTTGAGGTGCTGTAATGGCTTTAGCTGGCTGATGAGATCTATTCCTGGACATTGTCTTCAGGCGCCATGCTAAATATCCTGTGCCTTTTTCCCCATCATAGAAGTGCTCCTGTTAAATTATTTTCCCCCAAAAAATTGTATTACTCAATACATATTACACAAAATTATAAATTTATAAAATCACTCATTGATCATACACAAAAGGCAGGTACAGAAGTGTGAATGAATGGAAATGGAGCTGCTAGAGATGAACAATTAGTGAAAGAACCAGAAAATCAGAGTCACAATTAGTAGGTTTGTAGTTTTTGACTTAATGGCATTAATTCAATACATTGATTGGCACTGGGTGCATTCTCATTGATGTGACTTGTCATGAAGGTGTAAAATAAATATTAAAACAGGCAAGTACCACATTCACTTGCCTGTGGTACTTTGGCATCCCATAAAATTATTGAAATTTTGCCCCTCTTTTAAAGTTACTTTAAAAAAGCTCTAGTCTGTGAAACTAGTGTTTTTTAGAATGTAAGACATAAAGAAAACACTTACATAACCCTTTGGAGAGAAAGGATCTTTAAGTGACGGAAATAGTGTAATGATCCCCAGGGCATACTTCTCTTTCTGTTTACGGGAAGGAATCCTCCTTTAGAGCAAAAACAATATATAACCATACAATTTTATTGACTATTGGGTTCAATAATTGTTCTGACCAATCTGTTCTGAAAAATTGTTACATTTATTCTTAAAATATTTCTACTCAGTTTGAAACTTTTACAACTAACTTTATAAAAAAAAAAAAAAAAAAAAAAAAAAAAAAAAAAAAAAACCTACACACAAAACACTTACCCATGCATCTCAGTCATATGGCTAGCCAGTATTTTGACAAGCTGCCTCCGGGTGCGGTGCTTCAGTGATTTGTCTGATTTGTACTCCTCAAGAACATCCTGACCTCCAGGTTTATTAAGCAAGGCATTCTCTACCATCTACTCACATGAGAAAAACAGTTAACTGTATATTTCAAATTAAGGCTGTAATATGGACACCATACCAAAACTTGCACATTCAGCCTAAAGATATGGTCACACTATGCTTCTGTCAATGAATTGTTGCAATGGTTGGCAAGTTAGAAAGTGACAATTCTGCAAGCCAACACAAACAACAAATGTCTAGTGATTGCAGATGTAGGGTAAAATTAAGGGTAAAAGAGTAAGAAAAGTGATCTTTCTTTTTCCTCACTCCTAACATATTCACTGTGGCATTCACCATTTGAAATCTCAAAATAGTCAAATTTAATTTGAAACATCCTGATGCTTTGCAGAGTCCAAAATTATAAACTGCTCAGATACCTCTTTTGCAGCTTCTGATTCAGTAACCTCTGTGGTAGACCTGGTTCTATTTCTGTATCTTTGGCTGAGGAAGTCACTGTCACTTGAAAAAGATGACTGGGTATCCGTGAGAGAAGATGGTGTTGAATGATCTAAAGGAGAAAAATCTTTAAAAAGAAAGAGGAGATGGGGGATAAACCTTAATTATCTAATATATATATATATAAATAAAAGCATGGGACAATCATACCCACAACCATATTTGAAACTGTACTGGCTAAGGGATGTTGGGGTGGCTTCCTAGACCAGGATCAAGCCTAGTCCTGGACTACACAGCATTCTGATTTTTAATTGAAAGGAGGCAATAGTCCAGGGCTAGGATTAATCCCTGTCTGGGAAACCAACCCACTGAGTTATCTTTTGCTTAAGTGTATTCATTACAAAAGATAAAACTTACCTTCATCTGAAACACTGTCACGTACTGTGAAGCATAAATCAGGATTGGCCTCTATCAGCTCAAGAAAGACATCTTCCTCCACTGCTGTGTCAGTTTCATCAAAAATGTAAAGTCCAGCTGCATCAGGAATCCCAAACTTGTTTTTGACTAAAGGATGTACAACAAGACACCAGATAAGCAGGTTTAAAACTGTACGAATATACAAACAAAACTAACATTTATATGCAAGCAGAGCACTAAAAGTGCCAACAGTCATCAATTTTAAAACTAAAATAAATGACACAAAAAGTGTGGAATTTCTTATGCTAAATAACCAAGAGAAGCAAGTTAAATTTGGAAGATGAAAACTGTTATCACAAAGTAACAGCAGGAAAATTCACTTTCAGTGCTTCCTTGTATTTTACTGTCAACAGGCTTGCAACAGGAAGCTTACAAGTGACTAATGTTGGTAATGCGATTTAACAGACACCAGCAACTTGCTTAAATTAATGAATGCCTTTAATAACATTACAATAAATTATACACAGTACAGAAAATCTGATCTTGAAATAACTATACCACATAAAAACTTGGGTTACACAAGATAGCTACTCACCTTCACTAATAAAGTCCAAATAGGTGAATCCTGCCTGCAATCGAATGTACTTCTTGGTACTTTGGTATTTTACCTTTAGCAACATACTGACATATTACAGGACCTGCACACAGTGGAGAAAACTTAACTTCATCCAAACAGACAACGTATTTAATAACTTTAAAAAACCTACAAAAAACAAACAAAAACAACTATTTTACACGCTAAAAAAGGCGCGCTCTGTGGGCATTAGCGGCAGTGTTAGCAGGCCGCTAAACAGCAGTTGCAATAGAAAAAAGGCGCGCTCTGTGGGCACTAGCGGCAGTGTTAGCAAGCCGCTAGCAAACAGTTATAGAAAAAAGTGCGCCCTGTGCGCCTTAGCGGTAATATTAGCAGGCCGCTAACCAAAACGTAGTTATAATATAAAAAGACGCTCTGTGGGGATTAGCGGCAGTGTTTGCAGGCCGCTAACAAGCGGTTACAATTGAAAAAGGCTAGCCAATACGCAGCAGTTAAAAAAGGTTCGATTTTAACGGCACATATAGTGATACAAAGCTTCACACCACAATAGATATTAACACAATTTTATATAACGAATAACGGCATGTTTTAGTAGATATATTGGGTTCTTACCTGTTGAAATTGTATATTTCCGAAACTGGATCTTCTCAACCGTCACCGAGAGCTCCAGAAAAGGCGGTCGTTAAAACCGGATGTAGAAATAACTCAGTCAGGAGTGTATGCACTCAACTCGCTTAAAGAGCACCACCCCCAGAGCTCTTTTAGCACCGCAAATGTAAAAACAACACCCAAATCAACACCCATTAACTCGAAATAATTTTCACTGGAAAATTAACTCCAAGTCACACTACAGATTTTGCTGTGTAGCCAGTGGTGGGAGTACATCTCTCTGACTTCTATGTAAATCACGTTCAGGATGTTGTGGTCAGAGATTCTGTAGCTCTGATGTTGATGGTCCTCTTGGCCACGTATGTCCATCCCATAATCCTGGAGATAACAGTGGACCAAAGGCCGCACAGATGGCGGGAAAGTGGCTGGACCATGCCAAAGGGATGAAAACGTGCAGAGAATTCAGCCAAGGCCTTGCCTCAATATGCCAAGCCATATAATGCTACATATTTGGGGGTGACTTTGGAGGTCTTTCAAAGGGCTTAAAGTTTACCACAATGGCTGAGTCCCTCTAGTTGGCTCTTAAAGATGAAGCACTATATTTAGCATGGTTTATTGGTGAGAAAATGATTCCCATAGAGGTGGCTGGGATTTCCTGACATGTTTAAGACAGAGGTTATCCATCCCACAGGAGGAACCTGCGTCTGCTTGTTGATGGGAGCCAGCAGCCACCATTTTCTTCAAGAGCTGGTGTCTGGGGTGGAATCAGACCAAGAGATCTATTGATCCTGGAGCTCCACTGAAGCTCAGTATTGGTAATTGGCTCCCAAGCTGTCAATGCTGGTCCAAGTGGCTGTGAGCTGGTTAGGTTTACATGTAGTTGCCAAGAAAGGGGCCTTGAAGTGTTGAATAATTGTGAAATGGGCTGTGTCCTATGACCAGATGGAGGGTTAAATCATCAGCATGTATCATCCATGATATACAGAAGAAACAACATTGGGTCAAGATCAAACAAACTTCTGATACTAAGGGAATTCAGTGGTAATTTGCCCCTTCTTGCTGCAGTAAGAGCTTCTACTCATTGGGTAGATTTTTATTGCAACTTACAGAGGAATGCTGTGAACACTGGATTATAGTCTGATAGCTAAACGATAGTGAGGTCAAACCTATTGGATGGTGCTTTGTCCCTAGAGTCCCACTGCTGTTCCATTGCTTCACAGCCTCTGGCCAACACTTGGCACTGACCCTGATGAACTTTGAATCATGTGCAGTTGTTCTGGAGTAAATTTAAGAGACCTTAAACAGCATTGCTGCATCATTTACATCATTATGCTAATTTTGAACAATGTCATTTGTTTAAATTCATCATATGCCATTAAAAACAGGTACTGTCATAGGTTAAAATTGTTCACTGCAGGTTAAGTGGGATATATTTTAATAATTTTCTATTTGCAAATCTATATAAATAAATAACAAGGACAATATCACTGATGCAAAGCACAATAAATTTGCATGACAATGTATGTGAGTGAGTGGATTATGGACCAGTACCATTTAGCAAATGCAAAAACTCCAGAATATCAGAGGAACACAGATGAGAGTGAGTCCTCAATGCCACCTCACTCCAAGGTTAAAAGCAGATATAGTTAAAGGTGGGATGGGATTTCATCAGACTGCCATGAGTGCCATGTCCCGCCCTCCAGGGCTGCTGCAGCACAGAGAGTGAACTGGGAACAGCATGGTGTACCCAGCACCTCAGGCGTCATAGTGGCAAAAAATAATTCATGTGGAAATTCACCCTTTCATATGCTAGCACCCAGGCCCTCTTATGCCTGCCAGCCATGAAATAAAGATGAGTGGGGTTGGGATAATGAAGCCCTCTGTTCCATCCTCCATTGCCTGATGGATGTCAGACTGTATGGAGGACTGATATGGCTTAACCAGAGAGAGAGAGAGAGAGAGAGAGAGAGAGAGAGAGAGAGAGAGAGGAAGATCAGAGAGACAAGAGAACACATGGTGAAGAGTAAAGGCCTTGTTCTTGTTTTTGTTTAAGGTGTAAATTCAGTGTGTGTGTGTGTGTGTGTGTGTGTGTATGTGTGTGTGAATATATGTGATCCTAATGAAAATAGGTAGCAATTCAAGGTAAGGCAAAACCTATTCATTTTGTTATAGTTACATTATAATCAGAGAACAGTTGGGGAGAACAGTTTGAACAGTGCCTTGTTCAAAGGCACCTCTGATGTGGATGTTAAAGGAAAAAACACTGCTTTTCCTTCACTTCCTCCTTGCCCCACCCACAAATTTGAACAGGTGACCTTCCAGACCCAAATCTACTCCTCCAACCATCAGCCCATGGCTGCACAGGGTCTTGTAGCCTGTATCACCCAAAATGATCCCCAATGCTCTTCAGTCATTCTAGAGATAGCGGTATGAATGGATGGTGCCATTTTGTTCCACCCACAGCTGGCTCCCATTTTCATTATACAATTAAATATCCATGGTAAACACAACTGCTGCATTCTTAGATCAAACTCGGTTTTCAGAGTAAAGCTACGGCTGGACATCACTCTGGATTATTTCTGCTGAATCAGTCCAAGCACAAAACTCTGTATTGCTATGATGATTGCATTAGATGGAAAGTGAATGTGTAGCATATTACATACCCTCCTCTGCCTCTTTGCCAGTGAACTCAGAACTGAAATGATATTTCCCAAGCCGGCAGATCTCACTGTCAGTTCTCCGCTGCTGACGCCAGGCCCTTGGCTTTCCAAGCTCCATTGATTGGCCATGGCTTTCGCTCCGCTAGTCACCAAATTAGCCTTTCATCTCTTTGTATTACAGTGTATGAGGACTGGCAGCTTGTTCAGGAGCGTCTTGAGCTTGTTTTCTATGGGTGAAGATGCCAAGCACTGTAGTCTCAGCTCTGAGTTCATACATTGGCTTCTGGAGAATACGGACTTTGCTGGGTACGGCTTCACTATGATTAGCATATTAACATTTTAAGGTAAATGTTAAGGTTAAGATTAATTAACATTTTTGAATATATATTTGCTTTTTAATTTGCTTTTACATTTTGTCCTATCTTCACTCTGATATTAAATTGTGATTTTAATTGATTAAATGGTTACACTGTTTACACTTTTATATTTATTTTTTTCTAAATGTTAAATTATTTTAATTATTATTTTAATTGTAGGTACACTGTTTACTACTTTAGGTTTTATCATTATTTTAAATATTCTGTAAATCACTATATTGAGCTGCGTATTTGTATGAAATGTGCTTTAGAAATAAACATTATTATTATTTGTTTTTTATTTTATTTTAATTTTTTGTTTTGGAGTGGGGGGTTGTCCCCACAGATAAGGCCTGTTAGAGAATCATGTACAAAGGTCTAATAATGCTTTATCCCTACAAGTTTTGTAGGCATTTGTATGCATTGCACTGTTTATTTGTTGACAGTATTGATGTATTGGGAAAGGATGCCATGTTAATGTGTCCTCCCTGCAGAGGATTATTTTAGAAAATCAGCAGAGGTGTCCACATATTCAGGGCTTTCCATTTAATCATGGCACAAAACAGCTCTGCATGGCTTATTACCAAGGAATGAAGTTTTCCATTATTTCCCGAATCCAAACATACATCTACATCCGCCCAGCCCACCGACTCCCCCCACCCTTCACAAGAGGAAGCATGGGGCTTGACTGACACTGCAGCAGAAAGCTGGATCATGTCGAGTCTCGAAGCCTGAGTGGTAATTTGTTTAATGGAGCTGATGGCTCCCAGTCAGCGAGCAGAGGCTCAATCCGACTGAGACTTCCTCGATTAGGAGATGCTTAGATACAGCTTATTACCTGCACCACCATCGCACATGAATCTCACATATTAAACTTCCCTTTCCAGTCCCGCGCTGAATAAAATCAATTTAGCAATTAGGGAAAAAGGAACTGTGTTCACTGTGAGTGGGAAAAATAGACCTGAAATCATATTGTATGTGTTGGTTTAATCTCTTTAATGGTAAGTTCAGTCTTTCTCTTCACCGGAGTGTCTATAAAACAGTTGTAAAGTGGATACATTATCCCGTTTTTTTATAGGAACATTTTTCTGGGTCTCAATGACACATCTGTTACCTGCTTTGGTTAAAACACCACAAGTATCAAACCCCACTACAATGTTTCCCCACTGTCTAAACAGCCCTGTTTAACTGATAATGAGCTGCTTTCTGTTCACCCTGACACAGAGTTTTTTTTTTCTCTCGTTTTTGCTCAGTTCTCATTATTGTTTTCTCAGTTTTTATTCAGTGCTCTTGTTTCTCCATGCTTCTGTCTTTTTTGTTACACTTAACTTTTGTCTTTGCGCTCTCACCTCAATGTGTGTCCAGAGTTTTGATTGGACAAACTCAGATGAGGGGGCGGGACGATTCTAAAGTATGTGCAGTTGATGTAGGAAGAAGTACAAAATCAGAATATTGTATCCCATGTTTCCATTTGTTTTGTTTCACAGTGTTTGCGATGGTTGGCTCCATACATTAATGTATACATGCACTGAGGATCTTAATGTTTACAATATGTTTACATTTAACAAATTTGAATAAGTTTTAGTCATCATGACCAATACTGGGCCAGAAATGGAGACCTAATGATTGAGATATGAAATGTACAGACATGCCAATAACACTGTAAGAGTTTGTTATACCCACTGTAGCATATAAACTATGAACTAAATTGATAATGTTTTATTCCAACATGTTCTAGAATAACTTATGGAGTGTTTAAGTCTCTATAATGTTAACGATGTGTTCAATATTCTCAAGTGCACTCTTTGTCATGAATAATTCAAAGATAAAATAAGTGCTAAATAACTCAATTTGCACCATACACTATACATATTCATGGTGTTGTTGTTGCCTTGACATCATGAGCTCCATACTTTAATGGCTAAAATTATACTTCAAAATATAGAGCACATGTTTTATTATTAATGGCTTATGAAACGTATTAAATTAATGAACTATTTGAGCAATAAAAAAATAACCTTGTCCCTGTCAAGAACCTATAGGAATGAAATGCTTTGTTTCACAATACTTGAACTTGGAGTAAACAGTCTTCACCAAGAGTTTATTACATGGCATGTTGATGAACGAATACACATTTTAATGAATAAACCTTAATGTAGAGTGGTTAACTCATATGAGTAGAGTCAAAGAAAAAAACTATTCGGCTGGCTTGCTTCATGCCCCACACTTTTTGGTGGGAAGAGCTAGTGTGCCATGCCAAATGTCAACCACATAGAATCTCTGTGTTAAGGTACATTTGTGATGAATTATATATTGTATATTTGGGCAAACTCCTTTCAATCATGCCTCAGCCTAGTGTGGCTGGGCCTCTAGACTCTCCCACCAAAGCATTAGGCATTAGGCATGCCAATGATTAACATGTTCAACTGTGGATGCATGGTTTTATTAACAGGAGTTTAAGACCTTATTAAGGCTTAACACAGGTCCCTTAAAAGTAATACCACATAGTTTACAAAGTACAAAATGCTTCTGATCATCTTCATCACTAAGTATGGCATGGAGTTCATACTTTCAAACACATCCCTGGGAGCAGTAAAAAAAAAAAAAGACTTTTATTGCATGTAAACTTTAAAAATGTATTTTCATAGATCTCATATTAAGTGACTCTTTTTTAGTCAACCTGCCATTAAAACACTTTGTTCTGACACTCGCCCCTCTGTTCAGCTTGTCTAATTGGAAAACAACAATCCATTCTCAATATATCACCAAACATTTAATTGCTTTCTGTTGTCACTTGTAAAAAGACTGCTGTCTGCCCATCCTTGAAGATGTTGCTTGTTTTAGGGCTTACAACACAAACAAACTCCATTTTGGCTTTCTTATTGTTGAGAATAGTCAAGAACAACTAGAATAGTCAAGAAAGTGGCTCCAATTTAATACGAATATCCTATCCATCCATCCATTATCTGTAACCGCTTATCCAATTTAGGGTCGCGGGGGGTCCAGAGCCTACCTGGAATCATCGGGCGCAAGGCGGGTATACACCCTGGAGGGGACGCCAGTCCTTCACAGGGCAACACAGACACACACACATTCACTCACACCTACGGACACTTTCGAGTCGCCAATCCACCTGCAACGTGTGTTTTTGGACTGTGGGAGGAAACCGGAGCACCCGGAGGAAACCCATGCGGACACGGGGAGAACACACCAACTCCTCACAGACAGTCACCCGGAGTGGGAATCGAACCCACAACCTCCAGGTCCCTGGAGCTGTGTGACTGCGACACTACCTGCTGCGCCACCGTGCCGCCCCGAATATCCTATGTTTTTTTTTTTTATTTTTGTACATTATTAAAAAATAAAATAACTACAAAGATGATACTGAGAGGATAAAACCTACCACATGCTTGTTCTGAAACACACAAAGCTAGTTTTAGGGCCACATTGGCTAGCATAGGATTGAGTGATGCCAGAGACGTCGGGCCAACCTGCCCACTGGTTTAGGATAGTGATGCTCTCCTACTAACTAGCCTTGTTTTTTAGGGTCAGGTCATTTGGCCTTAGATATTTGTCCCTTGCCAAAGTGATGCAGATCTCCCTGCCTCAACAACAAGGAGCAACACTTTGTTTGCTGTCTGATAGACATTTGATGACTTAGGTCTTAGCGCTTTTTGTCTTTTGGTTCATCCGAGAATAAGCCAATCCATAATGTCTCAATCCTCTTCTGGCTGCCTGCTAATGTAGGTACCTCAGAGGGAGGAGTCACATGGATATTCAAGGGCATTTTCCTTTTCCTCCACAGCCATTAGCGCTTCAGAGGCACCGTTGTGTGCAAACGTTAATAGGACACGGGTGCTCGATGAATGCTAAACGTGTAATGGGTTGGACCAACTACTCTACCACTCGGGAGAGGGAGGGGGTTGTTTATTTTCCCCCATTTGGCTTTCAGGATGATTGATCTGGACAGTGTTATTGGAGATGATACAGCTCTCGCAGGATAATGCTGGTCTACCTTTGTAAGATGTTGGGTAGAACCACGACTGGGCCTTGGAAGAACAAAAGCCCTTGGATTTGAATGCAGGCCATGATTATGTGAACACCGTGGGACAAACGAGGCTGATCGCAGCTATTGAGGAGTGAATAGGATAATGCTAACACTGATAATGAGAAGTGAGTTAGAGTAGCAGGCGTAGGAATAAATGTTACAGCTAATGATGGCCCATGGATGGTAGAAAATAATGCTTTGACTGAGGGGGCTTTTTTGTGTTGTATACACAATAATTTAATTCTCGCCCTTGGAACCTTAGCAATTATCATCCAATATACACAAACTTACAGTTGTGTTACACTTTTTTTTTTGTAGAATTACAGAACAATCACTGCAACTATTAGAAGAAGTTTGCCGTGGTCTCTAACCCTATTTCTTGTTTGTTTTTCAAATCAAGCCCAAGGTACCCACAAAAATATGTTTTTGGAAGATGGGAGAACAGCAGAGCACTTGGAAGAAACCCACACAGGCACAAGGAGAACACATCATACTTCACACAGACAGGGATTCAAGTCAAAGATTGAACCCAGGACTTTGTGCTATGCTTCCTTTCAGCTCAGATGTTGGAATGACTAATTTCCAAATAGGAAATTTCCTTTGTCAGAAAGTCAGGAGAGCCTCACCATCCCCAAACTCCAAGATGGCTGCCCACACATCAACAGAGTGTAAAAGCAGTAGTATCATACAGTTTATTAGCTCCTCTAACTACAAATCAGAAATTTAGAAATAGGAATGCTTTCCCATTCATATCTAATACAGGCCTCTAACTGTTCAATCGTCTTGGGCCTTCTTTGTCACACCTTCCTCTTTATGATGTGCCAAATGTTCTCTATAGGTGAAAGATCTGGACTGCAGGCTGGCCATTTCAGTACCTGGATCCTTCTCCTACGTAGCCATGCTATTGTGATTGATGCAGAATGTGGTCTGGCATTATCTTGTTGAAAAATGCAGGGTCTTTCCTGAAAGAGATGACGTCTAGATGGGAGCATATGTTGTTCTAGAACCTGAACATAGTTCTCTGCATTTATGGTGCCTTTCCAGACATGCAAGCTGCCCATGCCACAAGCACTCATGCAACCCCATACCATCAGTGATGCAGGCTTCTGAAAAGAGCATTGATAACAACTTGGGTTATCCTTGTCCTCTCTGGTCCAGATGACATGGCGTCCCAGTGTTCCATAAAGAACTTCAAATCGTGACACAGAACAGTCTTCCTTTTTGCCACACTCCATTTTAAAAGATTGGATTGGGTTCACTGACAATGCTTTCTGGAAGTATTCCTGAGCCCATTCTATTATTTCCTTGACAGTGCCATTCCTGTCACAAGCATCCAGTAGAGTTTTACGGCCTTTACCCTTACGCACAGCAATTATTCCAGATTCTCTGAATCTTTTGATGATGTTATGCACGGTTGATGATGATAACTTAAAAGTCTTTGCTATTTTACGCTGGGTAACACCATTCTGGTATTGCTGCACTATCTTTCTGTGCAACAATGGTGGAATTGGTGATCCTCTTACCATCTTGGCTTCAGAGAGACACTGACACTCTAAGAAGCTCTTTTTATACCCAATCATGTTGTCAATTGATCTAATTGGTGTTAATTGGTCTTCCAGCTATTCGTTATATGCTCAATTTCCTTTTTCCAGCCAATTATTGCTACTTGTCCCAATTTTTTTGGGATTTGTTGACACTGTGAAATTTTGAATCAACATATTTTTCCTTTAAAATGTTACATTTACTCAGATTAAACTTTTGATCTGTCATCTATATTCTTTTACGAATAAAATATTGACATTGGCCATCTCCACATCATTGCATTCAGTTTTTATTATTTATTTGTTTAGTGTCCCAACTTTTTTGTAATCCAGTTTGTATTTGTGTGTCATTGAATCTGTCAGACATTACTCTCCAACTGTTGTATGTGGACATGTTTCCATGGTGTTTAAATTCGTAAGATATCGCATAATGTGCTGTTATCAACTGGTATCACTATGAATGCTAATGAGAACAAGCTAACAATGAAAAACGTAGAGCATAGGGTTGTCTGAATGTTAAACTGGAACGTGCTCAGTTCAGGTGTGATATCATTTACAGCTCTAACATCTGACCTACAAGGTAAATGGAAAGCAGCATTGGTTTCCTGGGTGTTTACATAGAAAACACATCATGGTTACACTCAATGCGGGGTATCTACAATCAAAAAAGCATAGCCCGTTTTTGATGTAACAGTAGGTAAAGCTTATGGTAAAGTTGAATTACCATGAAATTGTGTGTGGCTGCAGTTGCAGGCTGTTGGATTCAGGGTTTCTTTATGCTAATCTTACTAGTTTGATGGTAGATCTCAGGACAGCTGGACACCTCAGTGATTCCCAGTATTAATCTTTCATATCTGTTTAATTCATGCTGGATATTGTAGAAGCGTTCAGGCTGCCGTAAAGTACAGACAGGTGCCATTGAAGTGTTCCATGAAAGTTGAACACAGTCTCCCTGTTGTCCTCCCTTGTATGATTCATTGCCTAAGGCCCTTCATCCAGACAAATGTCAACCCTCAAATAACATTCCGTTAATTAGGTGCCGGTGCTTCGTAGCAGCCCAACACCTCTCCCTCGGGGAATGATGCGAAGGCAAAAGGACAAACAGGATCCGTTTTAGAGTTTCCAAACAAGACAGTGATTTTGTTTTCACTCTGCTGCATGATAAGTCTGATGAGGTCAGCACTTGACTGATGAACTTTAGCAGTGGTACCAGTAACGTTCTTACCATGGTTTATTATTGACAAATTGACTGTAGATTGGTTAAAACCACTGGAAACTATCCTCCTCATGTGACACCGCTCTGTGACTTTGTTTGCATTTCTTCCATTTAATTATGGGGAAATTTGAAACAACCAGATAGCATCCCGTTCAAGACACTGGAATTTGTCATGGGTGAAAGTGTCTATACAAAGGGCATACATTTTAAGGGTCCCTTGTCTCCCCCACTATTGGGTATGCCATTGCTCCACTTCCTAGCCTCGTATTAGAAAGAAATGTGGAGAATTGTGTGATCTAAGAGCTGTAAACCAACCATTGTTTTATTATTTTAGAACGTGTTGACCTTGCTGTACTTTAAATACATTGTGTTCTTTTTTATTCAGTGTGGTAGTGGTAAATTCTGTCACATTCTTCTACTGGTTATAGCTGGCTTCTTTTGTTTGGTCCAAGCATTGAAATTGACCTAGACAAACGTCTCATTTTTGCAAATTCCATAGCCAAGCGAGGATAATTTGAAGCAATCCAAGCGGACCTTAATGGCAAAGGTTTGCCTGTCCTCTGGCGCAAAAAGGACTCATAGCGAAGTGTCTAGACCATTGCATCATACTTGATTACGTCGCCAAAACACTGATAATGTCCCACTCCAGTGTGAATGTAGTGAAATGGTTCATTTCCCCCCATACATCATTTTCCAATCAGGCCTTCCATTCAGATAATGGGGCCAGCAGCGGCTGATTGAAATATATCTGCTTTGACTGTAGATCGCGGGGAATATGAAGCAATCACAGTCGCTTCCACCGTGCTGGCTGTGGTGAACGGGTTTCGCAGAGGTGTGCTTTTTTTCATTCAATGAAAGCACTTATTCAATGAAGTGTTTCAGATCACAGCCTGGTAAACAAATAAAAACCTTCCCACATCCAAAGTGTCTGTAGCTGTTAGTTATCCTCTTACTCCAAAGCTTTGGACTACTAGCTTTTGTCTGCTAATACATAAATGTTGATTGTGTTAATAAGATTTTGGCTCTAAGGTTTTAGAGTTTCATTAGCCTTTCCATTGGTAACAGAATTGTTCTTTAGCACTGTAGACAAATTCTCAAATTTTCCTTAATGTATTTGTGAAATGCTTGCTGGGAATTGTAGTGAGACTGGAGCTGAATCTTGAGAATCTTGTAAGGATTCGTAGCTAAATACTAAATATTACAAATCAAGGCAAATAACAAGAATTAACAACACTCTTAAAAATAAAGGTGCTACAACGGCTTCTTTGACTGATGCCAACATGTTTGTTTTAAAGGTTAAAAAAACTGACATGATGTAAAGGTCCTTTACCAATATAAGGATAATTAAACATTGTTTTTTTTTTGGAACCAATAGTGGTTTTTCTATGACACCACACTTGATCCAATGATCCAGCCCTGCATAATGCTATGAAATGGAATGAATTCTAACTGGACCTCAGCAATGTGTTTCCACTCTTAGCGACATTAGCATTCCTGTTTGATGTATTCCATCCATGAGGGATTTCTCTGGAATTGCGTGATAACCTTGTAAGCAGCATTTTTAAAACATGCCCCTTTCTGCAACATAGTACCTAGGCTGATGGTAACAGTGCTTTGAAGTCTGCTAGCATGTTTGCTCCCAGCATTTAAGCTTAGCGAAGCTACGACTCAGAAATCACACACCGTCTGCACCCTTTTCCGCTGTCAAACCAAAGCCCCATCTGTCACTCTTAATTGCAGAGACTTGGTAAACACAAGATTTCAGAGACAGCAGATACACAGCAGCATTATGATGAGGAGTCGCTGGACTGTGATTTGATTTTGGAACAATTTGCTCCAAAACATTTGGATCTTCTTCTTAAAACATTCAAATAAATGCTTCCGATAAGTCTCGCTGTTAAACACAGGGTTTGTGAGTTAAAGGCCTGAGGTGACAGCTCCTCACTGACGAGAATTTGTTTACATGGTACAGGGATGAAAATGAAGGAAATTGGTTTGGCCCTCACAGCTAAACTAAAATCTACATTTCAGAATGTTGCAAAAATACATAAGGTTTGTTTCACCTACACTACTTTCTATTGGGTGAAACAATGTCCTGGAATAACTGCTGGTGTACTGCTGTGATATTTAATTTATACAGTCATTAACTGGGGTGGGAGCACACACTGGACAGAGCACTAGTCCGTCACAGAGCATCACACTGATGACAAAATGAAAATATGTGAAGGGAACCCATGTAAAAACAAGGAGAACACAACAAAGGCATTGCAGATAGTGATCTTAAGGATTGAACCCCACGCCACCATATTATCCTTATTCATTTATAAAATCTATTAAAGAGCATTCCAAATTCTTTATATTTTTCATGTTTAAAACAGCATTTTGATCAATTGACATTTTGTGCTATGTTGTTTACTCTAAATTGAACCTAACAATCACAGAGATGAGAACAGCTCTTGGCTGATGTCCCTGGAATTTCTTAGCAATATAAAAGCAAGGACTTCCAGGAAATTAAAATGTTATTACTGAACTGCTTTGTCGACTAAATGACGATGGCTTCATTTTACCTTAATTTGCCGTTTGTTGACAGCTCCGAGTGGCAGGTGATCAGTGAAAGCGTCTTCTGAGAGTCTGGTCATAATTGTGTTGTTCTTTAATGAGTGCTAATGCTGCAAGTCTGTCATGTTTATGTTTCTGCAAACCATGCATTGGAAATTTTCCCTGGTTTCTTACATCCAAGGCTGTAGCCTGAACACCAGGCATAACATTTCTGCTCCATTTTCCCATTACATCTGAGTTGCCATTATGCGGTAAATGTTTCCCAGTGTCTGTCAAGGTCAGAATCATTCTCATATCTCCCGCAGTCTGCCGCGGCTGCCGGGAATAAATTGACAGGTATTTCCAAGACCATTAAACCTTTATTTTGTCAATGTTCTTAGAGATCACAACAGAGAAATGTGTCATTGGCTGTGTCTGGCTTTGTCTGAGCAACAAGTCAGAACCATAAAACTTATATCTAGCTAAAAATATCACTGGCCTCTTTACTGGAAACCCCTCCATCTTGTTGCAGTTTTCTTCCTGTTTTGAAAATGATCTGCTCTCCAAATAATATCTGGTCAGTGGGTGGTCCTGTGGTCGGAAAATGACCAATGATGAATGAAGAAAAGGGAAGGATGTTGAGCTAATATAGATGGGTCACAGTTTGTTGTTGAATGTTTCTATAGTGCACCACCACATGCCAAAAGGATGAGGTGCTTTTAATAAAGTGGCCAGTAAGTGACACTATAAGGGGGTGTTTCTAATAAAGTGCCCACTGTGTCGCATTATAAGCAGATGTTTCTAATAAATTGGATAGTGAGTGGAAGTATAAGGGATGTTTCTAATAAAGTGACCAATAAATGGAAGTTTAAGGGACGTTTCTGATAAATTGGCCAGCGTGTGGCATTATAAGCAGGTGTTTCTAATAAAGTGGCCAGTGGGTGAAAGTCTAATGGGAGTCTTTCCAGTAAAATGGCTAGTGAGAGGAAGTATGTTTCTAATAAAATGGCCAGTGGGTGGAAGTCTGATGGGGTGATACAGATGCTTTTGTCTGGTTTTCTAGTGAGCGAACGCACTAGTGCTGCTTTTTGTGTGAGTGTGTTTGTGAGAGAGAATACAGAAAGCAATATAGTAGATCCTTGTTACCACTAAAAAATACATTTGTCTAATAGTAATGTATCTATTTGCCAATGGAGGGGAATGTAGCATCTGCAGTTAACTAGTTAATTACTGCCTGAAGAGGCTGTTATTGTGGCAGGAGTTGTAGATAACAAGGACATCTCGCCTGGTCCTTGGCTAGAGACAAAGGCGAGTATGTTTTAGACTTAGCCACCATTCTTCCCCAATAGCACAGACACATTTATCATGTTCAGCGATGATGGGGACTCTCATTAGCTGGTGCGTTGCTCGCTCTTATTAAGTCGGAGGAACATGGTGTCTGTGACAGGTGTAGAAACACATACCAAGATGTTGGGGGGTGGGGGGAGTACAGTGCCCTGTGTGTGTGAGAGAGAGCGAGGAGAACAGGATCAAACAAATTGATGACACCGTTAGCCATTTATCAGGCAAAGGGAGAAGATCTCTCGTGTTGTTTACTCGGAAGGATGATGACAAATGCGGCTCTATTTTAGCTCCCCATTTCATTCCTCAAGGCCTTTTACTTGTTTCGCTTCCTTGTCTCCTAAAGGAACCCTCGGAGCTTATGTATTTTTAGGAGGTGTTACTTGTAGCATTGTGAATGGAAAGGCGACGTTAGTGCCCTCACACATTTCATCAATGAGCTGATACAGGTGTGACCAGTTGGATGTGCTATATCCTACTGGATCCTATTTGGATCCTATCTCGGGCAGTTGATTCTGGAAAATTATAAAGGAAGTGTGAGCTTTGTGTTCTTCATATACATGTCCTTTCATTGTGCAGTTTGGTCCCCTGTGTTGGTGAGAAGTCACGGCTCCACTGAGTACACTGTCTATGAAGAAGCATGTTTGGGCACCTCTGGCCAGCACTTGATGTCAAGTACATAAATATCAAGGACATATTGCATAGTCTTGTTGTTTTTCAATAGACTTTAGAGGTCCTATGTGACATCTTCCCTGCAGGTGATCATTATAAATGAAAAACAGTAAATAAATGAATGCTCTTCATCAGGAAAAAGCAAAAGTAAGTAATAAAAGACAACAAAACAAGAAAAAATCTATAAGCAAGGAAAGGCTATTTACTAGCACTCAAGGCTACAATGACTGTTCAGTGTTCAGTGTTGGCTAGAAGGCTATAAAGTCCCCCATTTTTATGATTTATACATATGGACCTGGAGTTTACTAAGTAAACCCACAATATGCAACAAACCACATTTAAGCCATCCATGGGAGGGAACACACTCAGAGAGTGAAGCAGCCATCCTAGAACCCAGGGAGCAGTTGGAATATAGATGCCTTGCTATGGATATTGAGGGAGGAGATGTTCCTTCACTGTCCCTGCTACAAAATTGGAAGCCCCCCTCTTTAGAGTCATGAATCTCAATGCATCTATTTGTTCAGGAACCTTAAATCAACCAAATAGCTAAACAAGTCACAAATGACACATGCCAAGTTGGTCTCACTTCAGTTTATTTTTCAGGGATCTGAATTTGCTAGATGTTTTTACTTAGGAGACTATGGACCACTTGACATGGTGCCAATGTTAATGTAAAACCTTGACTATTTTGAGCTATTCTTTGCAAAGAACTCATTCAGATTGTTGACTAGTCTGTCAAGAATTGAATAATGACCACAAGTAGTTCCAACCTTACCTCCCTGAAGTAGTGCCAAACTTGCAGTGACCTTTGATGCCTCTGAACGTCCATCTGCTTGCATCCTATTAACTTAGCAATGGGCAGTTTGCCACAAATTACCTGCTCAAAATTCCCTGCACATCCTGGTCAGAAATCATCATCAACACGTAGAATCAACATCTTAGGCCAGAGCATGTGATCGCAGCTGGAACTGCTATGTGTTTCTTAATCTGTAGCCATATGTGTGTGACAGGGCCTTGGTATCTTGCTGGTTACACATGTGCCACCTCATCATCTCCATCTTCGAAGCACCCTTGGCCACATAGCACCACCCACACTGAGCAGACACACACATAAGGTGTATGAGAAGCCAAGGGACAAGGGTGATGTTTATTAAGTGAAATGAGGTGTCACCTATGGTTGTGTTTTTGCGGGGCTTGTGGTCTTGATCACGTTACCTCACCTCATCATTTGGCTTCATCAGTCAAACTCTGGCCCTAGTTGTCGACAGGGCCACGAGGAATAGAGGCAGAACCGTCTGCCGCTGTGGAGCCCCAAGCCAGTTGGATGTTGGATATACTCAATGATTAAGACATAGATTTGTAATCTGATTCAAATGTAGAGTACAATTTGTCATGATAATTTTTTATTAATAGTTCACTGTCAATGCTGTTCAATGCTGAGCGTCCACAGAGTTCAATAGCAAAGCAGCAAAGTGCAGCGAAACGAGACGAGTCATTGGATAAATGCTGGGCTTGGTCCCGCCCATCGGATGCTCAGCATCTATGGGGGTCTATGGGGCAGTGGGCTGGCCTCGGCTGGCCCGGACGCTCAGCTTGTGCCTGAAGATTGGATGATCTGTCTGAGGCTGAATCCCTTTTTGATTGACAGCAGATGAGCGAATCAGCGATCCTTTGGTGTAAAGATCCGTGGGAGCATTACATTTTCATTCTGTTCTGAGTTGAACCGGAGACTTTCTTAAACCTCTTAGCGGCATTTTCTTTGTTAAAAAACGGCTAGTGACAAATAGAGCGTCTATGGCTGGTGGGGTTTTGTCTGCTTGTTTTGCTCTGTCTGACTTCTATCGCAGTTTCTGTCCAGCGGGTGCTGCTGAACCCCTCCACCGTCACAAAGCACTCACAGGGGGACACACTTCACATGGGCCAAGGCCATTTAAGCAGCCTAGCTCTGCTGGCCATTGAGAGGACACTAGTCAAGTCCCTGGAAAAGACACCTTGTTGGTACGACAGGGTCACAGATCATTTTCTTGAAAAGGAACGGAGGGTAGAATTTATGTATAAATAAACCGACACATTTTATGATGTAGGCTGAAATTGAGCTTCCCCTCTTTGAAAGACCAGCAATCGCCACTGGTTCCTACATTTCTTCAAATAATGTAACTGCATCATTTTCAGGGTCACAGTGGATTCAGAACCAATCTGGACTCTTGGGACACAGGGCAAGACACACCCACCCAGTCACTCACACACTCACTCACACTCACATGTCCAAGCCCAATAGTGATGTTTAAAGTGATGTTTAAGTGATGTTTACTCACAAAGAAGAAAACCTAAAAAGCCTCCTAAAAGTTACGATTCACACATCCATCCCTTGCCCCAGTTTGGACATAGCACATGCAAGGACTCCCACTATTGCTTGATGCCCCCAGGCTGGAAGATGAGGGCTGGGACCACAGATGGCTGGTGCCTTGCCATGAATTACATAAACAATCTGATGTTTTCTTTTATTCTTTGTACAATTTAAAGGCTCCCGGGTGGTGCAACTGTCCGAGAGCTCTATCAGTGAAAAAAAGACTCTTCAGTTTGGATCCTAGCAATGCCATAGCCATCTGTGGTCAGGAGAACAACAGCAGGGGTAACAAAGTCCTCCTCACCTCAATCTGGTGGTATTGTGTAAAAAGGCAAATTCCACATTGGTTGTGTGTGTGTGGGTGGGGAGGGGGCTATTATAAATGAGCAAATTTGTTAGGATGTTGATGATTTGGAGACCTCTCTGGTGGAAACTGTGCAAGGACCCACAAAGAGTGAGAACTGGATCTGATGGTCATTGTTTTCAGATGAGTGTGAGATCAAGCATAACATTATGACTACATCCTTGTTTCTACACTCACTGCCCATACTCTCAGCTCCACTGAATATACAGGAGCATTTTGTAGTTTTATCATTACAGACTGCAATCCATCTCTTGCTGTGCATATATTGTTTTCTCCCTTTCACCCTGTTTTTCAATGATCAGGACCCTCACATCACCACCATAGAGTCACTGCAGTGCTGAGAATGATCCACCACCCAAATTATACCTGCTATGTGGGGTTCCTGAGCTTTGAAGGACAAGGAGAAAGGGGGTAAGTAAAGTATTCTGAGCAATAAATGGACTACAGCCTGTAATTATAATACTGCAAAATGCTACTGTATGGTCGGTATGACTAGAGAGGATGAACAGTGAGTGTAGAAACAAGAATATTGTTACCTAAAAACACATACAAATGGAGCATATTCCTGTTTTGTTTCCTATTGATTATTTATAAAACACATTGTAAATGAACTGCAGCTCCACTGCACTATAGCGCTTTATTTGAGGCTCTGAGCTCTTTCTTGATTTTCTTAAGTTTGACACGCTCATAGACCATGTCAATGAGGAACTAACTCCTCTTTGTTTCAAGTTGCAAACAAAATTTTGTGATTTGTGAACCAGTTTCAGTCAATGGAATCGCACAGAAAGGTTCCAATTTAGATTTGCAGATGGGAACATTTCAGGTTCCATTTTGGTGGAAAAGTGCTAAAAGACACTGATCTTCGGTTCTTGTTAAGAATCCCAATAACACATTCCCCTGTGAAGTCTTCACTCAGATGTTAAGACATTGCACATTGCTATTCAAGTCTTCTTGGTGTCTCAATAAATAGTCAGAGTGTGGAGAGGCTCTCAGACTTAGAATATGATAATAATGGTTGGAACACTTGACTGCTCCAACAAGTGTTTGACAGTAACAGCATGGAATTTTTTTTCAATATTTTTCCCCAAGCGTCCTGTACATACAGCACATCTTAAGAACCTGATAGTCCCCATTGTTCCTTCACCACCAGGAGAGTCTGGAACTCCCCTACAAAGCTAGTAGGTAACACATTTTTTTTTGCATAGCACTATGTGCTCCAGTACTTTGGGAATGTTCAAATCTTCATTGCTTTTCTCCAAAGACAAAATGGGACTATATGCAACACAGACTAGTCAAGCTATGCTGACCACACAGTGCAGCACCTGGCTTTGGTAGCCTAGGAATCCCTGGAGATTTCCACCCGTTGCCTCTCAGTGTTGCTTATGGGTGATGATTCCTCAGTGAAACTCTCTTATGGGTCTCCTAGGCTTTTCTACTCCCGCAAACCCACAAAGTAAGTGGCTGTGGCATGCTGTCAGATTACCATTTATACCTCAAGTAATTGACAAGTTATGAACTACTCAGTGAAAGCGTCGCCCTTTATTCATGTTGAAATTCGTTAACTTGTGCTGACAGCTGCAGTAGGGTTGGGGTTGAAGCTTGAATGTTGTTTCCTGGGAAATAAACAAGAGAAAGACAGCTGGTATTGATTACACCCGATCTTTACGCTTTAGCTTCGCTTACACAAGAAGGCCCGTGTCTTCACCTCACTTGGGGGACTTGTTTCAAAGTTTTTTCTTTTTTTGTTTAAAGAAAGAGGTTGTAATGAAAATACCAATGCCAGAATCATGCTGGCATTGGGAGATAGGTTCCTCTTTGTGTTTCTTCATGGTCAGGTTTGGGAATTAGTATGCATGAGTGCAGGAACTGCTGGTTGAACTGACTCAGCTAAAAAGCAGTAAGCCTCTCATTTTGCATGGTAATCTACTGTATGTGTGTGTGTCTGTGATCAAACTTTGGTTGGATTTCCCACATTGAGTAAAAATTCTGCACCTTGCTAAAAGTTTGACATCAAACGCTGATGATCTTGATATTCAAAGTAGTGTTTTCTCAAGTGATTTGAAGTTAGGGGTTGTAACACTTGCAGAATGAAGTACAAAGCAGATCTTAAAGTTAATTTGGCAGACCTTACTTAAGCCCCTTGTTGAGATGTGGGATGGTGAAGAGGATCACCCTGTGCTCAAGGTCTCAAAGGTTACATTCACAGCAGGGAAAATCTGCCCAAATACCCTCTGTTTCTTCATGTGGCAAAAAAAAAATTGTAATGTGTTTCTGTGGAAACATCAAGAAACACATTGCAGCTGACTTGGTTTTTTGATTTTTGACTTGGATTTGAGCCAGTTTCATGTGATCGTGAAATCCAATCCATATCGGAAATGCTGCAATGTGACATTGTGGACACCTGTTCAAAGCATTTTCATTTTAATTTCATTTGAATTTCTTAACCCAGGTCCCTGTCACTCATTTATGAGAAAATAAAGTTTGTGAAAAAGAAAGTGTATGTAAATTGTTTTGACATGCAAACATTGTAATATTTTGGAGTTATTAAATTAAATCACTGCTAATATGTAGTTTTAACCATATTAATTTACTCTTGATATTAACTGAGGATATATTTTTAAAATGAATAAAAGCAGCTCAGAGAAATATACTTACATTGAATTTGAAAAGTGGCAAAAATATAATATGATTAGTAAACTCATTAAAACTGAAACTTAATATCATTTATGTTATATATTAACTCGATGGACCCTATTTATATAGCTATTTTGCTATTCCGCTTTCAGTTGCATTTAAACAGTAATTATGTGACATAGCCATATTCAATATGTTGTTTTATTTTCTAAAGAACCTTTGCTACTCAAATATGTAATCACTTTTTTTCATGCTGACCGATAAATCAATTTTTCTATAAATTTGTCATGTTTTGACCAAAATTTTACCTAGCGCCTGCTTTTTTTTCATATTTCTCAATGTATAGCCTTGAAATCATATTCCCACATCGGATATCTTGACACAGATTGTTAGTGTGAGGTGTCTGTTAGTTGAAAACATAAGCATTATTGATGCTAATTTATTACATGTCATATTACTGTGACAAAATAAATTTGTACCATCAGACGGACATGTTTTTCTTGATATTCTAAGCTCTGGGATGTATGACTGCTAAAGCTCTGACAGTCACAGCAGGCCCAGACTTTCAGGAATTTAGTTCAGGGCAAATATGGAAAATTTCCCAACAAATAAAAAACATTTTGGTACTTTGGCAGTTTTCTCAGATGCTGATAATATTCACAATTATTATTATTATTATTATAATCTTTTTAAAAAATGATGAAATAATACTTGTTTATTTAGAATACACACAATAAATAATTATTTAAGCTTTTTAGTTTATATTTGTTGATCTAATGCAGTATTATTTGATGTGAAACCTACAAAAACCTTGAAAAACTATAAATCGATAATAGGAATATGTTTTTGCTGATGACTCATATTTTTTCCGCCCAGAGACAGGTGGGTTGACGTTATGTGAGTCAAAACGAAACTGAAAGTAAACACCGTCTTTCTTGTCCCTTTGCAGCGTCTTTATTTCTGGTTATAGCGAATATTATTAGAATCTTTCATGACAAGGACATAAGACAAAAATTTTGAAGGAGCACCTTGATTTTTAGGTGGGTTTTCACACTGGATTACTCCCAGAGGCTTCACAGCACCGCGATGAGAGCACTATTTTTAGAAACGGTAGGATCTGCGCTTTCTAAAGGTATACGGAGCTCACAGACGCATTCAGACATGCGGGATTCGGGTCCAAAGGATAGGGTACAAATTATTGGTTCCAAAACAATATAAGTACAGAATTACTTCAGAACAATTTAAATATAGATTTTTTACAAGTATGAAGCCGGCCTAAATGTAAATCATTAAAATATTAAACTCATTTTGTAGAAGAACACATGATTATAAGAGACCCTTTGCAAGGGTTAAATTCTAAGAATTATTCCTACTGCGACCAGAGGATTTTGGGATCAAATCATGTTTTAGTAATCAATCAGATCTTTAAGTTATATTCTATATTTCATAAAGTAAATCATTATTAAAAGAAACAGGTTGTTGTGTGGTAGATTGCTACATAGTAAACACCAGTCTACTTCCATTCCATCATTTCAAAAATGAAGTGTTTCGGATGGAAGGTATAGACCTTTCCCTCCAGCCAGTGAGTGTGAAGAATTGTCCTTTTGCACCTGTGGGTCAGTTTGAGAGCCAATATCTGTTCCGACTGATGACAGATATGGGTCACATTAAAAAAAAATGAAAAAGGGTGTGATCAGATTTGATCCACAGCTTTCTGCGTTGTGTGTATGTAGCCAAACAAAATCCTTTTGGTACCAAGAGTGCACCAATCTTTGAAGATTCAGCTTGAGGATGAAGAAAAGGCAAAGTTGACTTAACAAATGTCAGGAGCTGCCAATACACCCCAACTATTCTCAGCAGCCCTGCCAGGAGGGGGAGAAAAACAGGGCCAAATGAAATTCAAATGCCAGTGCTTCTATAACCTTTAATCAATACAAGGATGGCGAGGAGGGAGAATCCATCTCTTTAAAAGATATGACGGTTCCACGCTGAGCCCCTTTTCCACCAGCAGATTCCAGGACATCCATTAAGACTCAGGCAGAGCTCTAGAGGCCAGGCGTTGGTTAAAAATAAGTGACATATGCCTACCTATTGTTTTAGCCCGACATCCTCCAGGTAAGTATTAATACATTAGAGTTGTAGAGGATCATCAGTAACGCAGCAGTCCTTTAAAACTCATCTGTGTCACTTTTGTCTTCACATGATGTTAGTCTTCCTCTGAAGCAGCGCGGCTAAAAATAAACCTGCTGCATGTTCTAGAAAAGAACTAAAGGCGTTCTCAGTGATAACAGGCCACGGTTTTCTTCTTTGAGCCACAACTTGGATGCCATTTGAGGGGCCCCTCAAGAGGGCAACACATGTCAGAATAAACGAGTTAATTATAGTAAAATAAAAGAAAAAGTGACAACTTTCGGAAGTTCTCCAGTGGCTTTATCCACAGTTTTATTTGAAGTCGGCAAGTCTTTAACGGAGGCCTTGACGTGTTGTTGTAGATCTGTTGGAGCAGAGCTGTTTTTAGTCATTCTGATAATGAAAAATAAAACTGCAGAGTTTTGTCTGAACACTAAACGGAATAGTGGCGTTGCTTCCAAGATGACATGGATGTTGTTATATGTTCTGCCAGAGCTGAACTATGGGATTGTGTTTGGTGAGGTCTGCAGGGCACAGATGTTTAAAAAAAAAAAAAAACCCACCTCATTTTCATATGACACTTATAGCTGCTGCTAGTGCATCTATGGGGTTTCTAATTGCTAAGTGCATAACTTTACAATTTTGGTTGCTTTATATGAAAAATAATTACTGAATTTAGTTAGGCTGCCATCACTGATGCTTCTAGGACTGCTGATTGTTCTATAGATTTCTAATTATGTATTTAATTCCTGCAAAGTGTATGTCCTTCTGTCCTCCTTCTGGGAGATCTCATGTGGCTATATCACCTCTACAGGGAAATACATCCTATTTCAATCTTTGGCTTCCAAACAGAACTTAATTAATAATAATTAAAAAAACTGAAAATACACAATTACTACAATCCATGCAGAGATTGCAACAAGAAAAACATTGTTTTGAATAATTAACTAATATTCTCTGGTTCTTCTAAATCCAGGTGGATTTTCTGCTGAGCAGATGCAGAATTAAATGGCCTTCCCATGTCATTAACTCTGTGGAATACAGCATAACTCTCATATTAAAGCATTAAAGTTTATTTTCAATAAAAGACCTGTGGAAAAATTCAAACCAAAAAATCAATGACTTCTAAACCTATCTATTGATGTAGATGAGTCTCCGACCTAAGTGTTCTCTAATGACAGACGTCATGTAGAAACAGTGGCCAGATCTCTTGTGCCCTCTGTCCTGGCTGGCCCCAGATCCAATATTGGGAGCGTCGCTAATGACCCCATTACTCTCTCCGATGGCCGTTATGGGCTCAGTGGAGCAGTGGTGACAGCCGTGTTTGTCCTGCCAAATGACCACTGGCCCTCCCCCAGACGGACAGCTGCATAGAAGGAAGTAACCGGGGGAAAAATGTTTTTATAAGACCACCCTGATGATATACCGGATGATTAAAGCATCTGACGACAGAGGTCAATCACACGCAGGTCACCTTCCAGGGGAGAAAACTGGAGGCAGGAAAGCGTGAACCTGCATGGAGGACTGTCCAAGGTGATAAGAGGGAAAGAACAGAGCCCATAAAAGGCCCAATAAAAGACACCAACAGTGAAATGTGTGCTCATTGCAGCCGGACATTAAAATGAGCAATGGCAGCGGCTCAGCGTGTGGACAGACGTGCATATTCACAAGAGACGGGAGGAGGGGGGAAACAGGATAAGGGATGCATACAGAGAGGGCCAAATGTGGCATTGACTGGGGTCTGCGGAGGACGTACTGAAGTCGTGTCGCCGTTCTGAAGACGGTGTCATGCCCATGTTTGGAAGGCAGTGTCTCTGCTGGGTCTAACGCCTCTACACAGTGATGTAATGTGGCTACTTCCTTTCAGTCAATGGGTGACCATTAGTGCAATCGATATTAATGCATTAAAGCAAGCAGAAAATGAATATGTTAATATTTTAACGCTAATTAATCATTTGACCAAATATGGCCACAACGTCCTCTGAGACATTTAATCTAAAATCACATTTGAAAGGAACCTTGAAACATTTTTATTTAAATTTATTTCTGTACGTCATTTTAGTCATTTTTAACATTGTATTCATTTTATTAGTTGCTTCTCATTTTTCTTACTTGCTCTCTTTAAAAACGTGTAAATGCTTGTTTACATTTGACCCTATGTTCATTCATTCTCTGTAACCGCTTATCCAGTTCAGGGTCGCGGTGGGTTCAGAGCCTACCTGGAATCATTGGGCGCAAGGCGGGAATACACCCTGGAAGGGGCGCTAGTCCTTCACAGGGCAACACAGACACACACAGACCTACGGACACTTTTGAGTTGCCAATCCACCTACAAATATGTGTTTTTGGACTGTGGGAGGAAACCGAAGCACCCGGAGGAAACCCACACGGACAGAACACACCAACTCCTCACAGACAGTCATCGAACCCACAATCTCTAGGCCAATGGAGCTCTGTGATTGCGACACTACCTGCTGCGCCACCGTGCCGCCTGTCCTATGTTCACTTTTATTTTAATTATGAAATTAATTCTGGTTACACTGTTTACCCATTTAAATTTTACTATTATGTTATTAATGTTACATAATAGTAAAAGAGAGTGTCTCTCTCTCTCTCTCTCTCTCTCTCTCTCTCTCTCTCTCTCTCTCTCTCACTCTCTCTCTCTCACACACACACACACACACACACACAAACACAAACACACACAAAGCACGCACACATAGAAACAGAAAGAGAGAGAGAGAGAGAGAGAGAGAGAGAGAGAGAGAGAGATGAGAGAGAGAGAGAGAGAGAGAGAGAGAGAGAGAGAGAGAGAGAGAGAGAGAGAGAGAGAGAGAGAGAGAGAGAGTGCCAGGAGCTGGGTTGCAGTAGCATTAATTTTCTCCATTAAATCTTTTGTCCAAGCTTCATTGTGTTTAATGCTAAGGCTCTGTCTGAATATTTTACTTAGAATATAAAGAGATTTTAATTTAAAAATCATCAAAACTACACTGACCTATAAAAATTGTCAGCTTTTTATGCAAACTACACTTTTGTGAATTAGTTGTTGTACATCCTTCCAAAAATATGGGAAGTAGTGCCATTAAATGTGTTATTGTTATATTTATATATATTGTTGTGACTTTTATATTGATAATGTATTTATTATTTTAAATTTAAATATCCATTATTAAGAGCTACAAGTAGTGTCACTGTCACACAGCTCCAGGGACCTGGAGGTAGTGGGTTCGATTCCAGGTGACTGATTGTGAGGAGTTTGATGAATTCCTCCCACGGTCCAAAAACACACATTGGCAGGTGGATTGGCGACTCAAAAGTATCAGTGAATGTGTGAGTGTGTATCGCCCTGCAAGGACTAGTGCTTCCTCCAGGGTGTGTTCTCACCTTGCGCCCTGTGATTCTGGGTAGGCTCCAGACTCACCACAACCCTGAACTGTATAAGCGCTTACAGACAATGAATGAATTATTAAGAGCTTCAGTCTTAAGGAGAAAGGAAAATCATGATCATGATTAATCATGATTAGTCACAGCAAATATTATGATTTTTGTGTGTGTAAAACCATGCGTAGATGATGTAGTGCATTCCATATAAACAAAGTCAAATACATATTTATTATCCATATCGAAACAAGTAGCAATATGCCCTATACAGTTGTCTGTGTCCTACCATAGATATAAGGGCATTTTGAGCAGAATCCATTACATTATCTGAATGCAGCCTTAAGGTTTACACACTCTGCCTCCCCCCACCAAAGCTCAAAGTAGTTGCTGATGATGCAGGGTTCCCTTTAAACCCCACCTCGTGTGATATTACTAATGGCTAATAGAACACTCCTTTAAAGCAGAGTGATACATGTAGAGTTAAAAGTCCTAGTGTTGTTGCACTATATCAGCACTATATCATGGAATTGCTTGGTTGGAACTAATCACAGTGTAAAAGGTAATATATATGTATTCTTTATGGAAACAAAAGTGGATCTTCTGGGGCATTGCTTAAAGAAACCTTTATAGCACCTTTATTTTTGTAATGTAGAGTGTATCATCCAGATGGTAAAAGCACATCTGTATGCCCTGTTTTTTGTTTACTGCATGGGATAGAGTATATGAACACAGTCTTGCACGGGGGCCTGAGCAGACAAAGTCATTTCACATGCATTGCAAGGAGGGTGGGGTGAAGCCTTCAGAATTGTGGGCTTTATCAGCAGCTGGCACGTTGTGAACGCTCCTCTGGCAAACACTGGCATGGCTCTAACTTCCCGTGGAGCCTTCAGAGCTTTTGAGAGTGCCGGGGTCTTTAATGTTGGGGGGTTCTTGCTCAGCTGAAAGAGCCAGGACTTGGAGACTGCCATTTTGTTGCTACGGTTGGGATCAAGTGCATAAACTGAAAAAGACAGTCCCAGACAAAGGCTTTGTCCTCCCGCTGACCTCTCCATGAAAGCGGCACCACATTTTAAATCTTTTTTACAGACTGTGTACAGGGTCAAGTACATGCTTTTGCTGATTATTTTAACACATACTACATTTTACTTGAGTCACAAAAATTAAAATCTGTAGAAGTGTGATCTCTGTAGAGGTTGTGTCCTCCAAAAGTTACACAGTGCTGTTTCTGCAGTGCTGAGTTCGGAGTTGCATTGACAGAGACTCTATTCTCCCTATAGCAGGTCATCCCAGTGATTTTTAAGCTTTAAGGTAAAAAATACTACCTAATGTTCCCTTAAATACTGCTTCAAGAGAATTAACCCTTTACAGCCTCTTATATTTACTCAAGTTTACAAAATGTCCCCACTGTTTTGGATATGTGGGTTTTGTGTGAGCCTGTCCTCAGAATCCCTCTTAAGAGCTTTGTGGCACTGGGCCCTGCTGCGGAGCTTTATCTCTGTGTTGCTGACATGTAGCGTTTTGTCTTCAGATACTCTCTGACCTCCATCCCCTTATCTGACCAGCCAGACAGGAAAGGGGTCCTCTAAAGACCGCTCAAGTGCCTCCTGCAAATGCTAATGAGAACCTGAAGCAGGCACAATGGAAGTCAAAGCTCTGCTTTGACTGGATTTGTTCAGAAAAGAGGGAAAAAAAGCATATTTCTTTAGATAGCATGCCTTGGGTTAGGGTTAGGGTTTGGAAACTTGTATTAGGGTGTTAAAACAGATGCATAAGAGTAACAGTAATAACATGACAACACTTTTGCTAGTAATTGCAAGTAGATAGAATGTAGAGTAATGTGTAACAAGTGTGAACTAAATGAAATCAATTGCACGCCATTAAAACAAGTGGATTGCAACTGACAAGATGGATTACACTGGTTGCACTGTTGTTAAGTTGTTATTAATCAGTTATCGATCTTGCACAATGAGTGGAACATTTATTGGACACTTATAAAGCCTTTATGCAGATACCAAGGTTAGTATTAAGGGTTAGTGATTAGGGTTAGGGTTTCAGTGAGATCACTCCTTGGTATCTAGGGTTTGGTATCTGGTTCTGTTAAATGAGGATTGTAATGAGTTATGGTTATGTGACCTTCACTCATGGCTTACTTGGACATTTCCCATTGGCACACGCAACTGAAAGGGGACGAGGTCTGAAAAGACATTTGGGTAGAAAGGAAGAGTTTGACATGTGCCCTTTTGTTAAGCATCATCTTTGTCCCTTTGTATTTGTCCCATTGTAGAACATCCCTTTGTGAGAGATCCCTATCAGCCCTTGTTCTCTTAACATCCCTCTTTTAATTACACTACAAGCCCCTGAAATGACGAGCTCATCTCTGCAAAGGGGGCACAAACAAAGGGGCCAAACTTCGTCTTCCCTTTCTTAACCCTGCAGTGTCGCAGATGTAATTAATATCCTTAATTAGGCTTGGGGTATCGATGAAGGCTCACCGACTGTAGGGCCCTGAGAACTCATTAGACCCGTTGCTTTTCAAAGTGTCCAGCCAACTCCACAGTTGCGCCTCTTTCTTTTGACGTGCCGGCAGGACCCTTTCTTTTTTTGTGCTTGGATGCTTGTCGTCTCGCTGCTGTATTGTGCGTGCCCCTGGATGCTTTGATTTGGTCGTGCAGGTGTTGAAGCCTCATCCGCATCCACACCCCCACCACAGCCCCCGCCAGAAAAAGGCCCTCAGAGGGTGAATGGCGTATTCTCTCTGAGCCACTGGCTGGGATGTTTCATCTTGCTATCGTATTAGCGTGAAGAGCTCCAGCTATTCAAATGGTCATTCAGAGCTGTGGTAATCAGAGCCGCCGTTCGCTTTTTTTTCCGCTTCCGTAGCAACTGTTCCGTGAAGGGGATTTGAATGCGGGAGTGAGTAAACACAGACAGAGGGTGAGGAAATGCACAAACAGATTGACAGAAGTGCAAGGTGTTTTTGTGGGTTCTACTTACAGCGAGCGACAGCTGGTAGCAATTCGTCCACTATTGAACACAGTAGAAAGCCATTGTGGAGTGGACATTAATATGGAAAATAAACAAGTAAACAACCATGGGAAATAAAATTTAACAATAAAAGATGTAGACCAGAATTCATATGTAGTTCTTCTCCACAATTTGACAGTGGCAAATCTCTTACTCCCATGATGCTAGCAAGCACAGAAAAGAATACATTTGGGGGTGGGTATTTGAGAAACCGGGGGTTCCCAGGTTAGTTTTGGAGCTGGATTTTTCTGTAAACAAACCTCAACAACACCTCAGATGTGTACCCTTGATGCAAGACTACACCTATCCCAGTATGAGTAAGACTAAGAAAAATAGATTCAACACACTTGAAGGACAGCACTAACCATGTCAGCTAACAGATGCCCTGTTGGCTAGAGTCGTAATGAATGCTGGCTGAAGAGGGCCATCCTAGACACCCTGAGTGAAAGTGAGGATGGTTATGTCCTCTTAGCTTCTTGGCTGTAAATGGGATTGAATGCACACTGGCTGGACCATTTGGCTAATTCTTAATAACCTTCTTATCCTGTGGTCATGGTTTGTGCTATGAGCTATTCATCCTCCTTAAAAAGCAATGTGCACAGTGTATACTTTTGTGTCACAGTTGGATACAGTGAAGGCTGAAGCCCTCTACACACTATTCTGGAGTGGGCATGGACACACCACGTTTAGAAAAGGCTCAGCTCATTCTTGGATGGTCAGGGTCATGGACATCATACTCCCTCTGTGAGACTGGGCAGATGGATGAGTCCAGCATTTGGGTCCCTTTCATTTCCATAGTGTCTTTCAGACAAGGCTGAGGTCTGCCCTTGACTCTTATCTGACAAGCCAAAGCCCTCTGGGAGATGTGAGGACACTGTGTTCGCGAGAGAACATTGACTTGCGCTTATTTTAGCAAGAGTATGGTAAAGGCTATAGTGGCGTGACCATAGCCCTCATCCCTGTTTAATAACAGCCTTTTTAAATCTACTCTTAGTACCTCCTGATTCACATGTACTTGTTCTATAATTTTACCACATTTTTGACCTCAAGAATGCTGCCTGTTTTATTGAAAGTGATGACAAGGATGATGGTGCATTCTACTGGTCAAAAACAAAGTAGACCCCTGTCTCAAACATCACCCTTTATCTGTATTTAGGGAGCTATTTGACGTGATCTAAAATCTGTCAAACTATCAATGGCTGTCATTGCTAATCCACTCAACAGAAGCTTTGAATGACAGCAGTGTGGGGCTTACCAACACTCACCACCAATATTGATCCTCATCTATGCTTCTCTGATGGACAAACACACTTATCGAATCATTGGTTAAGCAAATGGAGCCCATTAAAGGCCACACCGGGAGTGCGCTTTAACTTGTCAGGACAGGAGTGTTCATAATGGAGGACCGGACATGACAGAATATGTGATGGAGGATTGGTTTTGGGTCTCACACACACATACACAAATACAGTATGTTAATCCCACTGATTCATGTCTGAACTTTTTACGGGTACTCTTCTTGGTGGGGGAGCCTACAGCTGTGCATGCAAACGAGGGCAGCATGTGGAAGCTGCGGCTCCTGGCTGGATGAAGATTTGTAATGGATGAGGCTCAGTGTTGGTTCATGCATCATTCCTGCTGCAGCGTGTGCTGTCGGAAAGAGAAAAGGATGGTCACGACACTGGCCACTGACAGCTCCTGCCCATGCTAATAATTCACGCATCCGGGAGACGACAGGGCATCAGTGTTTTTTCACGTCAACCACCACCCCGTTCTCTGTAGGAATGCGAAGCTAGAAAAGGCCATGGTCATTAGCGTTCTGCTGATTTCTGTTAGTCATTATTAATTCAGTATTAATAATTCATACTGGACAACTCAACTTCATTTTCACAGCAGCACTATGCTCCTTTGAAATCGTATTTTTCTTTCTTTCCGACACATTCTTGTTCCTGTATCAGATCCGTTGTTTAGGGGTCTACAGCCCAAGCGGTCGACCATCTTGTTTCCATGCACTGTAACAGCTGCACATTCCATGCATGGTACAGACAGTCGTGCTGTATCTGTTTGCTCTGCATACATCCTTACCAGCCTTTCACCCTGTTCTCCAGTGGACCAGACCTTAAGGGACCACCACAGAGCAGCCTGTTATTTGCTTGGTGGATGTGTTACTTTGTGTTGTACTTGCTCGAGTGGTTCAGACCCTCATTGTCACAGCTATTCTTGGCTAGAATTTAAAGAGACTGTTACCTCTTTGCCTCCATCTCATGCTTGTTAGTGGTCAGAGTAGTAGCACTGGGTAGGTTTCCTCTTCACTGACCCAGCAGCCAAACAGTCAGCCAGGATTGGACCTATATAATTTATCAATAGATTTATGTGGAGGGTTATGAGAATGTGTTAAGCGGGTATAAAAGGCCAGGTGTTGTTAAATGTAGGGTTCATTCTCGCTGACCCTAATTCATTTGATTTATGAAGTTCCAAGGTATCCACCTCCACTTTCCGTACGTTCTTCATTCGGCTTTGTCAGACGGCGAGGCAACAGCTGGAACATTTATCAGTTTGAAGAGATTCTGATCCACAACATGAAACATTTCCTTGTCTCAGTGTGTACTTCACAAATACACATCCTTTCAGACGCACAGTATTAAGCATTTGTTCTCTTTATTGTGGAAAGATGGACACAGCTATGGATGAGTTTGGATCTGAATCCAGAGGGACACTTGGTTTCTTCTCTCCCTCAAAGATGAAAGCGGTGATCTGATGGGGACAGTGTTGGTGGTCTAATATTGTCCTTTTCATCCCATATCTTGTCCTGTTTTCTAAAATCCTGGAGGTGTGTGTGTGTGTGTGTGTGTGTGTGTGTGTGTGTGAATTTGTCCAGAGGTGTGTGTGAATGAGTGAGTGGGTGACTGGATGAATGATACTTTGTCGACCAAACTCCCAATACAAGTGTATAATAGAAAAGTCTTGAACATTCCGGACAGTGGTCTCTATTGCACTTTCCAACCAAATCCTTCACAGATGTAGCATATCTGAAACAACGAAAGAGCCTTACACACACACACACACACACACACACACACACACACACACACACACACTTACACTCAAGCATTGCAAAGCTTGTTAATCAAAAGCAGCAGAATTGCCTTTGACACAGAAAAGATAATCTCACTTGTGGGACTGTTTGCTCATGAGTTTGGGTGTGTTCTCTTTGTGTGTGTGTGTGTGTGTGTGTGTGTGTGTGTGTTTTGTTGGAATTGGCACCATGCTCAATTAACAAAAAATAATTAATGTTTACCAGCAAAGCAACATTTGTAGCGTTCCAAAACGTCAATCTCCACTGCGTCTTTTTGCGGTGCGTGTGCTCATGTCTTTTATGGAATTTATAGACTATCTTCTTCAGATCTGAAGCTGGAATAAAGTGAATATTGTACATCCTTGTTATGGACTGGTGCTGTGTACAGTGTGTGTTCCTGGATTGTGTTCTGTGATTCTGGGTGGGCACCGGACAAACCGTGACCCTGAACTGGATAAGAGGTTACAGACAATGAATGAATGAATGAATATACATATCAGATTTCAGTATATTTCTGGTTCATTTGCTGGAGTGTAACTTTTTTGTAGAATGTTCAGCACAAGAACTGAATGTGTAAATGTCCTGGATCAATGTTGTCTGATCATTCAGTGGTGGGACCTAAAACAGCAACATGACATCACACACAGATGAAATGGACCTGAGGAAAACTCAAAGTAGGAACAGAAAACACTCAAAAACCACAAAGCCATTAGTAGTTTTGGAAGTGAATGCACAACTTTGCTCAAGTCCCAATTCAATTCTACCTGAAGCAGCCTCAGTTTCTGCTGCAGTGGCACAAGGACGAGTGGATATCACTGGCTCTGACGCAGCTTTGTACTCTGCATTAGCATTTTTCATAGGAGGATGTGGGTAAAAGGTGTGTAATATGATATAAAAGCCCTGTCTAGACGGCTGATTACACTCTAATGGGAGACTGCACTGTGGTTCTAGTCCTTGGCCACCATGGTCAAGGACCTCTCAGTTTTGGGATGAGTCGCACTGAAGGCCGATCATTTGAGTCATATATAGGGCTTTATTTACATTGGATATGAGAACAGAAAGTTTATACAGATCATCAAGGCCAGCTGTTGTGTGAATTATACTGTCAGAACATCCAAAGATGACTTATTATTATGTATTACTTAATTTGAATGCCCGAATGTTCACAATGAGGTTTTGAATTGTCTTGCTGAAATAACCATGGACTTCCCACAAAAAATGTCACCTTGATGACATCTCTCTAAAAACCTAGTAAAATACCTTCACATCAATGATGTTTTCATATATATATATCCATCCATCCATTATCTGTAACCGCTTATCCAATTTAGGGTCGCGGGGGGTCCAGAGCCTACCTGGAATCATCGGGCGCAAGGCGGGAATACACCCTGGAGGGGACGCCAGTCCTTCACAGGGCATATATATATATCAAAGGTCAAAGGTCTCAAAGGTCAAGCACATTCAATAGTGGTTTCCAGCCTTTCCCAAAATCAAGTTTTTATATATAACCCAGTGGAGGTTTTTGGCATTACATATTCAATTGCAGTCATTTTTCCTCAAATGTAGACTGTCCTCATTGTATCAGACCTGCATGTTGCTTCATAGTCTGAAGGCCCTTGTGGGAACCTAGTATTTAGAGTCCCCTAGACAATGTCCTGTTCCAGTCAGTACAATATGGGACCATAAGGCAAGGTAGTCAAAGATCTTTACCTCTTGACCTGCAATGAATTAAGTTTTGTTTAGCTTTGGGGGGATTAATTTATTTATTTTTGTCCCACCTCAATTTCCACAAGCTCCTTCCGAAATTTTAAAGGTTGCTGTTCAGTTTGATTTGTGTTCCGGCGTGAATGCGATGGCACTAATCATTAGAAAGCTAAGTACAAGCGATTTTCCATAGAACTGCACCATTAAGGACAGTGTCTCTGCCACAAGGGGACGGAAAGTCAATAAAGAACAGGAGGCTGAGGTGACGTGTCTAATGCTTGGAAATGAAGGTACGAATATAGAAGGGCAGATTTTATACTGATTGAGATTTGTCTGTGTGTTCAATGCTTTAAAATGTGGTTCTTAAACATAAAGCCAATTCCTGTAGTGTTTATTTGTCCATCTTGGTTTTTCTCTAGTGTGTGTGTTTGTGTGTATCGATCTCAAAGCAGTTTGTGCAGGGCCCTGCTGAGGCCTCTTTAATTACTGCATCATTAGCCGCATTCATTTAAGTCCTAATGGTCAATTGGGGAAAAAACAGAGTCACGGACAAGCGAGAAATCTTATGCGATTAGAATCTAACAGTAATGCCCCAGTAATGCCATAGCCATCTGTGGTCAGGAGCTAGGGGACCACAACTGTCCCGTCTCTCTCAATCTGAAAGTGCAGGATGGCCCTATCTCTGTCCATACCACTAGCCAACATAGGCATTTATTTAAGTAACTGACAGATAAGTGCAGTTAGTGTTCTCCTCCAAGTGTATTGAGGCTGGATTTGGTGGTTTGGCTGGATTGACATGCCTGAAGGAGTATATGCTGCCTCATTGTCTCAGTTTTTTCTGCTAACAGATGGAAACAGTCTGAGCGCACAGATGAAAATGGTCCAGAGGCCTGCGACTGTACATGATTAAGGAACACGAGCATCTGGCAAGGGCATCATGTCTGCTCTGAGCTGCTGAAGTATTGAATTGGAGGTCAGCATAATCCTGGCAGAGTGAGCTGAGATACTGGCTGTACATACTGAGGGGTGTAAACTAGGGTATACACTCAATTGCCTTGAGTGCTTTCACATCACCACTTACACTCCAGCCTAGGCCCTGCTTCTGTTCCTAGGTTCGTTGACTGTATTATTGGTCTGTCCCAAAACCTAGTGAGCTGCCTGAGTAGGCACTGACTACATTGGCAGTATTCTAACTCATCAGGCAGATTACTGAGGCACTCTAGTTAGAAAGCGATTGTTTTATGGTTTTTCTTGCCCACTGTAGGCAACTGGTGTTTAATTACCTCAGCTTTTAGCGTCGCCTCAGCGTGTCCGTGCAATGGATCCTGCCCTTACTGTTTTCATTGTAATTTTTATTATTCATGCTCTGGTAAAAGAGTGAAATATACAGGAGTTGTGCTTGTGTTGCATCATGGGATTTCCTAAGCAGCTGAGGAACACTTCAGTGCTGCCTTAAAATTCAGCCAGATTAAGGTATCTCAGTAGGCAGCATATTTAGTGTGTCTAAGGATTGGGACAGCCTTGGGACAGTGCACACTATGACGTAAGATGATCTCTATATAGCCAGCTCACTAGGTTTTGGGGCACACCTTATAACCAGGGTCACTGAACAGGACCTTGTATTTCCAGGGGATGGAAAATCATTCTTAACTTAATGTGGATCTTAATGCAACAGCTGACCTCTCTCTGGCTGTTTGGGAGTATGATAGCCCTCTCCACTCATCTCTTTTTTAGATTTATGTTTTGTTTTACATCACTCAGAATTTTGGTTGGTTTGTCTGGAATGAAATATTGTCACAATGCAAATAGCATGTGGTATTTTTAAATTATGTCACAAAGCAACATTATTTGTTTGGTGTATTCATAACAGTTTGATAACTAATATACAACAATTTAGTCCAGCATGTTGGACAGTTTAGGACAGCATCATTGAGGCACTGTAATGTCTCCCATTTTCCTTAGAGTTTTTGCTTTCAGTGTTTTTATTTATTTATTTATTTTTTTCCCTAAGGGGACACTTCAGCAGACACTGAAATATTTGATTACTCACAAAATTATGAGACAATATCTTGGGTATCATAGAACAATTTGTTGGAAATTATGGGATAGTGAGTAATATGAAATAGTGTGTTTGGTCAATGCTTTTTGATGGAAATGATACAAGCTGTGTGCTCACAATTGAATGCGTCCACCATGGGTGTTTCGGTATTTTAAATATAAATGGCAGTCTACAAATGTTTGGACTTTTGACCATGTATAAAGATATTTATAGTCTAATTGATTTCCTCTGTTTCTCCACAGCCTGTGAGCTGATGACGCAGGGGATTCTGGCCCTAGTGACCTCCACTGGCTGCGCCTCGGCCAGCGCTCTTCAGTCCCTGACTGATGCCATGCACATCCCGCATCTCTACATCCAGCGGAATGGAGATGGCTCTCCGAGGACAGCCTGCCAGTTTAACCCCAGCCCTGAGGGGGAGCGCTACACCCTCGCCGCTCGACCCCCGGTGCGCCTCAGCGATGTCATGCTAACACTCGTCGCTGAGCTCCGCTGGCAGAAGTTCATCGTTTTCTATGACAGCGATTATGGTGAGTTCAGAGTAGACAGCTTCCTTGTGGAACTGTGGAACACTGTGTGGTTTATATTGAACAGTTTGTTGGAGATGTTGGGCACTATGGGACAGTGTGGACTGTGGGACACTGTGAATGTTGTGTATCATCGGACACTTGCCACTTTATTAGAAACATATTATTTGGAAATATAAAAAAGTGTTTCTAATAAAGTGACCGTTGAGTGGAAGCACAAGGCAGGGGTTTCTAATAAAGTGGCTTGTGAGTGGGAGCACAAGGAGTGGGTGTCTAATAAAGCAGACAATGAGTGGAGATCACCAGGACAGTGTTTGGGCAGATGAACATCACACTAAATGTTTAAGTCACATCTGATTTTGCCAGAGGTAATCAGATCTGCGTGATCAGACAGGCCGCCAGCTGGACAATACCATCAGAAATGAAGTGACACAAATAGATAAATATCTGCTGGTCTGCCTGTCTACGTCTACGGATTCATGCTGAAATGCATACTGCGTATGGTGATGGTCAGAAAGTCTGAAGGGGTGCAGGGGGATGCAAAAATATGCAAATTAGCATTAGCCAGCCAATCAGATTACTCCATGTAATATTGTCAAGCTTTTACATTTCTTTCTGTCCACATTAACATTTTCATTCTGTTTGGCTTCTCTATCACTTTATGCAAACGGATAAAGCAGCCAATCAGTAAGCTCTTGCTAGTCCTGCTTTTCAGCCCCTTGACTTGGAGGGTGGGCCACTGAAGCTGTGGCTGTGTTAGAATAAGGTGGCCAATAGTGGCCCCCTGTGAGTTAGGTCTTCTCTAAGTGCATGATGCTCTCACGGTGAGAGAGATAACGCTATGTTTAGGAATTGCCTCTCACACCATATCACTGGAGCTCAACATGCTTGGAAGAGAGTGCTCAGTGCTAATTCAGTTGTTAGCTAATAGAGAAGACCGTGTTGGCTAATATTAGGGCAGAAGGTGAACACACATACGCACACACACACACACACACTCTCTCTCTCTCTCTCTCTCTCTCTCTCTCTCTCTCTCTCTCTCTCTCTCTCTCTCTTAATCTGACTTCATCAAGATGAAATAAAAGGAAGATCCAGTTTAGCGATGTGTCAAATGCTAGCGTCATTGTTCGCTGCAGTGCTACCCTCATGGAGTAGGTTTGTTCCAGAATGCCGGATTTAATGGGCTTCCATTTTTCTTGTTTTTCCCTTTCAGCGGGTAAAGTTGGCAGTTTGTCCACCTCATCCAGCTCTGTGGTGAAGTCCCTCACTGCCTGCAGTGTCCTCTAATGAGTTTCCACACAGCGTATTAGGAGTCCTGGCTTCTCTCGTCCCGGCTAACTGCGCTCCTTCCGCTGCAGATGCTGACTTTAAATATTTCCATTATGGATTTTTTTAACACAAGGCATTAAGCGCAGAGCCGTTCGGAATGACTCCGCTCGTCCCTCACAGCCAAACGGGAACATTATTATAGAGACAGGGCTGTTTGTGTGTCCTGTTATCTAGCTTTATTATTTTAGCGTTCCTGGGATATATAAGTGTGTGTGTGTGTGTGTGTGTGTGTGTATGTGTGTGTAATATATACCGCATTTGCTTTAGTACAGTCATATAATCTAATCACTCCAACATGTTGATGGACAGTCAGAGGCTGGAGCTGGTCGCTTAAAGCACAGTTTATGTCAGCAATGCTCTACTCCTTCATCAACAAACTGACCACAGAGCTGCTCTTGTCTGGATAGTTTTGGGCTAGCAGTGCATAGGTAAAACCCCTGCAACACCACTGTGCTTGATACATTGTAACACACACACACAAACTGTTCTGTCAGAGACCTAAACATATCTACGCTCAACTTAAATCCATGTGCCTAAACCTAATCACACAAATCCCTTGTGTGGATATCTGGTCCTCACAAATATAAAAAAACACCAGCACACAAACACACACACTGCCATGTCTGTATCACCATTGCTGAATATGTTTATCCTATCAAAATATATCTGGTCAAAAGCAGTCATGGAATCAGAAACTGGATAAAGTAAATGCACAAGTAGTTGCTAATAATGTGGCCAGTGAGTCACATAAGTTTTCTTGTAGTTGGCCTTGTGGTCATAAGTGGGCAGTGATGAATGGGGATTGAATGAATGGCATTAAATCAGTCATTAAGAAACTGTAACGTTGGCTGAGGATGGATGTGGATTAGCGTTAATTATAAAGTCTAGTGGTGTATTTATGTCTTGTCCTGATTGCTGCTATTTGTCCTCCCAGTTGTTTGTATGTGAAACACTTTTGTTGTAATCGGCTAGTTAGCTGTCTCTCCTGATTAGTGCATTTCAAATTGACTGGAAGGCGATTAGCATTACGAAGATCTGTAATTGGATTGTTTCAAACCAACACAAATATGGGACACAGCTCTGGGAAGCATTGAGCATGGCTTTTATATTAGTTATGCCTTTAAGTCATTAGTGTATTGATTTCCTAAATGCCAATTAATCTGAGAAAATCCTCACATGGCTTGCTCGGGATTGGCGTGGTTACAGATTCTGGATGAGACACTCATTTCCTTTTGTGAAGTAGTAGTTTCCTCCTTCCTGTTTGGACAGGGACTGTTGTGTTTGAGCATGTGGGGTAGCGTGGTTATGATTAGATTGCCTCAGGGATTTTAGTCCTGTCCGAATATACTCTGTCAGTCATTAAAAAATGAGGATGGGTTCTCCCCTCTGAGTCCTGGTTGCTCTCAAGGCTTTTCCTTTTTTTACACAGGGTAGTCATCAGCAAACCTCATATACATCCAGCAAGGTTTATCAGATATTTTAAAATTATTATCAGCATTCTTGACATTACTCCACCCTGGTGTGGAAAATAGTTTTCTTCTGTGCGGGGCTTTAGTCAACACTTTAAAAAAATTAGAATTCTATTTATTTCTTTTTTTTTTTGTTGTTTTTTTTTTCTGAAATCCAGTGTGATTTCTGCCAACTTCGAACAATGGCAGCCTTTTTCTTTTGCGAGTCTGAAGGCAAGTGCATTTACGAGTCTGAAGGCAAATCGGAGCCGTTTATTTCACAGTGGCGAGAAGACAGTGAGATTGCAGTTTTTTCCCTGCCGAGTTGCAGCCTACACTTGCCGCCTTTGCTAATGGATAGTGCACATGGTCCACACAAAGAAACATGGCACTTTACACAGAGGCGAGGGTGGGGTTTCTGGGCCTCCTGGAAATTTTACGCATGGACCCCTCATCTCACCTATTTTGCTTTTAGCAGAAGCTGTCACAACGTTAAAGCGAGCCATTGGGCTAACTGCATTTTGTAATAGCTCCATAATTCCAGCTTTTATCCAGTGTTCAGCAGGCTATTGCCATTCAGCACTGAGGAAAGTTTTTACACTAGGAGATGCTTTACATTAGCTGTTAAAACTTTGCTGTGAGGATTTGATGGCTTTCAGCCATGTACACATGAATGTGGTCAGGTCGTTGAATGTTGGATTTTGAGTTCTGATTACCAAACCCCACTCCAACTCATCCTAGAGGATTTGGATGGAGTTCCAGCACCGCAGAGAGACCAGTCTGATGGCTTAACACTTGCTTAGAATGTGTAGAACCCCCTCTAAACCATACTTGTCATGGGCATGGTAAATTTAGGCTCAGGTAAACCTGCCTCAAAGCATCCCCCATTAAATCTCATGTACCATAAAGTCTTCACAAGCTGTTGATAGCAGTGTAGCATGTACAAAAACTGCTATTCTGGACATATATTGTCTGGACCCTTGACATCATCATGCCTCTGATTAGGGGTCCAGAGTGAAGCACTGGTTGCTGATGTAGTACTTGATTCACATGTGGTGTGGATGCCGCTATTCACACACGTAGCGTGGGACGTTTTAATAGGCAGTGCTAGTTCATGCTAGCAGAGGACAGGGACAAAAAGGGACATTTATTCAAATTAGGGCTTCTGTAGGAGTTTATTGGGAGCAGATGGGGCCTGGGTCTGGCTGTCCAGGTTCAGCCTCTGCTCCGACTCGCTCTGACAGCTGAATGATTATGATTAAGGAGAGACCTTGGATTACTGCACGGCTTCCCATCTCTAGCCTTCAGATTCTTTTTCCTTTTGCTCTCTCTTGCGCTCTCTTTTCTCACTCGCTCTATTCCTCTCTTTCTCTCTCACTGTTTTTCTGTGTGTGTGTTCTCCCACCCATTCCTAGGCAGACTCTATCATATTATTGCCTGCTCAGCCTGACCCACATTCCATCAGCTTCCTTGGCTTTCCTCTCTGTGGACCACATGCAATGTATTCATCCCTCCTTTTTGGGCCCAAATGGTGGACTCTCATTTTGGGCTACTGAAATGTAAAGCTGCTGTATGCATTATCAAGAAGATATATAAAAAAAAGAGGTATAGAAAACCTCCACATCTCTGAGAGCTGACCTTGCTGCCCACTGCGTGGCACAGAATTTCCATGTACTATCCGTTTTATTAGTAATGAAATCTTGTGACTAGTGCAGCTGAATTGGATCCAACAAGAAGGGGGATGGTGGTGAGGGAAAGGGTGCATGGTGGATACAGTGAGACCTACAGCAGAGTAAAAAGCAGGAGAGAGAAGTCCATTTCTCTAGCACAGCTAAAGCTAAAGCTTATTTAGAATATGTGAAATGACCAATTGCAGCTGTAAGGCATCTTCAGTTCTGCTTGTATAAATATGGAAACCTGCCGAAGATTTCAGTCCTCAAGATGGCATCTTATGGAGCTGAGGATGGGAGCCAGTGCCTGCAATGCCTGGATTACAACCCAGATGTTCTTGTCTTTTCAGCATTGTTGGTGTTCTTCTATCTCTGGCTCTTGGAGAGTTTCTTCTCTTGAGTTTTGGGAGCTAGTCTTCAAGGGGACCTATTATAAAAACTCACTTGTGTAGGGCTTGAGCAGGTTTGTTTGAGAATCTGGAAACTACCAACCCACACCCTGTGAAACAAGACTTTTTCCAAGTCTGTTTTGTGTGGGCTGGCTAAGTAAGAAAATCTGGGATTCAACAAGCTGTTCAGATTTGGCTCCTGTTCCGACACCAGGAAAGGGAAGTGTACCATCATGCCATCCCAGTATGTTTTTGCACAGCACTAGTTCCACTATTATGTGAGAGCACAAGGACAAGGTTAAAACATGTAAAACAACATATCGGGAGTGGAGAACTACTAGAGCCAAATGAAAACATTGAAAAAAAAAGAGGCCAGCACTATGGGAACCTAGCTAAAAAGGTAAAAATGAGAACTTCTCTGCTGCATGCTCAAGGGTGGGTGTTGGGGTGGTGTGGGGGGTGAATGGAGCCTTATTTTCATTTAAAGAAACAGGTGCTGAAAATGGCAGTGCTGAGCAGAGATCTATAGACAGGGAGAATCCTTGCGGGGCATAAATGTGAAACTATTGCCTTGTGGGAGTTCAACCAAAGCATGTCACTGACGTTTTGTTAAGACCCCAGAACTGTTTTAACGTCTGGGAAAGTGGGAGAATGTACCCCCTTTTAAAAGGACATCTAAGACCTAAGACCTCAAAGGAGAAGCACCAAAATCAAGAAGAAGAAACATTTAGGAAGACAGGGAGTAAAGAGGGAATACAATCCTCTACTTGGTTATAGTGGGTAGTGCACATAAGCAAGTTAAACAGGAGCCCACCGTGTCCAGGGTGTGTTTCTGTCTTGTGCCAGGTAGGCCATACACCCTGCAAAACACTGATCATGATGAACTAGTTACAGAATATGAACAAATGAATGAATGATTGGTGAAACTTGCATCACTCTGAAGAAAGGTTTTGAAGGATCTTGAAATTTGATTGGGAATAGCCATTCTTATGTCGTTATGTGGTTGGAAAATTTTGAAGTTGCCTTGCAAGTCTTGGGCACAGCTGTAAAAGTTCATAATGTCTACTGGCCTGATGTTAATGCCAGCTGTTGTGGGTAAATAAGCAGAACACGCTCCATGTAGCATATTTCATTTTTAAAGTTGTGAGCCTTCACCCAAAATATGTATTGGCTTTACTGCTAGAGACACCACCCTCTATTGAGTTATGACATTAAGATGCTTCGCCGATTGCAAAAGCTTTATGTCTACCGTTGCTTTTCTAAATGAAACCATGCTTCTCAGTCATAAATCTTTACAGGGAATAAATGCTGTGAGTTATATTGAGTCTGAGCTGCATAGTGCATGATTAAATGTGTTTGAGAAGCAGTTTAAAGACTACTTAGTCGACTGGACTCTTGCAAGTAACTTGTGGCCAGACATCACTAGTACATTGTAGAGTTTCATGACTTGGGATTGGAGATGCCAAAATGTTATCATTATAGATTTGTGTCTTGTTATAAAAGGATATATGATGGTCAGTTTACTTACTAAGGTTCATACACAAACAGTCAAGGCCCATGAAAATGTTGCCCATATTTAAGTTATAAATATGCATTTACATTCATTCATTCATTTTCTGTAACATCTTTATTCTAACCAAGGCTTTGGTATGTCTAGAGCCTACCCAGAGTCACACCCCTAGGCACATATATGAGTACCATATATTCAGAACCTGCGCAGTTAACACTCTATCACTCAGGCCAACTGTCCAAGAAAAGTATATTACATTGGTTTAGTTATCCAAATAATTCTGCCTCTCAGTTTATTGCAGATGTACAAAGATCCAGACCTTGACGTAAATTATTGCTGGCTTGCTTCTATCACTTTGCTTGCCTTTTTCACAAGAATGTGTGTGTGTGAGAGAGAGAGAGAGAGCGAGAGAGAGAGAGAGAGAGAGAGAGAGAGAGAGAGAGAGAGAGAAGAGAGAGAGAGAGAGGATGCTGCACCCCTCACAGATTTAATAAGTTTCTTCTCTTCAGGAGAGAGGCGAATCCGGTCTAATTTCTGAGGGTTGGCTGTAATTTTCTTTTCGAGCGGCTTTCAGTAATTCAGATCTAATTACGCGGGGATGAATGTGCAGCTTGCGCTTGCCGCCATGTTAGATGACACCCCTCAGTCCTCCGTCATGTTTACTTCTTAAAGGCAATTTCAATTTTGTTTCTGGTTTTTTTTTTTTTTTGGATTCTTTCAGTTTCACTTCACAGCTCTGGATTCTTAAGGAATTAGGCGAGACAAAGGCGCTCGTTTCCGCCACTCACTTTTATTTTTTATTTTTTGCCTTAATGAGACACACAGCTGATATTTCCAGGGCTATGTGTACATGTCAAATCCAAATGTGAATGGCCAGATTGGAATTAATGCTTGTTTTTGCCTGTACACATGCACCTAAGGCTGTTGCCTTAAGCACAGGAAGTGGAGCAAAACCACATTGGCTTGACCTGCGTTCCAAATATTTTCTCCATAGTGCACTTCACAGCTCATAAAACAAAAACTGCTTCAGGGCACTAGTTCGAGTGGAAGATTATAGTGTTCCATACAATGCACTTATGTTAATGATGAAACTGTTGTTTTATGACCTATATTGCGCACTACATAGTGTGGGCCATATGCGTGTGCAAATGCACATGTAATGCACATGAGCAACTAACACTTTGTTTTTTTTTTTCTCCAGTTTGTGTTCAAATTATAGACAGATGCAGGCTACTTACATTTATAAATATATTCACCAAATCCTATCTGAGCAAGAAATCGGAATTGATTATCAGGCTTGTAATGTGAATGTTGCCTAAATACCACAATGGACCTTACTAATGGTAAGGTTGTCTAATGAAATGGACAAAACGGAAAAGGCGGTCTCTGATTTTACACAGACCTGTATATAGGTGATGGGAAGGAAAGGAAGATGAAATGCATGAAGGCCACACAGATGAGGTGACAGAGAGAAATTCAGTAGTGGATCCTTTTGAAAAGATGGTGGCGTTTTGTTGTTTCTAATTAAGTATTCAGCGCACTGGTCAGTGATATTGTGTGGACACCTGCAGCTCCAATATTTGGCCTGGTTATACTACTTCTGTGTGCTGGTCTCAGCCTGCTTCTTTGATGTTTCCTCTCATTATGCTCCCTAATTGGCCAGCGGTGTGTGTGTGGGTGTGTGTTTGGATGCGTCTACTCTGAGAAAGAGAGGGGAAACTGAGGGCTGTGTGTTAATGAGGGCAGTATTCCAGAAGAAGTTGTCTCATAAAAAATGAACACTACAAGTGTGAGGCACTGTAACATCAACACACTGGCCACTTTAATAGAAACACCCCCCTTATATTTACCCTCCCTGGCTAATTTATTAGAAACACCAGTCTTTTTAATCACATGGCTGACTATGTCCAGAGACCAGGCCAGACTAATCAGACCAAATTAGAGAAGCTGTGTTAGCACAAACCTTGTGGGGGCTGTGACATAAGATTGTTCTGATTGATCTCCTGCCCTTGGCGTCCAGCGTGAAGGTCTAAGGCAGTGAACAGGGAAAGATGAGACACAGCCTGAGGTTGGAAACCCAATTTGTTTTGGCATTTGTCTTCATTAAAGAAGTATATATTTTTTTTCTCCCTCACTTCTTCCCACTGTTTCTCTTAGTATAAAGCTGTGCACAGCAGTTTTCTGCAAAGCTGTCCGTCCTTAAACATCCCGGCACCTGCAACTAGTGAAGTAAATGGATTTGTTGGTGGGGCTTGAGAAGGTGCAATATAGCAATAGCAATGTTTTTAATGGGGTTCTGCTTTGTGGTGTCACCAGTGTTACTCCCTCTTGGTCATAGTGCCCCAAGTAATGAGCAGGGAGTTGAGGCCCAGCTTTCGAGGGTCTCAGAATTAAATAGGTATTAGGGACACAGTCACTTCTCTCCCCTCCTGCTTCTGTCTCTCCTTTTTGTGATGCAGTGAGGTAGAAGTAAGTGGTTTAAAGAGGTCTGCCTCTCGTCTGCACCTGATGAAGGCCGTCTCGAGAGTGTGACGCCTGCCGCTACCTCGGATTGAGTCATCTCAGTCTGGAAATGGGATTGGGCTCTGTCTCTGTGGAAATATAGCTGAGAGGATGCACAAACCACGTTGGCGTTATTGCAGCAGCCCTTGAGTGCCTCTGATTGGGAGTTGGGGAAGATGGTATTTCAAAGCTGATATTCTGAAAGGTAAAAGGGATGCTTCAGCCAAAACAAAAAATGGAACTGTTGCTATGTTGGTTGTAAGCATGCTTACTCCTGTCGCAAAGAAGGTGCAAGGAACATCTGAAAACTTCCACTGTTACATTTAATATCCAGACCTCTTTTGAAAAAGGTTGTCAGAGAGCTAACATCATTGCAACTTGACTTCTGACTAATGTGTATCACTGATGAGGCTAAGGGCTACAATGTACAGGATAAGGACTGTGGTAATAAAGTTAAGGTGTATGTAGTATTTTTAGGCTAAGGAGTACAACGTTGAGGCAAATGAGTACAATGTTGAGGCTATGTAATACGATATTGGTGCTAAGGGATAATATTCTGAGGCTCAAGGGAACAGTGTTGATGCTAAGGGCTATGGGGCCACAAAGGTAAAGTTTTGAAGCTAAGGTATACAATGTGTAGACTAAGTAGTAAATTTTATGATTATGATGCTAAGTGCTACTGTGTTGAAGCTAAGCTGTACTACATTTACGCTAAGGAGTACAGTGTTAGGGTTAAGGTGTATTATGTTGAGGCAAAAGGGTACAATGCTGGGCTAAGTGGTACAGTGTTGATGTCAAGGTGCACATAACTGAGTTTAAGAGATACTACAATGAGGCTAAGAGATGCTAAGTTAAGGATAAAGGGTTGTGGCTAAGGGCTATGATATTGACTCTTAAGTACTATGTTGAGGCTAAGGGGTAAAACATTGGGGCAAGTGGTCAAGTGGTGCAATATTGAAGTACATGGGTACAGTGTTGAGGCTAAGAGTTAATAAATATTGGGGCTAAGGTATACTATGTTGAGACTAAGAGATATAGTTGATGCTAATGGGTAAAATGCTAATGTGAATGGATATTATGTTGAGGGGAGAGGCATACAAATTTGAGACTAATGGATACAGTGTGGAGGTTAAAAGAACAGTGTTGAACAGTACTGGGGCTAAGGCATACTATGTTGAGGCTCAGTGGTTCTTTGTTGATGCTAAGGGTGCAAATATAGAGGCTAAGATGTTATTTTGAGGCTAATGTATTGTTGTGGAAAATGTGTACGATGTTTGGGCTAAGGGATAAAATGTTGAGGCTAAAGAGCACAATTTTGTATTACAATATTGTAGATGATCAGTTATGAGGGGTGCAAAGAAACAGCTGAAGTACATAGCATTCTACATTGCCAAGCGGATAGTCTTGAGAAATGCCTTGGAGAAATGAAGCAGCGGTGAATTATTAACTCGGCCACCAGCTAAATGAGATCTGTAGGGGAGGTAATGATGAAGACTAACTTACTGTCTACTCTACTGAAGCCTACAGGTCTAATCCCTCAGACACACCATATCTCAGAACACTTAGCTCTTCTGGACGCTCTGGAGCTTCTTTGTTGCTTGAGCCAATCTGTATTTTAGTCTTGCCGACAGAGTTCCGGAGAAGAGAGTACAAATTTATGCTGTCAATTTCCTCTCACACCCACAAAGATCTTGAGATCTTGCATCGGTATCCCATCTCATCCTCATATCATAAAGGTGATTCCTTTGAAAGTTAGCCAAGGCTGCTCAAAGATTTATTGCATCTAACAGTTCACAGGTCTGTAATAGGAATCTCACATATTGTATCTCATGAATCATTGAATGCAAATCTGACATTTGCAATTGCAGCATGGGAATTAGACAGCTGATACGGAGCTGCTTCTCATTCCCGGCAGAAGCTCAGGTTTCCGCAAGGAACCAAATGTCTTTATTGTTGTACACCGACCTCGAGCGATGAGTATGCAGTGCTGGAATGGAATGGAGGCATGCCACTCTTGGTGGGACTCTGTCCTTTTTGCAGAAGCAGCTTCACACATACACTTGGTTCATGGTCTCTGCAAGGCATCCTAGATGTTCCTATATTTAATGATCTGTGCATTGTTACATATACCTATTTGTTCAGTATTGACACGTCTAATTTCTTACTTACTGATACATTATCAGGGGGAACATGGCAGCCCCCCCCCCCTAAATATTCATGTCACTTCACTTTATTTATGGATATAGTGTACATATTTTTTTGCTATTTACATTGATGGATCTCCGTGACCTAAGGCTGCAACAGAGCAATGTTACCAGTCAACAGCCTGGCTGCACCTGTCATGCTTCTCTCTCAAATTTCAAACAAGCAGCTGTTTTGACACTTGAGGATTAACATTAGACACTAAATGGCCAGGTTTTGCATAGATTGCAGAAATGGGGACAGTGAGTGAATTATTGCTTGTTTCAATCTTGGAAGACAATAAACAAAATTAAGCTGGGTTTATTTTCCATGTCGAGGAGAATGCAAGCAAAGCGATGCTAAATAAGTGACTCTCAAACTCTCAATGTTGCTCCACTCTTATTTCTCTAGATACATTTCTCTATTATGTGTGTTATATAACACATCTATATAAAATTTGTAAATTCATAATAATTATAGTAATAATACTATTTGATGTGTATGTGACTTTCAGGATACTTGAAGTTAACCCTACATAAAATCTTATGAGTTATAGAAAGTAAATGTCAGGATATAACCCGACTGTAATATAACATATACAATATAAATATAAAGCAGTGAGGCAAAGAGGAAAATAAAATACAATGTGAACATTACAGATTTGCCAAAGCAATCTGAAAAATAAATGTGTTAAATGCCTCTTGAAAGTGGATAGTGACGGGCACATATGGAGATACAAGGGAATGGATTTCCATAACTTTGGGCCAGTGCAGTTAAAAGCTCTATCAATGTGCATGCATAATTTGGCAGGAGAAATGGGAAGGAAAAGTTCCAACTCAAACTTTTAAGCAATAAGAAATTAACCATGGTACTGTTTTGTGGTCCGATTGCAGGGATGATGCCTGCTGAGTGTCACATTTTTCTCTCTCTCGATCTCGACCCCCTCTCTTGTTTGCCCAAGGCTGCTGGAGAATGCCAGACCTTCCCAGGAGATCTAGGTTAAGTCACAGTGTTTCACGAGTGTGCAGAAAGACGCGAGGTGTGCAGATTACATTCGTGCTCTGTGGCCAAGCTGCCTGGAATGAAAAGAAAACAGAACAGGAGATGGAGTACAAACCTGTCAGTGGCCAGAGGGCCAAGCAAGGTCCCACAGTTGCCATGCAACTCCAGGGCCCCTAATTTTGTGATGCGTTTTCCATTGCTTTGCATGAATAAGACATCAACAGATGGTGGGATGTCATTGCTTATAAGAGAGAGAGTGAGGTATTTATGGAATACATATTGCAGTCGCAGTTTCTCCCTGCTGGTCAAATGGCAATTGAAATCTGTGGCAAACTCACATTCAGAGGTGGGAAGTGTAGCTCAAAGCTGTACAATGAAAATTGAGAGTGCAGTGGAAGTTAAAGTACCTGGAGTAGAATTAGTAGAAGCAGCTAAATTTGTGAGCAATGTAACTTTTCAGAACATCCTGAATATGTCAGCAAAGGAATTTAGATGTGTCCCAGTCACAAAACAGATTGGCAATAAAACACAATGGAGTTAACACACAAAAGCACACCTCCCCTTTTCACCCCTCTCACTCACTTAACACACTCACACAGTCACATACATGAGCCTCACAGGCCTGCAGCCATTGGGGCCTGGGTTCAAGCCTTTCCACAGTAACATTATATGTGGATTTCAAGACTGATCTGAGAGCTGATCCCAATCTATTAACCTACTGAACAGAAATTAAAGTTAGCTGGCTAAGCCAGAAATACTACAAAGCCTACTGTGTGAGACAGGCCCCATGTCAGGGAGGGCAACAAACAAGGATATGATAAATGTTGAGTCTGTTGGCAGCAATCTGAAAAGGATGAACCATCTAAAGATGTTGATAAGAAACTAAAGTGGAGGACTGGATGTGATGAGCTAGAGCTGAACACAATAGTGCAGCCACAGCAGGATCCAGTGTGCACTTGTTAATAGCTCCTCCTGAGGCCCCTCTATCCTTGCTCTTCACTTCAAGACCTTATGTGTGAAACAAATCAAACCTGAGGGATAGCTCCATCCTGTTCCTGTGTGTCTCTTGAAGCTTTTTTTTCCAGAAACGTTGCTTTTTGTCTTACCTTTCTTTTTCAAAGCAAACAGGAATGTGTCCTCTTAATGACCAGGCCTTAGACTGCCCTGTCAACAGCACCCTACAGGGGATAGTAGCTTTTATTTAGAAGCCACAGTTCCCTGAGCAGGTGTTTTCTGACTTTGGAAAGCCAGCAAATGTTTCATTAAAACTCAGTCACTTTTTGAATACTTAATGCTTTCAGAATTACAAGCTAAATCACAGTCTTGCGGCAAGTTTGCTCTCAATGGCTCTGTACTGGCATCGACTCATGAGATTTATTGCGATGGTTTGTGTGGATGTCAAAGGCTTCAGTTTTGTTTTGCCTATTCAGAAGTTGAATCCGTGCTCATATCTAAATCCCTTTTAAGGCAGTTTTTTTTCTCAACTATGTTATCAAAATACACAGTGAACTGTCTGTTTATAGCCCATGGCCAGTTCTAGGGGAAAAATAGCATATAAAATGAATGGTAATGAAACTGCTGGATTTGTTTGGCTTTAATCTACTTTACATAACGTTTTACAGCTTTGTCCGCAGAGGGAGGAGAGTCAAGATGTAGGCTGCATTGCAATGGCCTTGGCTCCCCTTTGTCTACAAATAAGATATAGAAAATAATAACTGCCCTCATGGAAATGAGTTTTGGACCTCTTGTGAGAAGTGAAAACATCAGTAAAGCCTCGAATGAAACATTAGGGCTGGATATCAAACGTTGAGCTCACTCCACTCTGTCAGTTATTTCATGTGTAGAGATTTTATATTGGCCTTCAGTGATATTTGGCATTTTTGTAATTTAAGTTGGGTGACTTTTAAATGTGCAACTGACATTACAAATTTTTAATGTGACTGTCTGAAAAGGCAGAACAGAACTGATGTTATCTTGAATCATCCATTCACAGGCTGTGCTGATTGGATAAATCCACATTACACTAACAGGTTTGACTGTCCATTTATAGCTGAACCCTTTGGACCTGAATCCCGCATTTTGCGGGGTAGAAACACACCTTACATAATCAGCTTTGTAAGTCTTGAATGTCTGAATGCGTCTGTGAGCTCCGTATACCGTTAGAAAGGGACAAGAAAGACGCTGTTTACTTTCAGTTTCGTTTTGACTCACATAACGTCAACCCACGCTGTCTCTGGGCAGAAAAATATGAGTCATCAGCAAAAACATATTCCTATTATTGATTTATAGTTTTTCAAGGTTTTTGTAGGTTTCACATCAAATAACACTGCATTAGATCAACAAATTTAAACTAAAAAGCTTGAATAATTATTTATTGTGTGTTTTCTAAATAAAACAAGTATTATTTCATCATTTTTTAAAAAAAGATTATAATAATAATAATAATAATTGTAAATATTATCAGCATCTGAGAAAACTGCCAAAGTACCAAAATGTTTTTATTTGTTGAGATATTGTCCATATTTGCCCTGAACTAAATTCCTGAAAGTCTGGGCCTGCTGTGACTGTCAGAACTTTATCAGTCATACATCCCAGAGCTTAGAATATCAAGAAAAACATGTCCGTCTGATGGTACAAATTTATTTTGTCACAGTAATATGACATGTAATAAATTAGCATCAAAAATGCTTATGTTTTCAACTAACAGACACCTCACACTAACAATCTGTGTCAAGATATCTGATGTGGGAATATGATTTCAAGGATATACATTGAGAAATATAAAAAAAAAGCAGGCGCTAGGTAAAATTTTGGTCAAAACATGACAAATTTATAGAAAAAATGGATTTATCGGTCAGCATGAAAAAAGTGATTACATATTTGAGTAGCAAAGGTTCTTTAGAAAATAAAACAACATACTGAATATGGCTATGTCACATAATTACTGTTTAAATTCAACTGAAAGAGGCACTGACAAAAAAACGGAATAGCAAAATAGCTATATATATATAGGGTCCATCGAGTTAAAGTTAGGCTGAGGTTTATGGTTAGATTCATATTTAGGGGCAGGCTGAGGAATTAGGCTTAGTGTTAGGGTTTATACTTGGATTAGGATTTTGAGGTTGCTTTCAGGGGGCGGTGACTCGATCAGATTACTTAATTCATCTTGCTTCCATCACTGGGGCCAATCTTTGACTGATAGACATACTGGGTGTTAACAAGCTGGACTGCTCATATGCTTCCTGCATGGATAGGTCTTACAGTGACTCCCTGTTCTTGTAAGGAAGGATGAGGTTGAGGGAATCCTATTGTTGTATGAGGGTGCAGTCATGTGGAGGGTCAGTCCTGGGGAGTGAAATCTGTTTCACAAGCCATGATAAAATCAACAGTGTAAATTACCAAAACAAGACAATCTGATTGGATCATTCAGTGGTGTTTGTCAGTCTGAACATAGCCATAATTATATGACCATACATAACAATATAACCATAGTTCTCTAGCCCTGCTCCGTAGATGTGGATTCTCTAGTTCTGGTCTGTTGTGCTTTGTAGAGCCTCCTGAGCAATAGTTATTTGCCTCCATAAATCAGAACCCCTAGCCGTGGATAAAATCATATTACCTGCGATACCATGATGTTTGCAGAGGAAATTAATCATACAGAGGTTCACAGATCATCCTTTACACACCACATCAGACCAGGCTGTGGTCACAGCTATGGGTGGGATTTTAAACGTCCCATGGCAGGGACATGGAAGATATCACAGATCTGGACTTGCTTGCTTGCTGAAGCTTGATTCTGATAAACCTCAGCTGATGCTGTGGATAGTGCTGTGATATTAAAACTTCTGTGACATCTGGCAAATAATCCAGCTGTTTGCAGTTTAAGGAAAGTTCTCTCTCTCTCTTCTATTTTTTGAGAAGATGGTGAAACGGTCTCAGGCAGAACAGCTGTCAGAATAATAGATGCTTAGGGAATACAAAGGAGATGAATGGAAAAGCTTATTCTCACAGCTGTGGGTCTGTGGAGAACATTGACTGGGTTTAAATAAGTCATAGATAACACGTGCTGACAGTGACGGGGATCTGTTTTTGTTTGCCTTTGTCATGCTCGTTATTTCTATTATGTGGCGAAAGAGCAGTAAGTTATTTCTGAAAGGACTTGTTTTCTGTATTTATTTGGTCTCCAGTGAATACCGCTATTGTACTTTTAGTGGCGGGCTTTTATTTCTAACAGCATTGCGACTTTTGCAGGAACTTTGAAGCCATTAGAAGAGCGTTTCAATAACAGCGGATCTCAGGAGTGGAAAGATGAGTGGCCCTGCGATTATGAGGTGCGCGAGGAAAAGACTGAGAGGCTGACAGCTAATTGTCAGAGGCTCTTCACAAGGCAGTGATGGCAAGGAGCTCCAGGCTGAAGGTCCTGTCACCACTCTAAAAATAGTCTGCTTTCGGAGGAAGAAAGGGTCAGGAGAAGAAAGGAATGGCTGGTCTTTTTGTTCCTGGCACTTTTCTGTTCTCTCCCACTGATAAGGCACTGGTGATGTTGAACTTTCATTGACTAACAGCAAATAAAATGTCCCACTTTTTCGTTATCAGGAATCTGATCTCCGAGGACAGCAAGGACTTATTCGTGAATGTCTTGCTCCTGGAACTAGGTCCAGTACCAAAAATAATCCACTCGCTCACTCAAAAATAATTGTAACATTTTTATGGACATAAGTATCTCATGTCTTTTTATTCTTTCATGTTTCTTTTGGGGAATTCAGAGAGAACCAGCATGAGAACACATTTAATCATCAATCATATGATCCAACCCTCTGGGATAATCTGATTAGATGTTATGTGTGTCTGCATTATACACTGCAGAACTGCACAGTTGATCTCGCACCTGCTTGAAAACAAGACCAGCTCTCCCTGCTGTGCTATACCCCCTGCAGCTGCACACGGCAAGCTGCTATCTGTTTAGTATATTTGGAAACAACATCAATGTGCACATGCCCCTTCTATATGTAGCAGCACATCTGAGGCACATCTGCAGCATTGGGGATTCAAGAGGGATTATCATATGCTTCTGCTTCTGTTAGCATCACTATGGCTGGGCGGCTTTTCATTGTTCATAGTGTTAATTGACCAAATGAGTTAGCATTTCATCATTTTACTAATTGCAAACTGCACAGCAGACTTTCGAGACTTTGAAGAGATGGGCTATAATCTTAGCTTGTGGAGAAAGATGCTAATGTGGCTACCAGTGGGTGAAAATTGCCAGTTAGTCTGATCTTACACATTATAGGCCTGGGTCAGAGGGCATCTTCAGTGCTTTAATTTGCATTTAATAACAATGCTTCCACGACCACTTTTCACTATGTTCTAAGCATATCCACAATCATTGTTCTAGATGACTATAAGCAAATTATTATATTTATTTATGTTTCTGGTGTCTGTCAGACCATGTTATGATGTTGCAAATAATGTATTGTGTTAGGACATATTTAAACAATTTTGTTGTCCTACTGATAGGATTCCAAGACTATTGTGTCACTAATGTCCATCAGAGCTGCAGATGGCCTATTATAAACCTATGATGTATTGTGTTTACAATGAGCTCTGATCTCTAAAACTAGAAGTACAAAGTCCCTCTCATCCCCATCTATGGACAGGCAACAGAACCAGATTATGGTAACAATTTACCAGTCCAAAAACCTCTTTGAAACTAGCACTAAGATCAGACAGAGGATTGTATCTGCCAATGCTTCTAATATTATCCAGCAAGCATCGCTATACCCAGCACTTTACAAAGCAAACTTAAGCCCATGTTTGTGAGCTCAACTTTGTTGAATTTATATACAAAAATAATAGTCACTTTCATAAATATTGTTCGCTACATTTTGGTGGTAAAAAAGACCCTGAAATTTCAAACTAAGGTGTTTGTTGTATAATTCCCCACAGTTTTCCTCTGTGGAATTATGTACAACTTCAGTTTACTGAGCATGTGTGCCAGGCGTGTTGTTGAGAGAGATACAAAAATCATCCATATATAACTCGGCGTGTTTGTGTCTTTGGCTTGCTGTGTTCCTGTGGGACACTTTGGCTTGCGTTTGCACCACACACCAGTTATTTCTGTGTGTTTCATCAGTCTTTTTTTTTTTTTCTCAGGTCATATCAAGCATGTGTGAGGTAGGCTGGAGCTGACTGCTGATAGTAAAAAGAACTTGGGATCGAGGGCATCTTTTGTGAACACTTTCAAGTTGGACAATACCTATGTTTGAGTCTGCAACCATGTCCAATGCCAAGTGTAGGCCCTCAGTTTTGTTCTCTGGAACAGACCAGAGTGATGGAACTCCATCCAATACCTTTAATATGAGTTGGAGTCAGATCCAGAAATGATCAGCCAACATTAGTACCTGACCTCACTAATGCTCTCATAGCTCAATGCCATCAAATCCTGACAGAAATGTGGAAGACTTGCAAGAAATGTAGAGACAGTTGCTGCAACAACAACAAAAAAAGATGGACCAAATCATGAATATTATTTCATTTCAGAGCAAACTGAAGTTACATGACAATTCAAATCCCCATTTGGAAGGATTTCTTTAGCTAATGGGCTCTATCCTCCATCCATCTGCCCTCTTCACTACCAAACCTGCAAGAACCTTCAGAACCCTTCGAGGAGAGTGGCACATGTGATTTGCCTGCCTCCCACAACTCCAAAGGACAGAATTTTTGTCGGAATTAGCATCCCAATCTGAAAGAGCTGCATTAAGTTCTTACCCGACAATTCACAATAAGGAAAGGTGGGCAGCTTGAACACGGCTTCAATTTGAAATGGCCTTTGACTGCTATTGAAAAGCCATTTCGTTCTTGTTGCCTTTCCTCCACACCAAGGCTGCAGACGTGACCCATTCCTCAGGAATAATCATGCCACTTCAATTCTGAGAGAATGATTGTGAGATCCAGATTGAATGAATCTCAATCGCTCACAACAAGACAAATCTATCTGGGCTTTATTGTGTTCAGCTATAGGCAAACAGTGCCTCAAAATGCTAACGTGGCATTGATAACAAATTCCAGTCTGGCTTCAGATCAAATCACGGCACTGAAACAGCGTTATTGAATATAATAAATCATCTCAGAATAAATACTGATGAAGGCCATTTTGCAAAACATCTGCTTCTGGACTGAACCTGTAGTTAGACACTACAGATTCTGAAAAGAGTCTTTCCATCAAGTATATACAAGCTCATTTTGAGACCAGGCGGGACACTATGTAAACCTGCACCAGTCCTTTGGTTATTCCAGGAACACCTGACAAAGTGTGGACTAAATGAATATATCCTGCACTGTGTTTTCCTCTGAGGTTGAACAGATATGAATCAGTAATGAATGAATATGAATATGATCTAAACGAATAAAGAACTTTTCATGAAACAACCCAATTATTCTGCACAGACTTGTAATTTTCAAAACACAATGATTATAATTAAGACCATCTAATGAATTTAATTCAGCTGCTTCAAGATGCAGCCATCACTGACACAGACATACAGGCAGGGGTTATATAATATCCACATATAAGCAATGACAAGCAGAACTTCACTTAAAGTCACTAAAATATGATCTCCAGGCAGGGCAAGTACAGTGGAACCTCCACCTACAGCCTTTCTTGAGTCAACCTCCACCTTTCTTGAGTCAATTTTCTCCATCTAAAATAATGGAAAAGCAATTAATGTGTTCCAGCCCCCACCCCGAAAGTCACCCGTTTTGCACTGATATATGTTTACAAAACTCTCAAATTAGTAAAAAAAAAAAAATACTTGTAGCATTACTAAAAATAAAAAAAGAAATACAGTGGTAACAGTAATAAAAATGTTTTAAGTGGTTACACATCGCTACCTTGAAGACGTGATGACTGGCTGGAGGAGTAACACAGGCACTGGCTGTATGACGGGAGGTGGGGGGTGGGTGGAATAATGGAGAGTAGATGGGGGGAATGTAGGGAGACGAAGCATAGATACGGCTTAACTTAGCACAAATTTCGATGTCTGCTATTTACACTGATGCTAAATCGCTAAAACTGCAATTTGCTAATCTTAAAAGCTCACTCAAGTCTAGGCGCGCTGGGAGACTCGCCTGTTGGGGTCAGTGGCCATTTCCAGCTGCCGCCTCGGTGGAGGCAGAGTCGTGGTTTGTTGGTGGAGGCAAAAATATTCAAATGCCTGGTTCGTATCTTGTAAAGTTTGTTAGTATAGGCGTTCGTTAGTAGAGGTTCCACTGTATAGGGTACACTGCCACTGTTGAGTGAGTAATGTTCTGTGACGGACTGTTACTTGTCCTGAGTTAAGAGGTAAGCTCTGGACCCACCCTAATTCCTCATCCTACACTAATCCCCTAAGCCCCAACCCTAAACCCTAAACCCTAAACCCATTCCCAGCCCCAACCTGAATCTAGCCCTAACATAAACAAACCTTGTTTTTCCCTGTCTACAGCACAAACATATTATTCTATGTCCTCTCCATATCAATCAGTGACCTTCCACAGTATACCAATTTTAAATGGAATATTGATGATTAGTAATTGCTGTAAATTTAACAGTATTGCAGTTCTTCACTTTTTCAGACTTAGGTCATCTTCTCATTTCAAAATAGGTTGAAGTCTTTTTTAAGCATCTTAAATATTAGATTTAGATTAAGATGTATTCTTTAAAGGAATGACGTAAAAATACATTTAATTTTAAATATGCAAAGTCAACCTTCCCAAGTTAATATTACTCTGCATGAAAAAGGACAGAGAACTGGTCAAGGAGAACATGATTTATAGCTTTGCCAAAGACGAGGAAGATTACATTTGAAGAAAAATGGCCAATTTGTGTTCGTCGTTTGTCAAATTATGGAATTGTACTACATGATGAATTAATTACTCATATGTAATTAATATTTATCATTAATATGTATCGGCCAATATTTTGGCCACTACTCTCTCCTCAGAATGGCACAGAGAACAGATTTTGTTGCAGTAAAATATGAGCTATGTTACTTTTCCTATTAACTGTAATGGGACAAATTGAGTGCATTTGCTCCACTATAGCCCTGCCTGCTGGTCTGTGGTGATTTAATCGGTGTCAGTATGTAAATACAAGATATCCAGTCTGAGACCACCTGTGAAAGTCCTTCTACATGGAGTATTGCTCTAATTATGTTTCAGTAATTGACATGGGTTTCAGGGCAGAAAATTGGCAGAAATTGTAATGGAACTGCCACAGAGGTCCAGCGTCACAGAGTTCCCGGGTTCCTACCTCGTAGGTAGTGTGCTCCTACCTTGCACCCATTGGTTCCAGGTAGTCTCCAGACCCACTGTGATCCTGATCAGGATGACACAGTTACAGAATATTGATAAATTGATTCATTTTTGACTTGGATCATATCCTGATTGTCTGAAGATAATCCAAGGCTGACTTATTTGACCATTGGCCAAATTTCAAATTTAGCCTTATATTCACATCAATACATAGACATAGCCCAGACAGCTCGCCTCTGGATCCTGTCTTCCTGAACGACACAAATGAGAGGCAGGTTGTATGTCAAGCTAAAAGCTCTCACATTGCTCAATTGCGCACTGCCTCATTTATTTGCTTGCATATTCAGTTAGCTTTTATGACTGAATCAAAATTTACACATCAGTAATGGCAAGTTACCAGAGGTATGCCATAATGGGAAAATGCTAATTAAGTTCACCAGATAGACAAAAATGTACGAAAGAGTGATAATCGTGAAGTCCGGTCCCCATGTGAGGCATGATCTTGTTTCTCAGTGCTTGGTCAGATTGAGACTTTGATCAATGTGACCAGGCAGAGTGATGCTAGCACAGCTTGCCAGTTTGAGAAGGGAAATATCAATCACATCAGTCCACAAATCTGAGGGGGGCACATGACCCTGAGTTGCCACCAAACAGAGCATTTGATGGGTGTAACAGGATCATAGATCAGGCCCTGGGGCACAGTGCTCATCCCTCTGTGTTGCATACTTTCCATTTTGTCTATTTCTTTTTTTGGTAAATTCTGAAAGTATGGTGTGGATTATACTGTGCTTATATAGGTTTGGCCATGTTACTCAACACACTGCAAGTCGTTTCACCTTGTTGCTACTTCCGCCCTTAAAGCATTTAAAATGGAATATAAAGGTTTGCATTTGGATGTTTTATTAACCAATAAATTACTCCCAACACCACCCCAAAAAAGCAAATATTAACAGAAATGTGTTGTACCGTGTTCTCCTGCAACAATATCCACTTTATGGTGAATGGCAAGACATTTTTAATGTATCTTTGACAATTGTTGAAAAACCCAGCACAATGAACACAGTGTTGAGAACAAAAAAAAAAATACATTGGATCTCAATACATAAAGAAAATTACATTTAAATTAGTATACGATTGACTATTAAATCAAAACAACGACAGAATTACATCAAAACAGTCTGTACGCCTCTGCTACCTGTTTACACCATCATGAGTCATGAGCCAATTAACAATCACATGGAGTCAGTGGGGATGATAGGACTGAAGCTGATGGGTGTTTGGTGTTTGGACGAACCCATTATGTACTCCTCCTCAGGTGATGAGGTTCGATAGCTCTGGTTCTCGCCAATGAGCCAACTCTCTGTTGCATCCATCACCCAGCTCATGATGCTGCTGTAGTCCTGGAGGTGGGCGAAAAGGGATAACATGGAAAGAAGTAAAAAGTGCCAAGTAAAATTTGTTTGGACTGATCCAAACTCTGGATGTTTTTTTTTCTCCCTATTTTACAAATGTGTTGAGCCATTTGAGTGGCTATTTGACAATTAGATATTTACCCTTTATCATGAGATACTGGTAGGTGTTAACAAATGCTTCTTTCAAGATTTTTGAGCACATCTACTTGCATCTTTTCCTAGATGCTGCTAATGTCACTGTCTAGCTCATTATGCTCAGAGGAGAATGCTAATTCTGCTATGTCAGCTCACAGATGGCTACATTGGCTGGCATTAAGTTGAGTGATGACTGGCTAGAATGTAGTTTGCATAACACATTGAATAACAGTTGCTGTTATATACTTACACATTCTTATAAGATTTACGAGTATTGGGTTAGCAATTATGCTAGTTTTATAAGATAATGTCTATTAAAACTACAAACTAACAGTTGCCTGAATGTGAGAGTAAGAACAATTATGTTTTCCTGGATTTCCAGTCACAGACAGCTGTGACATAGCTAGGACTGACCTTGCGAACTCTTGACGACAGTGCAAGTGCTTAGATAGTTGTACCATCTGAGAATTCTTACATAGGTCAGCCTGTAGTTGTCAGACACATGCTTTACCACAGTATCGCACTAGAGCAAGTGCTGGACAGGAAATCCAGTTATAGACAGAAAATCCCTGTTGACTATGTTGTTTAGTCTGACACTAGGCTTTATCTCAATCCCAAACAAGCCACGGCCATCATTTTTAGCGTCTCTTGAGAGAACCTTACTAGTGCTGATAGGCTGCAAATTTAAGCCCCAATTCAGAGGAGCAGTGCCAGCTTTCACAGCTTAAAAGTTGATGCCTGTGACCTTTAAGTCATGGAGGGAGCAGAATGTAATCCCAAAGGGAGCATTACATATTCAAACTCAGTAGATGGAATTACAATCTGGAAGTAATCCAGGGGCACACAGCTACTCGCCTGCCACTTTGTGGTCTTCTTCCTGTAGGAAGAAGAAAAGGCATCCTTCAGGCAATCTCTCTCTCACTCTCCTTTCTTTCTCTCTACCCTCAATCTCTCTCCCTCTCTCTCTCTCTCCCTCTCTCTCTCTCTCTCTCTCTCTCTCCCTCTCTCTCTCTCTCTCTCTCTCTCTCTCTCTCTACCCTCAATCTCTCTCTCTCTCTCTCTCTCTCTCTCTCTCTCTCTCTCTCTCTCTCTCTCTCTCTCTCTATCACTCCCTCCCTCTTTGCCTCACTCCCTGCTGCCTGCAACTCCCCCTGTGCATGCTGATGACTCATTCTAGGTCCTTAGTTACTGCTGTGACCACACTAGCCTGCAATAGCTGCAGCATATTTATTTGCAGATGCCAAAGACTGGATCTCTAGCTATAGTTGGATGCCATCAAAGGAGCAGCATTGTATCATGTTATAATTAATATATACACCTTTATTATTATAGAGATAAATCTTAGGGCAATTACCAGGAGAGAACACTTAACAGAATCTTTTTTATAGTATTTATCTGAGAGATTCTGGCAAATATTTTGGGAACAAGGCAGTGGAACAGTCGACAAGGGCTGCAAAATAAATATTCCACTTCCTATTCTGACCTAGTACTAAGCTGCTTTTAGCTACACTCAACGCTAGCATAGTAATGAGGCTAAAAATGTCTCAGTGTTTTACAGTGATTGAAGTGGATGATAATGCAATCCTACGCCTGCCTCCCTCAGTAATTATTTAAGGGCCTTCAATATATTATTAGCCATAGTAATTGTGGCCAATTACTTTCTGAAGTTGAAACAAAGACTGTGCCAATCAGATTCCATGCAAAGTGTCCTGACCAACAGTTCCATCAGACTCTTGCTGGCCACACAGGCTGTAAAACCCATTCAACCATCCTGTTCAAGAGACTGATTGAAGTAGTGGACAGCCAGCTATCCACTATGACTAAGCGATCTTTCTGTGTTTTATGTTGAACACAGTTGGCATTTGTCTCTTGTGTGAAACAGCTCTGAGCCTCTGGGTTGAGTTTCCTGGAAGGCAGCTCAGGAACTCGCAGGCCCAAGCTGAATGTGTAAGACATGCATAATGCATGGATTTGAGCCAAGTCTTCAAAGCCCATTTTGATGCCCGCTGTTTTCGAAGAACCCGGGGGGTGGAACGGAGGGATGCTGTTATTTGCGTTCCAAAATAACCAAAGATAACTGAATGAATTATGAATGTGTGAAGTCAAGGTGCGCTCCACTTGCCAGCATGCAAGTTCCTAAGACGCCAATCCTCAATGGATTACGCAGAGATTTGCCAGTAGGTTTGTAATCCCATCGCATGGCATGCATCAGCAGGAACAGCATCTGGCAGCAAGCATCTAGTGTCACAAGCAGATTGTGAACCAGACACTTGGGACCCTGTTGGGGGCCCTGAGACAAAATTCCACACTTGGGCATTCTGCTTTTTGTGTTCAGTTTTTCTTGCATTGTGAGATCAGTCTCCCATCTCTTATTCTAGAAGGATTATGAGCAGTTTTTAGGCAAACTTTTAAAGTAATATTACATTTTCAATGACACAGTGCCCTGTCCAAGGAAAGTTCCTGGCTTGTGTCAATTATTCTAGGTAGGCTTCTGATCCACCACAACACTGATTGCAACTCTGGTTGCAGTAGATGGATAACAACTCTTGTGGGGGCACACTACACAAGAGGATACAAACTTTGTAACTTATGCTAAGGCTTAGGTTTGTGCTTTTGGTTAGGCTTATGGTTATAGTCAAGCTTAGAGTTAGGTTAGATCAAGTTAGGTTATGAACTATATTCTGAGCACATTGTATGAATCCTAGGAATTGACTTTCACTCAAATATGTACACTTTCAAGTTGAGACCAGGCTGAATGGATATAATATGAGTTTTCTGTCAGGTTTGGTGGTGAAGCAAGAAAAAAATTAAACAAAACAAGATAAGTATTTGGTCAAGAAAATGGCCTTTTTTGTGTTATGTAGCACAACAGATACGCTAGACAACACTTCACACATCTCTGTGTGTTTTGACACAAGCCTTTGTAAAATGTCAAATGAAACCTTTTCTCTGCACCTCAACATTTCCCTGTGCTGCTGTTCAAATAAACGACAAAAAAAGCTGAGATTGCCAGACATTACAGGCAATTTTGGCTGTGCTTGGCCAGCCCTCTTAAAAAGGATAAGGCTTTCATTTCTTACTCTTATTGCAGATGCACAGGGAGCTGTGAGATGGCTGTACAATGGGTTGCCAAGTTGAAAAAGATCTTTTGAAAGATTGAGATGCTCCACCACTTTCATCCTCCTTGTGTTTGTTGGCTGCCCATGGTGCAGCACCTGCGTAAAGCGCTCTTATGAGACACCCAGTTAATGGCATCCTGTGGAGCCACATTTCAATCAAATCTCCCACAGAAGTGCAATCAGGCATGGGGTGATTTGTGGTTGGTGCTGTTACTGTATGCTGCTTTCATAGTGTTTGTGTAAATCAGTACATGAACCCCTGTTTACTGTAAAATGTGCTGGTTTGACATTTTGACATTTCCAATCATACTGCATCCAGTACAGGGCTCTTGAATGCATGTTTAGAGGCTGATTAAGGGAAAGCCAAAGCACACCTTCCATATGTCAAGTTGTGACATTTCCTGAAGGTGCCATTTAAGGCTGGGTTTGTTTTTGTGGGGCTCTTTTGGAGGCTTCTCCTGAGCGAGGCCATGCAGAACTGCATCTTAAACAGGAAACAGCTGCGGCGCTGCAGAGCTGCAAAAAAGTGCTGCCAACAGAATGCCATTGTCCACTTTTAAAGGGCATTGTCACAAGCTGAGTAAGAGAGAAAGGGACAGAGATGGAGATTCTGGTTTAGTCCTGACATAGCTAAAGTGCAGAGTCTGATGCAAAAGGACAAATGCTGGTCTGGACATCACTCCTAGGACACAGATCATAGATCTCCAGTTGGAATTCCAGAGCCAGGCTGCCGAGGGCTCTTTATGTCCTTAGAGTGCTGGAATTCTCATGATCCTATTAAGTGTATATAAAAGCTGGTTGGGGAATTTGCAGGTTAGAAGTGGCAACATTGACGTATAGGGGGTAGACTTTCTTTAAAAGAGTTTCTTTTATTAATCTCCCAAGTTTGGACTAAATGTCCCCATTTCCGTCATCTCCTTTTCTCCCCTTCTAGGGTTTTGTCTATACAACATCATCTAGGTCCATCTCCAAAATTACTGTTAACCCATATCTATTGACAAGGACTATCCCTAACTAACCATCCCAGTTATTAGACTAAGCATTGGGACGATTGCTTTTGGACTGTCCATAGTCTACCCCACCAATCCCTTCAATCTGATCTCACAAATTTGGACCAACCAATTTCACCCCTCTGGCCAGTCCCACAAACCGAACAGCCCTGCAGACAGACAGATGACATCACAGCGCAAGTACACGAGAAGCTCAGTCCCATCCCTCTCGGGGGCAGATGGTCCTGACAGATTGTCCATCGCAGGATGGTGTGTTTCAGTTTCAGAATCACCCCGTGATACACTGCTCCAGATTAGAGAGGCTCAGAGCACGCTGAACTCACCAGAACCTTCTCCTTCTCAGCCGCTCTCCTGTACCCATCAGTACTCCTGAAACATACATGACTTCACTACAGTGCTTTGCTATGGAGACATGAAGGCTTTTTGCTGCTTGGAAGAGCCATCCATCTTAAAAATGTACTTGAATGCAAGTATGAACATGAATGAAACCCTCCATAATCAGATAAAAAAATACACACGTAAATCCTGAAAAAAAAAATGCTCTTGATGTTTTGTGCCAAAAAAAGGGCCTGTATGTGCATTTGGGGACAGCTAGGGCAAAGCCTTCCTCCTCTGTTATTTATTTATTTCCTTATTTATTGAAATTCTCATCTGCAAGGAGAGAGCACTGTCACTGCCTGCATTACCAACATGCTGTCTGCTGTCATGCTTGTTTTTACAAAATTTAGCATAATTTAGAAACACTAATCAACTTTTTCTGATTATATTGCATAAGGAATATAATTTGAACATTCTTGATCCTAAATTACTTGAGAAAATTAGCATCCTGTCATCTTGACTTAAAAGACATTTAATGTTCAGTACAGTCGCCCTTTTTCAAAGGTAGTTGTTTTTAAAATGATTTCCCTAATGCCTCACAGTGGCTGAAATTCTTTAGCGTCATCACCTCAGCATGTTTCAGGTTGAACGACAGGTATTATAAAACCATTATACTTTGACAGCTCATGAACTGAATATTAATTTGGGGCTTGGTTGCTCCAAACAGAAATAAATGTTGCCGCGTGGATCGGTGCTTGCAGTCATTTGTGTGCGACTCACGGGTTGTAATTAAAACAGCACCTTTTGTCAGGAGAGTGGTGAAATTAGCTGTCATTGAGATGTTCCCTCATGGAATTTGCAATGTCCTGCTGCAATATGTCTGTCAGATCTCAGGTCGCCTTTACCAGAGTCTACTGTTCTGTGTATTTTGAATTGTTTGCGCACAATCAGTGTGCACCTCTAGGCCATAAACAAGTGGCTGCTTGCGTCCTATATAAGACTTCGGCTAATTCAAGGGCTCCTTTCAGAGGAAAGTGAAGATTCCAGTGCCGAGATGTTTCCCCACATGGCTTCTGTTGCAGGGATTAATTAGTGATTTTAATTACAAAATAGCTGGCATTTATGGGTGTTAAAGGAACACTAGGTAGTATTTATACTTTACAAGTGCCTCCAAAATAATTGTGATACCCCTGTGACCTTTAACAAGGAGAACAGAGCCTTTGTCTTTGCTACTACAGACTCAGCACTGTAGGAACTGCATTATGTAAAATTTGGAGGAAAGTAGGAAACCATGCAACCAGTCCTCCCCCCTCCCCCTTCATTTCAGGACAATGCTGTAAATGTAAATTACACTCTACAATTGTAGGGGGAGCCCTGGACCAAACATGAAAGATCTTACCTAGTGTTTCTTTAAACTGTGATCTATAGCAAGGCATGCAGGCTCAGTTATAAAACATAGAGCTGGAGGAATTTAAGATTATTCATCCCCACATGAGAGAAGAATAGGCAGACCCCTCCCAATCACAGATAGACCCCCCCCCCCACTTTTGTCTGCTGGCACACAGCCATTCTCTTTCAGCAGCCCCAGGTTTAGCATGCTGCCTAGCTGCCAGTAGCGCCACAGTGTTCTGCCGCTGGCAAAGAACGACAGGAAATGTCCTGCTTGTCAGTGGGATGTCTTTTTGTGCAAATTCCTCCAGTGGATTGTCAGGCTGGGATGAGCTGAGGGCAGGGCATTGTATGAATTGGACACTGACATCACCAGTATCAAGTCCTTAAGGTCATTCAGTGTCACAACAGCACCTCCATTCTGTGGCAAAAGAACATAAGGGTGAGTGGGGTACTGTGAATAACAGAATAGCTGGGATTTTGGTGACAGTTTTAGTTGTCATTTACACTGCGGACATTTTGTCCTCGCTATTTATGAAAAGGTACTTTGAAAATATTTCATATAACATTACACTACAAGTGGGTTCATGTTTCTTGAAGGACTTTGTGGGTGTGTCCATGCCCAATAGTCTAGTTGTTTGTAGTTTGGTGAGAGAGTCTTTGCTAGGAAGGTGCATTGATCCTCTCTGTCACTCACTGCAGTGCTAGCTCTGCTAAATACACAGCTCCTCCACTTTCTACTTATGTGGTCTTACATTACAGTTAGTTTGAGTGCATGGCGCAGACAATAATTGCCATTGTGCTGTGGAACAGCTTTCTTCATTGTGACTTACAACTATTATCTTACAGCTAATTAGCTCTAACTCTGGAACTAACCGAGGAAAAGAAACCTCTCTGGTTCCCTGTCTACAACTGGGAAATAGGCAAAAATATACCTTTTCAGTCTAAAGTCTTGCAGTCAGCCTTCATCTGTAATATGATATTGTATTGAATGCAAAATCCAGTCCTCGTTCTTTTCCCCAGCACTTTTCAAACAAACATTTTTTCACACTAAGGCAGTACGGTTGCTCTTTAAAATCAATCTCTGAAATCATTCAGATCTCAAATCATTGTAGTTCCACTGAAATATTGTCATTTTCTTTCACCCAGTAAAGCAGTTCATAAGCAAAGCAACCCCCTCATCACAGAATCAAATTCTAGCCCCAACTTCAAAGAGACAACAGACAAAGTCAAAGAACAGGACCAAATAAGTTTCAGTATGTTTGGACAGTGCAGATGTTAGCTGATTTGTTTTAAAGCCTTCAGTTTTTACAAACTGATTTGATCTTTGTCTAAACATATTCTCAGGCATTAATTTATAAAATATTTGTACTCAGAGATTTGATCATCATCCAAATCTCTAAGTGGTGATTTATAAAATGTGAAATAGATGAAAACATCTAGTAGATGTAGATATTTCATGGAAATGGAACCTTAACAAATTTGAAAAGAAATACATGCCAGTTTTTTAATTGAGAACTTTGGCTCCCATAACGTATCTGAGGAGTCTCTTACAATGTCTACTGCTCCAGAGTCTTGTTATTGATTATGATTTGATTCATCCCAGCCCCAGCCTCGACTCCTTCCCCACTACAGCTATAGTTGATATTCATTTGAAGCCTCTGCAGGTGTCCGGGAGCTTGCTTGTCACATGTCAGACAGGAGCCATCTTAATTCACAAGCTGCTGTGATGGAGTTTGAGGCAAATGGAGAGTCCGGGAGATCAGTATGCATTGTGTGTTCCTCACCTTGGCTCCACACTCTGCTGTTACGTCTGGCGTTCTGTCAACCACACTCGCACACAAACCAATATTTGCTCAGTCAATCTCGATCTCATCCTCACTTTCTTGTTTAGGACAGACAGAAGGTGGTGGCGATGGGGGTGGGGGGTGGGGGGGGTAGTAGGGGGCTGAGGGATGATGAGAGGGGGAACAACTGACTGTGGCCATCATTACTCACAGCAGCTTGAGAATAGAAAGAGGAGGAGAGACAGTCAGACAGAAAATAGCATCTTGGATACAACATCGGCAAGACAGAGAGAAAGAGGGAGCTAGAGAGAGAGAGAGAGAGAGAGAGAGAGAGAGAGAGAGAGAGAGAGAGAGAGAGAGAGAGATAATGTTCCAAACTCACAACAAAAGCCAAGTGCATCAGACGAGGGATCACCACTTTTTTCCTCTGCTAATCCCTCCATCCCTGCCCCTCCTGGCAGGATATCTGGCTAGAGACTGGGCTTGTTTGATGGGATTTTCTCCTTCTATTCCTCTTTGATTATCTCTTGTTAAGATCTCTCCCCTAAGTGCCACAGTTAAGTTTCACCAGGACCAGACCAGATGTTTCAGAAGCTGGCAAGTTTCACACTAGCCCACCAGGACTACTCACTTTACAGGAGAATGCTGCTGCTGGCAACTCCCAGAAAATAGAGTGGGACAAAGCATAACATACATCTTTAAGCCCTGACAGTATGCAAAAAAATGTGCCTGTTTGACTGATTGGTTTGACTAATTTTCACTGAGAGTAGCAGCTATAAGCATAGTTTTACATGATCTGGGGTGTGCTCACATTATTGCTTTAGGGGTGTAATAAATGCAAATTGCAGTCTTGCAGCCAAGAAGGAGGAATCTGCACCACACACACTAGATTCATAGTTAGTGTGAATGACATATTAAGGCTATTAATGTCACATGGTGAAGCGGCCCCAGTTGAATGAAATTATGTTCTTTGAAAGGTTGTCATGATGAAGTGAGACACATTTTGCTAGTACCATACTTACGTATAAGTAAATAAGTTGACTGGCATCACAACACTGACATCAGTTATGAATACTCAATTGCTTTGCTTTTTCTACTCCCACAACGTTTGAATCAGAAACTCAGAAACTGGACATCTATTTAAGCTTATGTTCACTTGTCCAGTCAGCATTACATTACTAAATTTTTCTTAAGTGCTCTCCTAATCCCAAGCCAAATTAGCTGTTTTAAAATTGCCCACAGCTGTAAGTGATTGGCTTCGTCAATTGATGCCATGACACAGACATCCACCCTGTCCAAGGTCTGTTCCTTGCTTGCATTAAATTATTCAATGTAGGCTCAGGACCCACCAGGACCCTGAACAAGATAAAGGTGTTACAACAAATAAATGAATAAACCACAAACAAAACCTGTCAAGAAAACCAAAACATAGAAATGGAACCCATTATCCACCAGACAACAAAACAATACAACAACAAGAGCAATGTGAATAAAGAGTAGATAAAGAGTGAAAATATAATTGTGGATGTTTAATAAAGAGCAGAGATCTTATTATTAGGAGAGATAAAATTGGTAGTGATGAAACTGAGGGGAAAACAGAGTGAGATTATAAATGTAATAGAGCGCACTAGTCTTATTAGTATGCATGGTGATTGGTCTCCAGCTCTGACAAACTTCTCTCCTAATGTCTTTTGAAGAGGATAAAGTAAGTAAGGATACCAACCTCCACCCTGAACCTGTGCGTTCCGACATTAAACAGTTTAATGTCGGAACGCACAGGTTCAGGGTGGAGGTTGGTATCCTTACTTACTTTATCCTCTTCAAAAGACAGTGGAGTGACACTAAATAGTAGGGAAAGTAAGAAGGGAAAAGAGAAAAGCAGATCCGACAGACAGGAACAGGTTTTTCTACACTGTGTCTGCCATGCCTAATAGACAGGAACAGTGCCCAGGAAGAAGGAACTGAAGAACTCTTAAACTGCTTTCTGAGTGTGGGCTCAACTGGCTGTGTATCACTCCTAATTATAACTCAGCATATTCTACACTTGTCTAAGAAAACCTAGCTAGAAGCTTCCACTTCCATGCTTGAAGTTGTGGCTTGTTGGGAAGGGCCAGGGAACTCTGGAAGTGATGTGGCACATTGGCTCATCCGCACAAATTATCATGCATACCTGTAAACTCCCAGCAGGCTGTGGATGAGAGTCATTAGGGCCTCTGGCAGGGAGCTCTCTGCAGGTGAATCTAGCAAGGAGCAGGCTTTCAGGAACACAACAGGGAGGGGGCAGGTTTGCCTACACTCGCCCTTGATTTCTTCCTTTCCCTTGGCAGACTGTTGTGGCAGGTGGTTCACTGCCCAGAGTGAAGCACACACTGTCCGTAATTACCCAAACTGCACCAGAGAGTCATGATGCTTGAGAATGCTTAGGTCTTACTTTTTTGGATAGCCTTGAAAGTGCCTCTAAAACCAGCCTCTGTAGAATCTTACAGAGATATAGGGGAACTGCTAGAGTCAAAGCAAGCCAAAAGGAAGTTCTGCAGGTCTTCGTCCAGGTGCTGGAAACTCCTTTAACTGCAGTTTGAAAATGAGATGCTGGTGAAAGCTGGTTTGGGAGTCATTTTTAGGATGAAAAAATGGAGGGTATCACCTGATGGGGCTATATTCAGGTAATCAAGGTCCTTCCATTTTGTTACCGGATGATTACACAATGGAGAATCAGCTCTAAGAAAGAGAGAGTCAAGATTTTGTGCAGATCTTATTGTGTGGACCCTTGTCAGGTATAATTTGTACTGAGAGCTCCTCTAGAGGGAGACACCATGTACCAGTACTTTCATATCATCGCTGCTGGAACATAAACAGAATGGCAAAAAAAGGAAAACACCTACTCAACTTGGAATAGATGTTAAAATAAACTTTTTTTTTCAAGTTATTTCAGGTCATAGGTATTGCTCTACTCACCATGAATTTCTGACAGCTGTCAGACAACCATAATAGAGATTTTGACAATATAGTTTTGAGTAGCCAAATAATCTTTCATCCACAGATTTCATTGAAGTACACCTGTCTTAAACCTGATCTAATCAATGTGCTCTTCCTCTGGCAGATATCCGTGGACTGCAGAACTTCTTGGACCAGACATCTAGGCAGGGTATGGACGTTTCTCTGCAGAGGGTGGACAGAAATATCAGTGGAGTCTTCTCCAGCCTGTTCACCAGCATGCGGACGGAGGAGTTGAACCGCTACAGGGACACGCTGAGAAGAGCCATTCTCCTACTGAGTCCTCGTGGAGCCCAGGTCTTCATTCACCAGGTCTGTGTGCTTGCCTTAATTCATAATAGTGAACATGGTGTGTTGTGGAAGTTAGTATGATCATGAAAGAATGGAAATGTATGAGGATGACCATGAAAGATGCTGGACATATGTGAGTGGTAATGGAGACTATTTAGGGTGGTGAGACTGGCTTGTGTAGATGGTCCTTAAACAAAACTTGATTGTAACCTGGACAAAGAGGAGGAGGAAAGATTTTAAAAGGGCTGTACCCTTGTTCACATTTGTTAGCAGTTGTCTCCAGATGTTGTCCTGACAAGATCACATCTAGCCCATCAAAACAACTGTCCAGAGAACACGTCAAATCTAAGAGAAGACTGAATCCTCATTGTCCTTGATATTGAAGAATCAATCGAATACTTGTTATAATTCCTCTGCAACAGGTTTAACTAAGGAATTCTGACATATTCAAGCCTGTCATCAGAAAATAGCAATTCTCCAACAGTCCAAGGAAGAAAGCTCCCTAGTAACCCCAGAGCTCATCCTCTGGCCTAGTCCCATTATGTCTGTCCAAGAAATTGTCACAACAGACCCTTTAGACCTTAGCAGACCTTCGCAGCTTGAATTTGTCTGTGGGCATTCTTACTTTCTTCCCCCCACTGCATTCAGATCGCATATCACTTAGCACCCATAGTCCCATTGCCGATCCGACATCAGCCAGAGAGAGACGTCACCCTGGCTGCGAAGCAGCCGTTGCTGTCAGAATGAAAAAGTGCCGCTCTCATGCATATGGATATGTCACACTTTCGGTCAGCCATATTTTTGGAAGGGATAATTTTAGAAGTGCTGCACTTCTGCAGCTGCTGGATACTCTTCTGATTGTGGCTTGAAAATGAAATGTTGGTGACAGCTGGTTTGGGAGTCTTCTTTTTTTATCCACTGCTTGGTGAGGATAAATAGATGAGGGGTAACATCTGATGGAGGTATAATCAGATAATCAACGCCCTTCCATGCTGTTATGGAATGATTACATGATGAAAAGGAAATGAGCTGATCTAGTTTGAACATTTGCTGATTTAGTAAATCTGAGGAAACGAGTGGAATGAAATACCTGAAGCTTTGATAAGATGCTGTTAAGCCTACTAGTAATCAGCTGGTGCTCATCTGTATTACTATCTGTATTGCTATTTTAATGTAATACCTGGCTCACTTTTAAATTTTTAGTAAACCTTGTATCCTATCATTTTAAGCCAAACCTGTAAGTAGCTGTATATTAGTCCTTCATGACAACTGCCATGGACCTACATCAGCAAGTATTTTTAAACTGACAAAAAAACCTATGCCAGCTGCCAAAGATAATCTTTGGATAATATTAGCAAATCAAAAACATTTTCTGTGCCTCTTCAGCCATGTTTGGTCTTCATTATGCTTTTGGGTTATGCGCAAGACCAAGACTCCCCACCATCAGTTTCAATTGTCAAAATTTACAGGCATTTCTCATGGCATCCTGCATTGCAGATTGCTTGTGACTTCTGCTGGCTACACAAGACTTATACACATATGCAAAGGCATCCACCCCACACTACAGGATACTTTAAATATTTTGTTGTAAATAATTGTAAATATTGAGCAGGGCAGCCTTTACAGGACTTGGTGTATATTGGAGAAAAAAGACTAGGTTTTAGACACTCCAGACCTCAAGACAATCTGGTAAGATCATTGTTTATGATCATCTTAATATCACGAGAGCTTTTACAATTGTCTGGAGGATCTAAACAGCCTCAAAATGATGATAAAGTGTGGGCCAATCAAATTTGATTTTACCATTGAGAATACTTAAACTCACATTATCAGCTTTGTGTCACTGGGATATATCAGAAAAGCTGCAGTTACTTTGATATAACAAGTTATCAACCATCATTTCACCCACAAATGTGTCCCAACATGGTCAAATATATTTTATGTCAACTTGATGTATGATACAGCAACCCTGAACTGGATACGCGGTTACAGATAATGAATGAATGAATGAATGAATGATGTATGATGCCTACTGGAAGAAGCCTTTATGAATGACCATGCTCAATTATGACACGTTTATATGATAAATATATTAACAAAAGGTGAACACTAATCTTAGATAGGACTTTGTACTCTTGAGATAATCAATAAGATAATAAGATAATCAAGGAACTCTACTTGGATTCCTGACCTCTACTATCTCTGTCCTTCACAGTAACTGACTTTAGCTTATTTTTTTTTCTATGAGTCTGTTTTCCTACTATATCTGTGAAAGTCACTAGGGTGGCCATATGAGGCAGGCTACGCTCTGGCCTTTAGAAAACACGAGCCGGCTGTCTTGTTTCTGCTGTCAGCCGTGACAGGCCGTCCTGATGAGCTCTGAGATGCAGCCAGAGCTCCACTGGAAAGAGATGTCTTGGATGGTTTTCAGTTACTGGGCCACCCAGTTTCAATGTTGCACTGTTTTGCTGTCTACCATAGAGATTGAGAAATTCCCATCAGTACAAGTGACTGGTTTTTATTCAAATATTGAAGCATATTCTGAAGCAGACGGCCAGAATGTCAATACCATGCAAAGTAAGTGCACTTTCCATCAGCTGTACCCTTAAAACCAGATTCCCAAAGTTAACGTCAAACATGTAATATCAAATCAAATCAAATCAAATTTATTTATATAGCGCTTTTCACAACTGATGTTGTACAAAGCAGCTTCACAGAATTCCAGTAAGACAAAGGTATAATATAAGGTGCTAGAATAGTTTGGTTCACCATGGATGGAGGGATTCCTATCTATGTCACCTGAAGTCATTGTACCTTTGCCTAACACTTAATAACATCAATCTCAACATAGCATTTATGATTTATATCTACTTCTGGGTTTGTTATCATCAGATATTCTTTATTCTGCTATTCTTGGCTATGCAAGCATCTAATCTCCTTCACTGCCTGAAAACCAAGACTCAGGGCTAGTTACACCACATACAAGCACAGACGCCAAAAGGCCCTAGATGTAATCCTCCCCCAAATGCATAAGCATGCACATTAGCCCTTGAGTTTAGGCGTGTGTGGCAGTTTCATACATAAGATGTGAGCGGAATGAGTCCAAATTCCGCCTAAAAGCTTAGTACATCAGCCCTAAGAGTTTGTATACAGGATCTTGGATCTGAAATATGCATGCAGTGCTTATTTGATGTGAAACCCAAACCCTGTTTCTTCTCTCAGCCTCTTACATCACACATGAATGAAAGTCTGTGGGCCTAGGTTGGGTTTAGCTACTGTAGATTATTTTTTTTCACTGTCATTCATGTAAAGCCCATCTTGATCATTCTCACTATTTGGGCTTCTAATCTGAGAAGTCATAACAATGCATTTGGAAGTCTTCAGGTCAGGAAATACAAGGTCACTGCTGAGAAAAAAATAAATCAAACACTGAGTGGCCAGCAGTGGCTACAGCTGCATAATGACTGGCTTTTATCCTGCTTTAACGTCTTTGTATGAGGTCCTATGAGCACCCCTTTATAAATGAGCCTACATTGACTAGCTAAAAGTCATGACCAGTTAAGCTGAGGCCTAGGGGTTCAGTAGGGGGTGGCCAGCTTTTCCTTTACAATTCCTCTCCACAATTCCTTGCTTCTGTTAATCCCTGAAGGGATATTTCTGAAATAGCTTTCTATATGACAGACACTCTGGACCCTATGTAGCCAGTTTTTTTGGCCAGCTTCAGGTGTGGAGTGTATGGGCAAATTATTCCTTTTTGAGGTGAGATTTCACAAAACCTAAAAAGTTATATAATATTATATAATATATAAAATGTGTGCCAATGATTAATTTACTAATTTCTCAGCAACAAACAGTGATCAATTTTGCATGAATTTGCCTCTGCATTTTTTATACCAAACATACACGAATTGTATCTTGAAGTCTGATTCTGATCAAAGATTAAATCCCTAAAATCATCTTTGTTCATGGAAATTACAGAAATAACATTTATTTCCAAGGGGAAAATCCCCTAATGTCACCTTCATTCAGTAAGTGCAGCTCTGTGAATGTGCAATTAGTCTCCAACTTTGTCACCACCCACCCTTCCTCTGCTTTCATGCAGCTCAATAGCCCTACCCCACAGGTTGATGTTTTTGGTTCCTTAGTATTATGATGTAAGAATCCATAAATTGTTGTTTGCAATGCTACAGTTTCAGTGCAGAAATTCTCAACCATGGCACTGACTACTTACTCTCCTCTAGTGTATAATCAATACTACAACCAATCATATGAGTGCAAAGTCCACCACACATGAATATGCTAACAAAGTTAAACACTTGATTTACACTAGAAAAATCTTTAAATATGTGTTGTAAAACTGCAATCTGTTTGTACACTCTTGCCAATAGAAGAAATATTTAAAAAAGGTGGAAGAAGTTGAGGAAAATACAGATGCCTCTGAAAAATAAATCACTACTTGCATCCAGGACCCAAGCTGGAAAGAAGTGCTGGCATTGTATTTATTTGTTTCCTAAAACTATGCTCTGTTTCAAATAGTGTCTTCTTCCCTGCATAGTGCACTTCACAGATTATGAAACTAATACTACTACACTCAGACGGTGCAGTACATCTTAGACAAGGAGAGGAGAATCTTAGAACCCATTATAGATGGTTTTATTTTATGATATACAATGCTCATTTTGAATGCAGAAAAAGCTATTTTATAATCTACACTATGCACTACATAGGGTGGAGGAAGGTATTTGATGGTTTATTTATCATTTTGATGGTGTAAAACAGAGTGATGCAGACAAACCAATGCACAATCCACACCTGCTGCAATCTGGACAAACTTGCATGGACTAACCCCCAATCAAAGCTCAGAAGACTTTCAGGAAGCTGTGGAGGTTTTCACAAGGTTGTCTTTTATTTAGACCCCATCGTTGAGGATTATAATCCTCTCCAGTGCACTTGTCTATTTTCATACACATGGCTGTTGGAGGGCTTTTAATAACCCGGTACTGAAATATTAATAGGCTCTGCTCAAATGTGAGAAACTTTCAGAGCAGTTTTCTGTATCTCTGGCGTCTGTCTCCAACTTTAAGATTCACTTCTTGCTGATGATGTTAGGGGTGTCTTTCTAAACTAACTACAGGGTCTTCGCAGGGATCTATGTTCTTGGTCAGTGCCTGGCCATAGTCACAGTATCTAGAATGAAATGCAAAGCAAGATTGTGGCTTATGAATGAGTTGCAAAGAAGCAGGTGTGAGAGACACGTCGGCCATGAAATGTATTCTCGATTAATCAGGTTTAAGACTCTGACACGCTGTACCCACTCAGATCTGTTTCCTGTTTGATGATATAAACTTCACTTTTTATCCAGATTTTTAATTGCTACATCAAACTGGTGGAGCACTACAACTCCTGCAGTGCTGTTTCTCACAGTTAATTTTTTTTTTGTTTCTTTGTTTGTTTCAGTTAAGGGCAGTGTTTGCAGTTAGAGGATTTCAAACTGAGCATGAGGTCACTAATAGGTAAATTAGTTTAATTTCAATGTATCTGCAAATCAGAATGTTCATTGTTCAGAACAATGATGCTAGACGGCACTAGCAGTTAAGAACTCTGTGTTTTATTTATTTATTTATTTATTTATTTATTTTTAATTACATTGAGTGGGTAAGGACCGTGACCTTGAAATGGAAAAGCGAAAAAGAAGATGAATGAATGAATGAATGAATGAATGAGCGGGTAAGGGTCAGTAGGGACCACACTCTGAATGTATATATGTGTGTGTATGTGTGAGAGAGAAAGAGAGAGCGAGAGAGAGAGAGAGAGAGAGAGAGAGAGAGAGAGAGAGAGAGAGAGAGAGAGAGAGAAGAAACATTAGCTGAGTGGTGACCAACGACAGCTAAAAATAATAAAGCACCAGCTTACGTGAAATCAGTCCCTCTTTTAGCATTATTAATAAGACCAGGAGCTGGTTACTACTCTGAACAATTGGTATGAATTACCAGGCCACAGATACTTCACTCTGGACTCATCCACACACTTGTGTTTTTAAAAGCCCTTTTTTCCATAAAAAAATCCACACATATTCTATCAACATTTAGTTAATAAAAATAGAAAATTCTCAATGCAGCAAGAAGATGTGATTAAAATCAGAGTTGTTTATGTATCAGATGAAATGAAACAGTGCCACTGTAGAATTAGGGCATTTGTTGTATCTGTTCTGGCTGATGAAGTTGATTATCAAGATTTTTATTATTGTTAATTTCAAAGAAGGAAAGAAATCAATATAATACATACATAACCTGATTTATAATGTTAGTGTGGTGAAGGTTTATATTCCTAACCCTTTCTGGTACATAACCACTCAGACAATCTATGAACACAGTAAGCCTTTTAGCATTAAAAGCTTAGGTGGATAAGAGTGTTTCCCTCTCTCCCAGCCCCCCGCTCAGCACTGATCCATGATATTGTCTGATATACGGCATGAACACTTTTTCAGGACAAATATTTAAGCACCTGGTGGTAGGTTGTTGTTGTTGTTGTTTTATTATTATTTTTATTCTGTTTAGAGTTGCTGATACTGCCATCTTCTAGAAGCACTTTTTCTTCTTCCACTTCTCTGGCATTCTATCTCATTTCCTCCAGAAGCCCCTCAACTCCCTGACACCTCGCTCTCAGGTGCATGGGGTCCTTTTCTTCTTTTCCCAGGCACTGCTGAGTGGGTTTCTCTGCGTATCCAGGAGTCGACTCATTCTGGATGCTTCATCTGTTTTCATTCTGCTATCATTCCTCCTCTCTCTTTCCCAACCTGAGACAGAGAAGGAGGAGGAGGGGCCAAAACACTGCTGCTGTCTCTAGGGGGGAGACAGAGAGGGGATCATCAGATATCAGGCAACCCAAAGATGATAGATGGGAATGACACTCAGTGGGTAAAAAAAAAAAGTGTGAGACAGAGAAGAGGGGGTGGGGTGGGGGCAGGAATACTACTCTGAAGACCTGGAATTACACAGCTAATGTCACACTCAGGAGACATACACTGCAACAGTCAGAGTCTCTATAAACAATGATGTTGGACACTATTGATCAAGATAATTTGTGGACTTCATAATCTATGGGAACAAGATGGAATGGGAATGGAACAATTATGACTTGCCCATAAGTTCATAAATTGTGGCTACATCTTAGTAAGACAAGGATACAAGAAAGTTAAGTAATGGCCACAAATTAGTACAGCTTGGGAATGAGATGTAATGATCACGGCTTGCATAAGGCATAGGAACAAGATCCGTAACAAAATGTGGGTAAAAATAGTTATGTCAAGTAAATACATTTTAAAGGAATTTCTGTTTTTGCATTTTTTAGCTGCCTTTATATATGAAATATGCTATTAAATAAAGATTAGGGTCTTTTTTCCAACAGGTTAATGAGTTGTGCCCACAAATTATTGTTCCTAAGAAGCTATATATTCGCAAAGGCTTGGGAAACTACTTCAAATGTACTGCATTACATACTTCAGCATTGTTTTATGGTCACAGGACCACTGGGAACCAAAAGCACATTTCTTCCTACCATTTATTTGATGGCATTCTTATCTTTAGTGTTTAAAGTATTTGTGCAACTGTGCACACAGCTTCTTCCTCTGAACCCATGAGATTTGTAATTACCACTCTAGTGCTTCAGTGGGCTTCAATGTAAACTAATAATTTGCTGAGAATCACTCTGCACGAGGGAGTCAGAGGTGATTGGTCTCATCCACGAGTCGATAGAAAACACTCTGAAATTCACTGACTCGATTTGGGAGCTCACAAGGAACAGGCTGAAGAGGATACAGCAGTGGGGTTTGTTCAGGGAACGTAGATTCCGAATCGATCCCAACAATTTTGGCCAAGCGATAGTCTACTCCTTCAATGGTATTGCAGCAGCATATAAGACCGGAGCCCATTTAAGTTTTTCTGAAATGGGAATCTGGTGGGAATAAAACTTTGCAGAATCATTCAGTGGTAATTAATTTAAATAAACAAAAATAATAGGCTACCTTCTCAGAGGTGGTCCTGCCAGGGTCCTGAGCATTGAAAAACACAGGATGTGGGCTTACAAAGTATGCAGAGCAACTGTGATTAATGTCTGTAAGTGTAGAAATACAAAGTGCTCCTGTTAAAAAACAGTCAAATGTCTGGCAGCAAAAGTTGCCAAACAGTTCCTGTAAAATACTATGTAATTTATCAATTTATTACTGTAAAATCACAATCTTTCGCTGTATATATTCTTTGTAATTTTACAGCTAAATTGTAGTAAAATTACGAGATTTCATCCTTAAAATACATTATTAAAATGTAATAAAATTAAGGAAATACTGCAAAAATACATTTAAGGTCTGTAATTTGAAAGCTGCCATCTTTAAATAAAAGGGTTAGCTATGTTATTTCAAAGAATTATTCAGTCAATCTACAGCAAGAATCTGTCAAATTACAGGCTTTTTGAATTAAAAGAACAAACATTACTGTCTTTTAAATCTTATTACAAATTTTATTAACAGAAGTTTTCCAGGCAATAAATGTCCTTATCCTATAAGTGTACAGAGCATAACCATTAAATGTTGGTTAATGTGCCTACTAAATATTATGAAGTACTGTTTATCTATGAGATCTCACTATAATAGTACTGGAGGTCTCTGGTTAAATACAGAAAAATTATGTAAATTTACACAAATTTAACCCTATATAAAATTCTGTTGTTAGGCTGTTTACAGATCCAAGTTATAATTTTCAATATATTTTCAGAAATGTTCAATTATCTAACAATCATATACCATTAAAAAAAACTAGTATCATCTAAAAATACATTCCTTGTCAGGTTATATTTTTCTATAAATTCCAGTTTTTAAATACAGAAATCAATACACTTAGTTATTTGAACATTTTGCAGAATCACCTTTTTTAACTTCAGCATAAAATGGTATTGTCACGCCTTTGTCTCGTCATGTCTGTTGTCCCCGGTCATGTGCTCTTTTTAGCACATGGCTATGTTTTGTTTATGTCCTTGTCTCCGCTCTCGTCCCGCCTCCTCGTCCATGTCATGTGTTAACCCGTCCTCCTCGTTGTCTGTCCAGGTGTGTCTCGTTTGTGTCAGTATTTAAGCCCTCTTGTTTCACGTCCTGTTTGTCGTACATTTCTCCTTTGTCCGTTGTCATATCAGTCGTGTTATTTAGTTCCTCTGTCTGTCTGTCTCTGCAGTTTGACTTTAGTTGTTTCATATCCAGTTGTTTCGTTTTCTTTCACCGTTTCGCTCCCCAGTCTAGTCTGTCTAAGTGTTAGTTTAGTTTCATTTCGTGTTGTGTTGTATCTACTGTCGCCTGTCGTTGTTTTGTTATTTCTTTCGTTATAATTAAACTTTATCTGTGCTTTAGCAAGTGCGTCCGCTTCCGTCAGTCCACCAAGTGATCCTGACAGAATGTACGACCAAATTAAGAATGCAGCTAGCACGGACTACTATCTCAAGGGGTGTGCCATTCACCGGACTCCATTCCGTACAGGCCCCAAAGATCCTGTGGGGGAGGCTTTGAAAGCGGCCTCGGAATGGAGTCGCCGGCTCCAGCTCCTGGCTGGCGCTGTTCCGATTCCTATACCGGAGGAGTCGACTTGTGAATCGAGTAGTTGCGCCAGCGGTAGTCGAAAGAGTCGGCGGAAGAAGCGTGCTGGAGTCCCCCCCTCGACGTTGGATTACCCCCTTAGGTCCGGGGAAATTTTAGGGGGGGGTTAAGGGTAGGGGCTGTTAGCCTCCAACCTCAGGACGACGGAGGTGGGGCTAACAGGGGCGCACCTCTGAGGGATCTAATGGGTGCGCCTGTGAAACCCCCTAAACCCTCTACAGCTCCAGCGCGAGCCCGGCGAGCAGCACAAACCCTTGTCCTCATAAAAGCGGTGCCTCCAGCCGCTCCTGTCTTCATGAACGCGGCGCCTCCTGCCGCGCCTGTCTTCGTGAGCGCGGCGCCTCCTGCCGCGCCTGTCTTCGTGAGCGTGGCGCGCGCCTCTCCTGTCTTCGTGAGCGTGGCGCGCGCCTCTCCTGTCTTCGTGAGCGCGACGCCCGCCTGTCATGTCTCCGTGGACGACGTCGCAGATTCCTCTGCCTTCGTGGACGTCGGCGCAGTTTCTCCTGTCTCCGTGGACGACGTCGCAGATTCCTCTGCCTCCGTGGACGTCGTCGCAGTTTCTCCTGTCTCCGTGGACGACGTCGCAGTTTCTCCTGTCTCCGTGGATGACGTCGCAGGTTCCCCTGCCTCCGTGGACGTCGTCGCAGTTTCTCCTGTCTCCGTGGACGACGTCGCAGTTTCTCCTGCCTCCGTGGACGTCGTCGCAGTTTCTCCTGCCTCCGTGGACGTCGTCGCAGGTCCCCCCGCCTCTGTGGACGTCGTCGCAGGTCCCCCCGCCTCCGTGGACGTCGTCGCAGGTCCCCCTGCCTCCGTGGATGTCGTCGCAGGTTCCCCTGCCTCCGTGGACGACGTCGCAGGTTCCCCTGCCTCCGTGGACGACGTCGCAGGTTCCCCTGCCTCCATGGATGTCGTCGCAGGTTCCCCTGCCTCCGTGGACGTCGTCGCAGGTTCCCCTGTCTCCGTGGACGTCGTCTCAGGGCCTCCTGTCTTCGGAATGGCGGATCCCTCAGCCGCTCCTGTCCCCGTGACTGTGGCTACGGCCGCTTCGCCACCTGTGACTGTGGCTCCGGCCGCCCCTGGTCGTGTCCGAGGGACGGCCCCTAGAACTACGGGGTCGATCCCCAGAACTGTGCCCAGGCTGGTTCCTCAGACTGTCCCACAGACATTTGCCAGTCCTGGGCACCCCCCTGTTATATTGGTTCCCTTGTCTGTCCCTGTCTTGGTTCCTGTCTCTGTCCTTGTCCCTGTGCCTGTGTCTGCCGTTGTCTCTGTCCCAGTCCCTGTCACTGTATTCGTGTCTGTCCCCTTGAATGTCTTGGTCCCTATTCCCCTGCCAATTCCAGTCCAGTCCCCTGTGAGTCCTGTCCAGTCCCCTGTCAGCCCTCTCCAGTCTCTGTTTCAAACCCCTGTCCAGTCTCAAGTCCCGTCTCCGGTCCAGTCCCTGTTTCAACCCTCTGTCTTGTCTCATGTCCAGTCCCCTGTTAGTCCTGTCCAGTCCCTGTTTCAACCCTCTGTCCCGTCTCCAGTCCAGTCCCCGTTGCAGTCTAGTGTCATGTCACCTGTCCTGTCTTCTGTCCAGTCACATACCCCTGTCCAGTCTAACATTCCTATCCTGTCCAGTGTATTGTCCCCTGTCTCGTCACCAGTCTCTGCTCCCGTCCATTCCCAGCACCCAGTCCTGTCATCTGTCTTGTCTCATGTCCAGTCCCCGTATCCGTCTAGCGTTCAGTCACCTGTCTTGTCTCCACTCCAGTCCCCTGTTCTGTCACCTGTCCATGTCCAGTCTTCTGTCCCCAAACCTGTTCAGTCCCCTGTCTTGTCACAGTTTCTGTCCAATGTGCAAACCCAGTGTCCTGTCAAGTCTCATGTGTCCACTCCCGTCCTGTCCAGTCCGTTCCAGTCTCTTGTTGCTCCCCTTTGTCAGTTACCTGTCATGCCCCAGGTCCCGTCTCAGATATTCAGTCCTGTCGTGTCCCCAGCTCCTGTGTCTGTTCCCGTCCTGTCCTGAGTCCTGTCTTCCTTGGTTCCTTGTCTTGTCTTAGTTTGTCTTGTTTTCCTTGCCCTCTCCCGTGCCAGCTCCTGGGGGGTTTAGGTGTATGCGCCCCGGGAGTTGCGCGTTCCGGGGGGAGGGGGGTGGGGGGGCATCTGTCACGCCTTCGTCTCGTCATGTCTGTTGTCCCCGGTCATGTGCTCTTTTTAGCACATGGCTATGTTTTGTTTATGTTCTTGTCTCCACCCTCTTCCCACCTCCTCGTCCGTGTCATGTGTTAACCCCCGAACCCCGCATTTTGCGGGGTAGAAACACACCTTATATAATCAGCTTTATAAGTCTTGAATGTCTGAATGCTTCTGTGAGCTCCGTATACCGTTAGAAAGCGCAGATCCTACCGTTTCTAAAAATAGCGCTCTCATCGCGGTGCTGTGAAGCCTCTGGGAGTAATCCAGTGTGAAAAACCACCTAAAAATCAAGGCGCTCCTTCAAAATTTTGGTCTTATGTCCTTGTCATGAAAGACTAATGATAGGCGCTAAAATCATAAAAAAAACGCTGAAAAAGGGACAAGAAAGACGCTGTTTACTTTCAGTTTCGTTTTGACTCACATAACGTCAACCCACACTGTCTCTGGGCAGAAAAATATGAGTCATCAGCAAAAACATATTTCTATTATTGATTTATAGTTTTTCAAGGTTTTTTTTAGGTTTCACATCAAATAACACTGCATTAGATCAACAAATATAAACTAAAAAGCTTAAATAATTATTTATTGTGTGTATTCTAAATAAACAAGTATCATTTCATTTCATTTCAATTGTAAATATTATCAGCATCTGAGAAAACTGCCAAAGTACCAAAATGTTTTTTATTTGTTGGGATATTGTCCATATTTGCCCTGAACTAAATTCCTGAACGTCTGGGCCTGCTGTGACTGTCAGAACTTTATCAGTCATACATCCCAGAGCTTAGAATATCAAGAAAAATATGTCCGTCTGATGCTAAAAATTTATTTTGTCACAGTAATATGACATGTAATAAATTAGCATCAATAATGCTTATGTTTTCAACTAAAATACACCTCACACTAACAATCTGTGTCAAGATATCCACTGTGGGAATACTATTTCAAGGCTGTACATTGAGAAATATGAAAAAAAAAAGCAGGCGCTAGGTAAAATTTTTGGTCAAAACATGACAAATTTATAGAAAAATTGATTTATCGGTCAGCATGAAAACCTCAAGTGATTACATATTTGAGTAGCTAAGGTTCTTTAGAAAATAAAACAACATAGCCATATTCAATATGTCACATAATTACTGTTTAAATGCAACTGAAAGAGGCACTGACAAATAAACGGAATAGCAAAATAGCTATATATATATATAGAGTCCATAGGGTTAACCCATCCTCCTCATTATCTGTCCAGGTGTGTCTCGTTTGTGTCAGTATTTAAGCCCTCTTGTTTCACGTCCTGTTTGTCGTACATTTCTCCTTTGTCCATTGTCATATCAGTCGTGTTATTTAGTTCCTCTCTCTGTCTGTCTCTGCAGTTTGACTTTAGTTGTTTCATATCCAGTTGTTTCGTTTCCTTTCATTGTTTCGCTCCCCAGTCTAGTCTGTCTAAGTGTTAGTTTAGTTTCATTTCGTGTTGTGTTGTATCTACTGTCGCCTGTCGTTGTTTTGTTATTTCTTTCGTTATAATTAAACTTTTTCTGTGCTTTAGCAAGTGCGTCCGCTTCCGTCAGTCCACCAAGTGATCCTGACAGGTATACTTTAATTTTACATAAATACACAGTAAATAATACACTAGTGCTTTCTTATTTTTTTTTAGTGAAGCCATTAACCAATACAAATGCTCAACACAGTCGTTTATGTTGACATTTTAATTTCAACCATTATGACAACTGAGGAATTTTAAATGAGTTAATACAAAGCACAAGGGCCACTCACATCAGCTTATACTGAAACAGTCCTTAACAAGGGCCTCCATACAGTTCTTTTACACAGTGATTCTCAACCTTGGTCCTGGAGGCACCCTGCCCTGCACATTTTAGTGGATTTCCTTCATTCGAATCGGCATTTGCAGCCAGGACCAGAGAGTAACAATTGGCCGCACTCTCTCTAGGTGGGTAGATGGCGCTCTCCCCACAGCACCAATGTTAATAATTTTAACCAGCAATTATTTTACACTAATTAACATTGTGCAATTTTTTTAAATCAATTTAGCATGCATATCATCATAATATCAAATCCAAAAATCTGAAAACAATAAAATATTATTAATATAATAATAAAAATAATAATAATAATAATAATCTGATAACCCCAAATACACCATTTTGGGAAGATGCTGGCTTGATTAAAATGGTTGAATTGGTGACTGTCTGTGTTAGTGTGTTTTCCCTGTGTTTGCATGGGATTCTTCCGGGAACTCCGGTTTCTTCCCACAGTCCAAAAACACACATTGGTAGGAGGATTTGTGAATGACTGGCACCCCCTCCATGGCATGTTCCCGCCTTGCACCCAATGATTCCGGTTAAGCGCTGGACTCACTGCCACCCTGAACTAGATAAGGGGTTACAGACAATGAATGAATGTAGATGGTTAATTGGATCAGAAATATTATTGAATTATTGAATGAACCATTAAATACTTGTTTCCAGACTTTCCCAAGTCATTGTGATTGTGTTTTGTGTGATTTGTGATATGATACGGACAATTATTTATTTGGTAACATTTATCAAATGGGGTGGCACGGTGGCACAGGTGGTAGTGTGGCAATCCCACAGCTCCAGGGGCCTGGAGGTTGCCCCGTGTCCACGTGGGTTTCCTCTGAGTGCTCTGGTTTCCTCCCACAGTCCAAAAACATACGATGGTAGGTGGATTGATGACTCAAAAGTGTCTGTAGGTGTGTGTGTAGGTGTGTGTGTGTGTGTGTGTGTGTGTGTGTGTGTGTGTGTGTGTTGCCCTGTGAAGGACTGGCACCTCTACAGGGTGTATTCCCGCCTTGCGCCCAATGATTCCAGGTAGGCTCTGGACCCACCGCAACCCTGAACTGGATAAGCGGTTACAGATAATGAATGGCTGAATGAATTTGTCAAATGAAAATTATCATAATTTACATCATAATTGTCAGTAATATAACTTGATATAAACTAAAATATCAAATAGAATATAATAAAATCTACTTAATTCATAAAACATTGACAAGCTTTACTTAATATTTTGATGAGTCTAAAATATTTATTTTATAAATAAGTTAAATAGAATAAGATTTACTTAATATTTTCAAATGTTACATTTGATGTCAAGTAGATTTTACATAACATTTGCAAGTAAATTTAATATTACAACAGTAATATTTAAAGTGTTACAAGTTTTCAGTATGTATTGAAAGTAATTTCATAGGACAGTTCTGTTAAATTTATTTTCTTTTGGTTTTATGATGTGTTTATTATTAATTACAGCAAACAATAAAAAACAATATTCTGTATCTTTGAATAAACCAGGTAGGCTCTGGACCTACCGCGACCCTGAATTGGATAAGCGGTTACAGATAATGAATGAATGAGTGCCTAATAATACATTACTGGCCTGTGTTTTTCCACCAATTACTGTTTTTTTTACACTGATAACTTATAAATTAACACTCAAAATCCTTAAAAACCTGTGCAGTTCTGTTATAAAACAGGATTCTAGTAATTTAAAAATACAAACTTTCACTGTGCTTTTACACTAGATTTGTTTAAAAAGGTGATTTTCCTCTATTTCAACGGTATATTTTCTTTTTACAGAAAAAACGGAAAAACATCTGTAATTTTTTATGGTTAATGTCTTTTTTTTCAGTGTATGGTCAGTGGACCTGATGAAATGTACACTCAGCATAGAAACATTGAGGTCATTTTAATGTTCTCTCTGACTAGGGTAAATGTCCTATTAAAGATGATGTGCAGGTTTTATTAGAAACGTAGATTCATTATAAACCGAGTGATTTGTGTTAATGATTTGGCAACCCCACTACTGTTATTCTGTAAACAATACACACTGACATTGTTTACATCTCAGCAATGGGATTACGCAGAATTCTTGAAATATTGATTCCCCTTTATGTTTTAGCCGACTTACCTGGCCTTCAGAGTCTGATGGTCAGTGAGTTTGCATCATTGCTAGTGGTTGCATCATGTATTCTGGTGGTATCTAAACAGGAGTGTTAGGGATCACCAGAGGTCAAGATCATCCAGATTTCCGAACTTAGATCTGGAGCTGATGTCCAATTTTATTTGGACTAAAGTGAGATGAGTGAAGTTTGGAATTCTAATAATACACTCCAACACTCTCAGCTGTCAAGTGGTATGGTGCTTGAATAAAAGTCTAAATCTGTGGCCTGCTTAATGGCAGTGGATACTTTTTTACTAGATTTTGCTGTCTTTCTCCATGTGCAAATTATAGCTTTGAAGTGGCCTCTCTCTTGTAAACATGATCAGTCTTTACTTTAGGAAGTGAAGCAGACTGAAACTTTTACTGACTGTCAATAGAGTACCTCATTCATTCATCTTCTGTGAGCACTTTGTGTTCAGAGTCACAGCCTATACGGAATCATCAGGCACAAGGTAAAAACAGACCCTGGATGGGGCACCAGTCCATCATTGTCATCAAACAGTCACCCAGTCATTCATACACTCACATCTGTGGACAAGTTCATACTGCCACTCAGCCAACCATCATGTGCATTTGGATTGAGGGAGTAAACCATAGCAACTGAAGGAAACCCACACAGACACAGGGAATACACCCACACTCCTCACAGAGAGTGAAATGAGGTTGGGTTCAAATTCAAAACCAAAAGATTTCTTTTTTTACTTTATTAGTACTGTAGTAACCTCTTGTTGCAAACATGGCAATGAAACTGTTCAATATTTGTGAGCACCCTGAGAGTTTGTTGCAAAGTTTACTTTCCAGAGTCAATTAGTTGTGTAATGTTGAATGTGGCTTATCTGCATATTGTTCATACTGTCTGTGCTCTCCAATATATTCCCAAAATTTGCATGGCACACTCAAACTGTTGTTACAATAGCTAAGGGCTATTTTAATAAGTCATCTAAAACTGTTTAGTGCAAATACTCCCAAAATTTCAAAAATGCATTAATAATACTGTTGACATTTGGAAAAGAATGGCTAAAACTTGTGAGCAACTTCCAAATACAGTATAAACTCATTCGTTTTTCATTACACATGGAAACTTATTAAGAGTTTGTACCTTATTTTCACTTTCCATAGTTATATCAGAAGGCTTGCCAACTTTTACAAGGCGTTGTAGATTTGAAGTGTTGCTTTATGCAGTGTATGTACTTTACTGGACAGTACAGCCTTCTGGAAGCTATGCCCCCTCTGACCTTGTGTATGATGCCCTTACCTCTTGTACTTACCACATATAACTTCATATTGCCCAGCCTACTGCACTACAGCTACCTTATTAGTGATGCCGTCCTGTTCTATTGGCAAGGACTTATTTGACGAGAGACAAATCCCTATGATTAACAGTGATTAACACCAGCATGAGTGGGATGAAACAACAGGAAGTGTCCTGCCTTAAAATCCTTTAATCCTGAGTTTCTTGTTTTACAAGGTGTGACGTTGTCATTTGCAGAAAATCACTTTGCCAGTCTCGGCTGGACTGCTGATGAGGTTGGCATGGTGGGCTGTTTCAGTGATGGCATAGCCATAGAAAGCTAGTGGAAAGTGTTCAATACTGTGTTCAGTCTGTGTCTTCAGGACTTGCAGGACAAGTGTAGCAAGGGATGGAAAGTTGATCCTGATCTATTAAGGTTTGAAGGATAACTTGGCTTCTTTGTAACAGCATATGTATGCCATTCACCTTGGTTGCAGATGGGAGATGGATGGGGGTCTTGAGAATGAGGTTGTTTGTCATCTGGGGGATAAGTCATTTGTGTTGTTGTTGGATGTGCCACTGATAAAAGACACAGCTGTCACTCACAAGCCTGACACAACTAACCTTCAACCGAAATACTTCACCAGACAGAGATATAGGTGTGTGTGTGTGTGTGTGTGTTATCTGTTATTCAGTAAAACAGCCTTAGCTTCCTTTTGGCTCCTATGGGTGGGAATCACTGGGGTTTCTATGATATGATATTTGGGATACATTCATGGTCAAACATGGTTTGTAGATTATATATGGAAGCCAGTGCTCTGAGGTGGCTGCATAAGTATATAGCTCCCACCACTGCAATGTGGATTTGGAGAAATGGAGTGTTCCCAAAACGAGGGATGAGCTGGAGTGGCATTTGTGGTCTAGAACTAATTGTCCACAATCAGCATCTGACCTCACTCATGTCCTCTTGGCTGAATTCCACCAACTTCACACAATATGAGACAGAATCCACCCAAGGTAGAAGGTGAAACCACTATCCCTCTTCTTCAGACATAAGGTTCACCCACTTCTGAATCAGGCAGCAGTAAACCTAAACTGCCTGGTAGGTGTTAAAACTCCCATCATGAGTAATCAATGAAAGGTGATGTCATTAAGCTGCAGTGTCCTCCACTGCAAGCACCAGCACCTTCCCTGACTGCCCGACAAGTAGCTGTCATCTACTTTATGTGTCTAATAAAAGCCAATATGGCAGCATGTTAGCAGCAGCTGGCTCGCCGATAAAAGATGACGTGGTCAGGAGGCTAACTAGGGTCCAAAAGTTTGAGTGCTGACTGGACAGAAACGTTCCAAGCCCTGGTGTCAAATGGTGGCTTAACCTGCAAACACAAAGGGATTAAGAGAGAGAAACACGACCCAGCTTTGTTTGCGGACTGTGGGGCAGACCTGTAAAATCCTCTAAGCTGAGAGATTTGTCACTGTATCGTATAATCCTTCAATGCTGGTACCATGTATCCTGTCAAATACAGTACTGAGTAAAATTCAGAGACCATCCTTTATTAATTTCATTTTCAGTGCAGAAGGCTTGCTCTCTGTTCTTTAAAGAATCCAGCAGAGCATTTTTCAATAGCTCCAGTAGACATAGTAAAATTATTCTGATCCAGATCTGGCCCACTTTTCCCATTTTCATTGGATGAGTGGGCACAACCCACAAGCCACATTTTACCAGAGGTCTGTTCTTATGCCACATTTGTCTCATGTCAAATTTGCCACGGCCAGCGCAAATTTTTATAAAAGTAATCGGTGGTCTCTTACATTTTTACAGCACTGCGTACAGGTACCAACAAGTTACATTTCAGAGTCTGGAAAAATGTAACAGTTCATCTCCAAAGTTTGGATTGGACTGGAGTTCAACACTTGTGGTTAGGTACCTTACTCTCAAATATCCTGGCATTCATCACTGCCAACCCCCACCCCCCTCCCCCTGTCCCCCTCTGGGACAAGCCGACAAAGACATGAGTAATTAAGCACGTCCGATTGGGTTTTCCAGGTGGAATTTTAAGCGTAGAGAAAACTCTCCTCATAGATTAAAACAAAATGGGGCTTCCCACTGTGTCCGTTTTTTTAATGCAAATCACCTCTGCTCCACTCAGACACTGATTGCATCAGTCTGAATATCATTATGGGAGACGATTCTAGTAATGGTGAGGTGGTTAGTCAGGACAGGACATAGCTAATGTAGTAGCTACATGCATTTGTTTATAAAATCTTGCAAAAGTCACAATAAAAACACAGTACCTTGATTCAGTTTCCAAAATGATGCCAATAAAATGGCTGAAAGTGTCACTCACGTTATGCTCACACCCAATCTTGACCTGACGGGCAATAACTTCTGGCAGCCACAGAAATAAGTGGCTATTGCTGAGCCTATGAAACTTAATGGTCCATCCAGGATGATTAAATTTAGGCATTATTCTTAAACAATAAGAGCAAAGTGTGCAATATAAGCTCAGGGAAACTTTTTCAGTTGGTTCTCTGTAGTATAAAAGGCCCCTGGGGTGGAATACACATAGCTTCCAATTCATGTAGCAAGTGCAAATTAATATTTATGAATGATCTGCAGCTGTGCCAGGTTCTGGTGCAGTAGCATCCATTCACTATAAGAATATTACACTTTTTGGTGACTCCCGAGTCAGGTGGGGGGCAATAGATATTAGGATTCAAATTTGTATTTAACTTTTAAAATGTCACGAAAGATTTCTTATTTGGAAAAAGGCTAACAAATACTGTTAACAAACACTGGAATAGTCATCCAGTTAGCCTGTGGAAATACTTGTATTTACGTCAAAATATTTTCAAAAACTTGTTAAACTTGGTTTTAAAAATATGTTTAAACAACCAGACCTTGTGTGTTTACACATTACAGTCCAACCATAAATTTCCTAACCCTTAATCTTATGCCCTCTAAACCCTATGGATGTTAACATCATTAGCTCTAGACTAAAACATTCTACACTTCAATTTAACACTACACCTCCTCCCACTAACACTAATCATATATAATAATAATAATAATAATAATAATAATAATAATAATAATAATAATAATGTTTCTTATTTTATTAAGTTCTTTTTAAGACCACAAAGTGCTGACAATGTTAGAACACCGCACAAAGAACATGAGATAAGAATCACACCAACACAAAGGCAGTACAAAGAGCACAAAACAGGACAATAGTAGACACAAATGTTATGGCTGCAATCGAAAGCTTAACACCAGATCATGATTTTGTCATGGCATCAAATCCTCACCGCAGTGTTCCAACTGCTCATGTCTTGGCCAATCATCTGCGTGTAGGAGACGTTTCTATTTTTACATTTACATGTAAATGCCAGGAATGTAAATCTAATTCAAGGAAATTTTCATCATAAAAAATTGCATTTCTCTTCAGGGTAGGGTCATAACCTGGAACCTTAGACTAATCCTAGGGAAACAAGATTTATAAATGTGATCTATTGTGCATAGTTAGCCTGAAAACCTGAATAACTTCTAAATAAAAATGAATTTTCTGCTCTACATTTGGTCATATTATGCAAAATTCAAGCTGTTTCTGTTTCCAGCTCATTGTGTCATGTGTTATTGGATACATGCAGTGAGTGGAATCGTGTTTAAACACTGAGGATTTCTGGGGAAAAAAGAGAAAAACAGATCAAACATTAATGCAGTCATAAAAGCATTGTGTTAAGCTCATTTGCAGGCTCTTACTTTGAGTGGAGGCCAAGCTACGGTAAGCTATGTTGGGAATAGAGGTAAATGCACCTGCATATTAACTCCCACCCTCTATAATTTGATCTAAATTTATAAGGCCATACTGCAGCATTGAGCGCACACGATGCCAGTGTTTTCACGCTCTCGCAAGAACAGTAAGTCCTCATCCGCTGACCCTACGTGATGGAATAGCATGTTCCTGTTCACCGACTCGGACTTAGACCTATCATTATGTGCACAGAGCATAGACTCTTGACCTCTCAGTGATCAACCTCAGTGCTGGAGCTTTGCCATGGCTTAATGACGCCTTTTGTGATCAGGGCCTCATATTTCACTCCTCCTGGTGTAGTTGCCGAATGCTAGCTTTATCGTGGTCCAGGTGGTAGATAAGAGGATTTAAATTACTCAATTAAGTGCTGAGGCTGAATAGATACCTGCCTCAGAAATGAGGTTACACACCTCTGGAAGAGAAAGAGAGAGGATTATTTCTTACAGATATACTCATATTTACCCATTCTTTTGTTAAATAGAACTTGCTGGTTACTGAAATGCTAAGGTCATCTGTTCAATGCCATACATCAGGCTGTGGAATAGTGATGGAGCCCTATCCATTATCTTTGGAAGGGTTGAGCTGGACTGGAATTTGTGATCCAAAACTTATTAGTCAACATTAGTACTTGATTTCACAGATCCTCAAAGCTATGCTTCAACATCTAGTATAAAACCTTTTCAGAAGAGCATAAGCTACAGAAACTAATTTCCTATAAATGGCCTTTATGGACCAGCAAACCTTAGGCCATAACATCACATAATGGCTTTAAGAGAAAATGTTTGCCAATCACTTGCCCTTTTGTGGTGTCCACGACCATACATTTTGGTCCACTAAATACTAAGTGCAGTTACAGACAATTACACATATATTACTTATTGATCACTGGTCACTAGCATAGGATTGGCTTTATCCACTTAACTAGGATCTGCCATATTGTTATACCACCATTTTCTATTAGAACTTACTCCTTCATGCACTCACGAGACCTCTGTGTAGCGGTCATGACTTGAATTCTGGGAACTGGCCCTAGATCAGTTCTTCAAAGTTCCCAGGGAGTACAGCAAAGGTGTCCTGTTTCCTGGTGGTGCTGTATAAGCAGAGAGGCTGCCACGCTAGAGCGAGTTCTGTCACAGGGAGCTCTTATGATTTACTGGACCTTCATCTCTGTGCAGGGTGTAGGCAGGTGCCTGGCGACTCATGCGCACTCAGCCACACTTACAACCTTCTGGGAGTCTGGACACTTCCCAGAGTGCTGTGGTGATCAGAAACTGTTGATTTAACTTGTGATGTTGTCAGCAAAGAAGTTGAAGCAAACAGGCAGCAGGTTTTCCAACAATTGGGGACATCAAAAAACACAATGGCTGAAATGACAACTGTACGAACTGACCAAGGATATTCAAGACCTTCACTGTATCCAACAAAATGACTTGGAGCTAGGGTTTCCAACAGGTTACTGTTAAACTGCCACAGGTGGAACTCCATAATAATTTGTTAAAAGAAACATCCAGAATATGATTAAGGTTGGCGCTTTGAGTGTCCATCCCTAAGTAGCAAGAAGGAAAGTAGGGATTCCTGTTAGAATTGCTCAGCTTCCAAACAACTTATTCATAGCTGTCAAGTTGGGTAAGACTTGGCCCCTGAACACCAGTCGGGATCAGAGGTCACATCAAGAGTGTCCAGGAACGAGGCGGCGAGGTGTGGAGTTTATCTAGTTAGCTGTCCACACTTTTCCAGCTGGCGTGGGCAGAGGTTTCCCTCTCTCTGGTCCCTCTTTCCTTGACCTTATTATGTATCACCTCTGTTCCATTACCCACTTCTATTCTCTGAGAAAATGGACACTGCCAACGGATCATCTATCTCTGTCTGCCGCCGCATCTTTACCTCTTTCTTTCTGCCTCACCAGCCCCCCCCCCCCTCTCTCTCTCTCTTTTCTCCTGCATGCACAAATACCATTTTACTTTCCTTATTTCCCCCTTCGTTCTCCATTCTCTCCACACCTCTGGACCAAATCACCCATCCAGGGGTATGCTTCAATTCCAAATGGACAGATGCATTCCGTCTCACTGTCACTTTCTCGTGTTGCTCAGTTTTGGACACAAAGTGGACACGGGTAACAGAGTACAATTTCATCTATACCTGTCTTATCATCATGACAGGCACAGACATATCAGAACATATTAATAACGAGCTACAGAGCTTGTCAGAGTGCTGATGAACTGATCACATCTATACCCCTCAAACCACAAACCCAACACATATTACACTTAAGGTCATCCTTGGTGTACATGTCCATTTTACAGGCCTGCACTTGAAGACTAGTCCATTTGCTGTCATTAACAATTTGTCAGCCAACCTCTACACCTTTTATTATTTGGCAGTTTCTGACCACAGGACCACAAGCTGACGAGTTATCATTTGGGGTAATGAGCCATTTTTAGAATAAGAGTTTGATTAAATTTGTCCCACTCTAACAGTTCCTTGTCCCACTCTATGAAGGCTGGGAGGCTTTACACCCTTCTATCCATTATTGGACATGTACATGGTGACCTTAAGGTCAATTCCAGCTACTTCAGAGAGTCTCATTTCACTTTATCTTTTTTCCACAAGTAGTGTGTACACAACTGAAGACCTACATGGGTATATATGCTATACCAATTGTTCATTTGTCCTATGCTGACCATAAGTGACCACTGTTTGGCAACCTACCCTCGACACTTTGATTTCTGCAACCACGTTCTTGCAGTTTTTGTCTTTGTCCTTAATGTTTTTAGGGTAAAATAATTAAGATTCTGGTTTCTGGACTTAAAGCAATCTATCATTACTTCTGCCAATAAAAATAGTTTGGTAAAGTTTGAGAAATGTGTACTAGCCATTTAATAATTCACTCCCTTGGTCCCTTAAAAGCTTTCGAAAATCCAAACAAATCAACATTTGTATGAGTGTTAAAAAGGGGGCTTGTGGATCATAATATTTACCACAACATATGCCCTAACGTTTTCTTTTGTTTGTTTCATTGTTGGCTGGAAGCTTTATTATAAGTGATATAAGAATATAGTACCAATGATATTCCCAATCAAATGCTAACTCTGGGACTTTCCCACAGATTCATGCCCTGGAAATTTTCTTATGCTTATTGTGTGGATAAACCATAGTGTTGAAGCAAACAGGCTGCCATAAAATCCATGTTGGTTTTACAGCTAACATTACAAGGCTGTTGGGCTAAGCTGTGGTGGATGCTGATATCCTCACCCTGACGTTTGTTGGGAGTATGACATTATATACAGCAGATGGTAACAAACCCCACTCACACAGTGAATGCAAGCAGAATGAGTGATGAAATTCCTGATTTGCTGTAATTGTTGCATTATCTGAGCAAGAGAAACAAATGAAAACAACCATCTTGTATCATGTCCTCATTAAGAAATACTGTTCAGCAATTATTTTTAATGATGATAAGATCATTAGTTCCTTAACTCAAAGGGAGAACTGAAACAAAATCTAGACTAGCTTTGTTTTCTAGTGGAAAAGTGCAGCACATTTCAGAAACATACTAGAGTATGACCCAACACACATCGGACTGGCAGAACAACAATGGGCCTGATATTGACTCCTGCAGTACACCTCAGCATTATACACAGATTAGACCTGACTTAACTCAAACATGAGTGAAGTTGGGTAGGCAGCACATACAGTAGGCGGCACACACACATTCAAATAGAGCGTCAAGGTCACCTTCACACACCGCCATGGCTGAGGTAAAACCTGCCTGCCACTATTCTTAGCCGCCACTTCATCAGGTTTTGTGTATTCAAGGCAGTAAACATGTCAGTCATAATGGGAAGTGATGCCCATAAAGAGTGCTCTGCTCAATGTAGGCCTTGTATGTTTATTTATGGGAGCTGGTTGCAAGTGTCCAGGAAAATGTGATGACCCAAGTGCAGGACAAGATAATGACTTGTGCTAAAGCAGCAGGGACTTTAATTCAGGACACACTTACACCACACACTCGGAGTGAAAGGGGTCTATGTTGTGGTGAACTTTTAATACTATTCATTTTTTAATTCTGTTTATCAATGGTCAGGGCCTAATAACATTATCTCTTTCAATGTGTCGTGCTTTGAATTATGCAGTCTTCATTAAAGTGCATGTCCTAAGTTTAGAATCAATTCCTTCTATGTTTGACTGCTGTGTTTACAGTGTGTGTGTCCATACATAGTTTATAAACACAATGTCTGCATTATAGATAACACGGCCTCCGCAGTATGGATGTTTACACAAGTTTGCATGTATACAAGGAATACCCTCAGGAACCTACCATGACTGCACTTGTGCATACAACCTGTTGTCTGGAAAGGCAAGATTTGCATTGAAAGCCACTGAACGAAAGAGTGGAGCCTGGAGAAAATCCGGTAAATAGCATGCGGAACATAAAGACTCCCTAATCCCATTTATGCATTCTGAGTCGCTGCTCAGTTTGCCCTTTCAAACAGATCCATGGCCAGTTCTGTTCCTTCTTAAAGCTTCAGATCATGCATCCAGCTAGGGTAGCCTTTCCAGATTAGCCTGAAAATCAAACGGTAGCCAGAGCTCGGACCCTACTCAACCTACGCCCATAATCTGTAGTTTGTTTGTAGCCTTGCCGAGTATCTGTGGGCAGGAAAGCATAGCGGGAAATGCTGGTCATATGCCAGCACCTATCAGTCTGATACCATGGCAAGGTGGGTTCTGGGAATGGCTAGGGGTCTTTCAGACATTGTCTATTAAGTTTCTCTGCAAGAAAACATAGAATGGAAGGTGGCAGAGACCTGTTTTGACTCTTGACACCTGACACTTTAGCTAACGAGAGGAACATCAGTAGCGGTGTACTGTAAAGTGGTCAATCTTCACATATCACATTTTTTCAGATGTTTCAGAATCTTCACAAACTTTTCAGATTTTTTTTTCCATAATTATGCAATATAAAAGACGTCCCTGTTCTCTTGGTTTTACTCAGCTGGTAAGATGCAAACCTACAGTTGTCTGTCTGACCAAAGTTTTCATCCTTGCTGTAAATGATGGCAAGTTTACTTACATTCCTGCCAGATTATCCTTGCCTGATGTGTCCTACTGTAATTCAGATCAAAATCATATCTGAAAAAACAACTTGGACAACTTGAAAAACAGACTTGGCATTGCTAAAGCAGTTGATATTCTTTCCAGATGCCACTGCAGATGTTTCACTTTCTCTGAACTGAATAGTGCTGAACCTCCCCGTTGTCCTTTTCTAACACTAGGCATGAGCATATGGCATGGTAGGGATAAAACGGTCCTCTTGGATGAAGCAACTTGCATCTTGGCGCATCTGACCTCTACTTCTTCATGGGTGTTCCTTTGAATACAGGGATGCGGATTCAGCATGACTGGAGGGTGGAGAGAGACAGAGTATAGAGACAAAAAAGGGGGGAGAGAGAGAGAGAGAGAGAGAGAGAGAGAGAGAGAGAGAGAGAGAGAGAGAGAGAAAGCCAGGACAGGCCAGTCATATTGAGGCAGGTAGTGAGGCAGAAGGAGGACTGATCGAATCTGGCATCTGTTTCAGGAAGGATGAGAATGTAATGACCTGCACATGTTCTGACGCAGAGCTGGGGACATGAACTAATCCAAGCTTGGCCTGCTACTGGGCATTATGGGTCTCATACAGTGTCCAAAGCTATGTCCATGTAAATCTCCTCACGCTCTTTCAACAAGGGAAGAACCATGCGGAAATGGAAAAGTGCATTTGGACAGGCACATGCTGACATTTTCTGTGGTTTTGGATTCATGGTGTTGTGAAAGGAGAGAATGTTTTCTGGCTACAGAGGGTGCAAATTAAATCAACATTTGACTGCAGCATTTCTGGTTTATGAAACTGTAATTAACCGCAGTGGCTGTGGGTTATTAAACTGCAAATGACAGCAATAATTGTGGTTGATAAAACTGCAAATGGCTGCAGTAGTTGTGGTTTGCAAAACTGCGTCTGAAATTGCTGTCAGAGTACATGTTTCTTGAACTTCAATTAAATTTCTGTCGACTGAAATGTTTTATATTTACGAGTTTATAAAACAAGTTGTGGTTTATAACACTATAGTATATAACAGAGCAATTAACTATAATGGCAGATTGTTTAAAACTGCGATTGACTTGGTAGGCATTTCTAAAATTCAGTTAACTGCAAAGGTACATTTTTCTAAATCTTCTTTTGACTGCAATTTTAGAGGCTTGTAAAACTGCAATTGACTGCACTGGTGGAAGTTTCTAAAACTGCAAATGATGCAACAATTGGTGCTTTTAAAAATGCTATTGACTCCAGTGGTTGATGTGATTTATAGCTGCAATTGACTGAAATAGTAAGTGTTTCCAAACATAGTACTGACTTTAATAGTCGATGTATTTTAAACAAAGGTGAAAAGTAATGAATTACATTTACTTATGTTACTGTAAGAGTAGTTTTTTGTGTACTTGTAGTTTTTAAAACCTGTAAATACTTTTACTTAAGTATTTTTTGTTTAAAGTATTGTACTTCACTACATTTATAATCACATCCGTTACTGAAAAAAGGTTTTAATTAAAATGCAAGAAAAAAATTCGCACCGGAAACTACTGGAGTGAATGATTGGCTGGAGAGCAATGTAGCACTAAAATCAGAAGAAATATGGAGACAGACAAGTCAATCACTGGTGCATACCCAGCGTAAACCCCCATTGCATTGTTTGTTTTTCTGGAAAGAAATTAACTACTGACCATATTTAAGGGACCACTTCGGCCTCAAGTGCAAGAAAGAGGTGACATGTTTATAATGTAGTGTAAGCTGTGTATGCCAAGGGAGAAATAGCAGCTTAAAAAACCCAACATCAAAACTATGCATGTATAGGTAGGTGTAATAATAGTTCTACCATTGCATTGGTAGTTAAAAATAAGTTTCCCTATTGTAGTAAGAGGCTCAAATTAGGATAAATACATCAGTGTGTGTTGGTTTATATTACTGAATTGTTACCTGTATTGGCCTTTGTGTTACGACTAGATTTGCAACAATTAATTTTATTTATCTGCCATACTTCAGTATTCTGTGTGTGTATTGACATACTTCATTGAACTTTTTTTTTGCACATTTCTCTATTTTCCTTCTAGGGATTCATAAAAATCATAAAATCTAGCTAGCAACCTATTCATGTTACCAGCAGATTTCATAAAGACTGTGAACTGGAAGAAAGCTGAATGCTGTCTACTATGGGTCATACACTAACTAGGCATAAGTACCTCATACACACCCTTTTCAAAACAGAAATATGCCTTTAATATGAATATGATATTGAATAGGCATAACTATTTTAGTAGTCACAAAATGTATATCCCCTTGTACTTTTTGCGCTACACAGGAAAGGACCCGCCTCAGACCTCCACAAACTTTGATTCTGAGTAAATTTCAGATGCACTACTTTTTACTTTTTTCTTTTACTTAAGTACAATTTATACTGGTAATTTTAATTGTACTTGAGTAAAATTTCATCAGAGTGACAGTACTTTTACTTGAGTAGAATATTTTAGTACTCTTTCCACCTCTGAGTTTAAAGCTGCACTTGATTGCAATATGACATGTTTCTTTAGATGCTGTTGACTGCAGTGGTCAGTGTATTTTTAAAGATACAATTGACTGCAACACTAGATGTGTTCTAAAATTCAATTCAGTTATGTTTCTAAATTTGCTGCTGAGTTAAATCCTAGAACATTCTAAAAGTACACGACTACAATTGCAGTTTTTTTCTAAAACTGCAGTTGACTACAATGGTACAAGTTAATTGTTTTTCCAATAGCAACTGCAATTATGTGAAATTTTAAATTTAGACTTAACCAATGGTAGGCTTTCTAAAGTCATAAAATAATTATTGACTGTAATAGTATAGGTTTCCAAAGTGTACATTGGCTGTAAATCTAGATTAATATTATAGCAGAACTTCAATGAATGTAATGTATACTATTTCTGCAGTAATTAATAAAAATTGTAGGTTTGATTCTCTATAAAAATGTGATACACAGATTTACAATTGTTAATTGTTTTCATAATAAACAATCCTGAAATTCCTACTGATGTCTGATTTAAAAGTTTTATCCATGTAATAAATGACAGTAATCAATGAGAGACAGAGACAAACAGAGCTGAAGAGACAGCAGAAGATGACGATTTTACATGTTATAGCTGAAGAATATGAAGTATTATTTTATATATATATATATATATATATATATTTTTTTTTTTTTTTTTTCTTTTTGTCAGAGGTCTGCTTGGACAGATTGGATTTGGCACATTGGAAGGAAAGGTTGAAACAGACACCATATTAACATGGAGGAGCTGTACTTGGCCTGTCTAATGTAATACTTTATGCACTGGAGTGTTGGATAGCCCATAGCTAAAGTGACACACGGTTGCTGTTTTGAAGAGGTCGGAGGTTGGGGAAGCAATCTGGTCCCAATTAAAGAGCTCTGTGACTGTCGTGCACAGTATTATTCATAGAAATGAACTGTGGACAGACTGGAACAACGTATCTCACTCCATATTTCATGCAGGAGATTTTTTAATTTGACAGTGAAATTCATACCTGGACAACTGCAGTATGTAGTTTCAAGTGGCGCTGCTCTAGTGTTAATCTAGCCTGCTGTTTTATCTGAAGGGTGAATGAACAGACTTAATTCATATTCCTTTTGATATAACAGATGTCCCCATACCATACCACATGATAAATCCAGAAATGTTTGTATCAAACCGTAGTAACACCAGAAAGATCTTTTGGAAAAACAAATAATAATATTCACCAAAAAAAAATCAGGATATCCATGCTTGTCAACGCTGTCTTAGTTTCTCTGTCTGGAAATGTATGAGTTGAATTACAGGCAATCCCACAGCTATCCATGTCTCAGAATCCAAGCCTCAGAGATGGCCTCCACTCTGCCTGTTACTCAGAAATGCGGCTCGCCAATGTGTTCATCTGTTAGTTAAGATAACAGAATTGGCAGTATGTGTGTTCTCCTTCAAGCGTGTTGAGTCGTCCACTGATATTCTGGTTGAAAAGATCTGGTGTGTCAAAGGAAGCACATGGAAGTGCATGGTAGGCTTCATCCTCCAATCTTGGCAGCCTTGTCTAACAGAGAAAGATCTAGCTAACCAGTGGGAACTGGGCATGGGTAGAAAACTGGGCAGAAAATTTAAAGGAAATCTTGCTGGCCAATCATCTCCACACACTATATTGATTAAATAATTTCGTTTCCACTGAAGGAAAAACAGAAAAAAAAATGAAAAAGGGGTCCATTCATTCCAAACAAAAAGCAGAGGAGACAAACCTTATAAAACAATTGTTCATGTAAAACAATTCTACTATGTATTATTAACTGGCTACAAAATAAGCTAAAATAAAAAGCAGCACGTGATAAGAACTTCTTCAATTTTCTGCTCATCCAGTGATCCCTAAAGTCCTTTAAATCTATGATGCAACATTTCTCACCTCACACCAATGTTAACACTTTGTTATGATAATAAAATAAACCAAAGCTACTCAAGTAGTGAAAACAAATGGGAAAATATCAGAATACTGAAGATAAACATGATGTTTATGATGTAGTTCATGGCAGGATCTAATGACTGCATCAAATCTTTTCTTATTTGTTTTTCTTGACTTTGTTTTCCCATGTGAATTTGTCACTTGAGTTTTGGTTCTAGATCTGCCCTTTTCTCATCATGTCATCAATTCCCAGTGTCCAGGTGTTCTTCACTGTTTTTGTATACATAAATCTGTGTTTGTGTTGTCAAGTGTCGGTTCTGTGTTTTGCACTGACTTAGGAATCTCTTTCTACCTCAAGGTGTTTTGTTTCATTTCGTTTCATGAGGCTGAGTGTTTCTTTAAGCCCTTTTTTGTTTAGTTTCAATAAAAGTGACATTTGCCAATGCTTCCAGCCTTTCTCTGAGTCTGTCTACCTCACATTGTTTGAAAATCTATTTTCTGCAGTCTCACCTCTCACCCACACCCCCTGCAATTCCTTCTGTGTGCCCCAGTTTGAATAGCTCTGTCTTAGGAATATGAATGTAGTGTTACTTTTGTCATTAACTTAGGGCTATATGACCATCTATCAACACTATCTCATAAAAACTAACTTCTTCCAACTTTGTCAGAGTTTTAATATCTGTAAACTTGTGATGGTCGACAGAGGATAAAAGTAAACACATCCTCTAAACCTCCATATTTAAGAACCCAAGGGAAAGGCTTTTCATATTATATGATGGATTATTTAGCCAGAATGAAAGTAAGTAGGGGCGGCACAGTGGCACAGCAGGTAGTGTCACACAGCTCCAGGGACCTGGAGGTTGTGGGTTCAATTCCCGCTCCGGGTGAGTGTCTGTGAGGAGTTGGTGTGGTCTCCCCGTGTCCGCATTGGTTTCCTCCGGGTGATCCGGTTTCCTCCCACAGTCCAAAAACACACGTTGGTAGGTGGATTGGCGACTCAAAAGTGTCCGTAGGTGTGTCTGTGTTGCCCCGTGAAGGACTGGCGCCCCCTCCAGGGTGTATTCCTGCCATGCGCCCAATGATTCCAGGTAGGCTCTGGACCCACCGCGACCCTGAATTATATAAGCAATTACAGGTAATGAATGAAAGTAAGTAATCATAACCCGCAGTCATACAGTTTGTTTTATAGAAGGTAAAAGACACCAAAATCTACTTTTGGGATTTGAATGGGACTAAAATCACAGAGGAAAAAGTGATTTCTTAATAAAACATATTTTGACAGACTACTAATTATTAGTAGTAGACAGAGTACTAATTATAACAAAGGTTCAATTGAATCCAAGTTCCCACAGTTCCTGCACCCTGCCAACACTTGCCTCAAGCACTTCATCATCAGTTTAGAGGCATAGCAGTCCAGTCACGGCAGGCAAGGACGTTAACAGAACATCTGACTGATATATCAGCATATCTCTCCACCTCCATCTCTCTTTTGCTGCAACTGTAGTGAGAGAGAGCTTTATATAGGCACTGTCAATAAAGAAGAGTTGCTACTTCATGTGGAAGAGTACATTGTGCTCGGACGGAGTTGCCGCAAGGTGACAAATCTAACACATAACGGGTGAGACCCCAAAGCATTACCCAAGCTGTGGCAGGTCATCCCTGACTAAATTTAAGCCTGGTCTATTGAGAATACGTAGCTTTTAACCAGAGGTTTCTCTTGAATGACTATTCTATTTGCAGCAGTACTGGACTCTTCCTTCATTATCATTCCTTAGCGATCTCTACGGCATAGTGTGATAAAAGATGACACAGTAATTAATGAGCCATAAAGATATTCAAGGTCATTATGAGCCTGGAAAATGAAGGTCAGAGCCCTGTGAGTTAATCTGAATTAGTTAAGATCACCCACTGTGTCCATTGAGAACAGCACATCAAGTCCAAGCTGGGGAATTTGTCATTGAGGTATGGGAAGTTCTATAGTCCACACTTTAGTTTTCTGTTATTCCTGGAAGTATTCATTTGGTCACTGCACAGTCTGAGAGTTCTCAGCCTTCGATTACACCAGGCAGTTTGTTATCTGATCTTCTGCAGCAGAAGATCATCATACAACAACTGAAAGAAGCTCTTACTGCCAGATGTTCTTGTCCAGAGAGACTTACTCTCATGGGTGTGACCATTGGTCTGCTTGTGCTGCCTAAGATCCAGCCCCCTGAACTTAGGAAATCTGAAACTTAGTGACTCTACTAGCAAGGGAAAGTCCAACAAGGGTGGTCTTGCTCTTAAGTCAGGGAGTGCATTGCACCCTGTTGTATCAACTTAAGCCATCCATCTGGCATAACAGACCCATGCCATACAGTCTGAGCAAATTCGGTTCACATACCAGTTCTGGCTTGTTTTCTCTTGAGTTTGTGTTTTCACGTTCTGCAGGATGAAAAACACTCCCACGCTTAAGGACAAGGGTGGTGGGCTGCTTCAGGTTGGAGTCTTGGGACTGGATCTGTGGTAAGACAAGCAGTTTAGTTCTAATGCAGTGTTAGGAGTCTTGCCCAAGAACTCTGATTTGAATAGCAAGATAATCAAAACTTAGTGTGCCACACAGGGAACAGTGGTGCACTATACCACACCGACCAATTAGATAAAAATTTCATATTCCATTTTTTTTCCTTGTTCGTTTAAATGTCAAGTCTTTTGGTACATTTCTGATAACATGGGTCCCATTGAGGGTCTGTGGTTCAGAGAAGACGTCATAGTCACAGAGGCTTTTAAGTTAGAAGGCAGAATTGATTTGATCAGAACAACAACAAAAAACGACAAAAGACTTAATCAATTTTTTCCCTGGCATCTGCATTAATCGGACCGTCCCTCAGTTGACTCGCTCCCCAATGAGGTGAGGTCAGATTTCTGTCCCTTGCTTACTATTCCAATGACGTTTGCTGTTTGTTATGTTGCCATTGACTGGCCACTGCAGAAGTCTTCATTATTAGAGACAGAGACATCGGGAGAATACTAATGCAGCAAAGCCATCAACATTCCGCTTGGCTTTCCTTCCCTTTCCGTGCCAGTGAACACACACACACACACACACACACACACACACACACATTCTCTTTCTCACACACACACCCACTCACCCCTGAAGAAGCTGCAGCACTTCCTTCCCTCACTGTGAGATCTCAGTGTCTATTTGATGCCAGTTGGTCTGTGTTTTTACAGATCAGATAAAGACCAGTTTTCAAGAAGTGATTCAAAACACTTAAAATGTTGGACTGGTAGCAACCATGCAAGACTTGGTGCCCTACCATAATCATCCACCAAATAGTAATAAGCACATTCATCTTTGAGAGAGGGAAAAATGAGACTATCAACCTCCAATGTATAATAGTATATGAGTCATTTTATATTAGGAATGTGGTCCTTCTAAGCTACAAGTAGTACCAAAGTTTCGCCAACCTGAAGGAGTGAGTACAGTGTCCAGCAGACACTGGTCAGCAGTTCATAAACAGCAGAGATGATGGAAATTGTAGTGGATAGTGGCGGAGAGAGTTTATATGTATTTTACGCCCTGTCATCCTTTCTCTAACACATCACCTACCTGGTGGAAAAGTTGAGAGCGAGCTGTATCCCCAGGACCCAAGACTTCTCAGTATATTGCTACAGGGGTTAAAATGATTCCCAAAAGTAGTGCTGTACCAGTCAGTCATTTCTTCAATAAGCCTCCTCCATGATATAAGACAGTCATAATACTAACGCCTAGTGGCCTGGATAAGTTTGGTTCTGTACTATGAAATCTGGTTAGATTCCTGACCAAACGTGACCCTGATCTGGATGAAGCTGTAACAGAAGATGAACAAGTGAATATAACACTGTATAAAGCACTATGGGTTCAAGATTCATATAAAGGTTGACGGAGTACATTACAGATAGTGCAGTAAGAAGTTGTTATATGTGTGAGGAACTTACAGTACACATTTTATTACCTTTGTGTTATTTACTTAAGCCTCTAGAAACAGTCAGAATATCTCACCACTACACGCTTTTATTGAATTTGAGACTAATAACAGCTGATAAACTGTATCTCATGGGGCCACTTAGTATCCAGTTACTGTCTAGGGAAGTGTTACCCTGAAACCCAGAGGACTCCATCTAGAAGCTTACAGAAAAATAGTTCCCAGCAAATAACTGGACAAATCACTCATTAATAAAGGCAAAGTTTTTGGGGGTTGTAGAGAGGAGGAGAGAATTGAGAGACTTGCACTTTTTGAATGAATGGTGTTCAGGGCAGATATATATTTTCTCTGTCCATGCACGACCTTTCCACTATTTCTTTCTGAATAACTCTAATCTAACATCCACTTGGGAACAGAATGTCCTGCAGTCCTGTGAAGTCTGCACTAGGGTGATCCTTGCTCTTTAAAAGGTCAGTGGGAGATAAATATGAAAATCTGGACCTGCAATAGCTTGCCCAGTGACCACTCAAGGTTTGGTAGTGGAATGTTTGCTGAACCAAACCAGGAGGAATTGAGTTGTGGATGTACACAACCTTGGCATTACTGTACTGAAGACCCTCTAACATGAATTGTGTGAGATTTTGGCATAAGTAAAATAGGCCACATGTCTACATTTAAGTGTTTCTCAGCTAAGATTAGTTAAATATATGTATAACCTAAGGTCTTGGATGATAAATCTTATTTCTTTTGTAAAAAAAAAAAAAAAAAAAAAAAACTAGTAGAGTGGCTTAATAAAACCATATCCATTTAATAACTGTACTGCAAAATAAGACTTTTTATCATGTCATTTTCCCACCCAAAAACAGTGGTACTCAGTCCTAGTCAATGCTTGCTCTTTTCTTTTTTTTTATTTATTTACAAAATCACACACACATTTTAGCTTTTATTTATTAATTGTGTAAGATATGTTGGGAGCGGGGGAATCTCTAAAATGTGCCAGAAAATGAATCACCAAAATCATTTTTGTTTTCAAATCAAATCAAATTTATTTGTATAGCGCTTTTTACAACTGATGTTGTCACAAAGCAGCTTCACAGAATTCCAGTAAGACAAAGATTTCACATGAAATGTAAAACACCCCAAGTGAGCAAGCCAGGGGCGACAGTGGCAAGGAAAAACTCCCTCAGCTGAGGAAGAAACCTTGGGAGGAACCAAGGCTCACAAGGGGTGACCTATCCTCCTCTGGTCAATCTACTGGTAACAATAGTTAGTAGTCCGTGAGAACTTCAGTGTAGGGGCAGCTTCAAGGCACTTGGTGGTTGCTGGAGTGTGGGCAACTGGTCTGAAGTGGAGGAGGGTCTCGACAGACATCCATCAGTGTCCAGACAGACAGGTGGGCAGTTGTTTACTCAGAAAAAGGTAAAGGGATGGAATAAGTTTTGAACTGTTTGGTGTTTGTAAAGCAGAAAATGTGAACATTTCCAGAGTGTGGCTAATGACTCCGGCAGATCTGACTATGACAGCTTTAACTAAAAGGAGAGAACCAGAAGGACACACAGACACGGGAGCGTCCTGAAACACTGGCATCCCTCCGCTCCACTGTCAACAAACCTGAGTGAACACGTGAAGCGGAGGGACGACACCAGCGTCTCAGTTTACTATAATTCCCTGTGTTCATGGACCCCAGGATCTGCCACCTTTATCTATGAGGGAGCATTAACTACCAAAGGATAAGCTAAACAAATGAGTTTTTAGCCTAGATTTGAAGATTGCGACTGTGTCTGAGTCCCGAACATTTTCTGGAAGATCATTCCAGAGTTTGGAGGCTTTATAAGAAAAGGCTCTTCCCCAGCTGAGATCTTCTGAATTCTGGGAACAATAAAAAAAAAAAAAAAAAAACAGTATTCTGTGATCTGAGTAAACCTGGAGGCTCATAATAGGAAATAGTATCTTGAAGGTATTCAGGAGCGAGCCCATGTAGAGCTTTATATGTTAGTAACAGAATTTTGTAGTCAATGCGGAATTTTACAGGCAGACAATGAAGTGATGATAGAACTGGGCTAATATGTTCAAATTTTCTAGTTTTAGTGAGGACCCTGGCTGCAGCATTTTGAACTAGTTGAAGTTTTCTTAAATTGCTGCTGGTGCATCCTGACAGTAGTGCATTACAGTAGTCAAGCCTTGAAGTAATAAAGGCATGTACTAATGTTTCTGCGTCCTGCAAGGCATTTCTAATATTAGCGATATTGCGAAGATGTAAAAAAGCTGTCCTAGTGATACTGCCTATGTGTTGATCAAATGATAAATCCGGGTCAATTATGACACCAAGATTTTTTGCTGAAAAAAGTTTTTTTTCAGCAAAATGAATGAAAATGAATGAAAGCTAAAAAAAAGGTTTAACTGGACAGTCATTCATTCATTATCTGTAACCGCTTATCCAGTTCAGGGTCTCAGTGGGTCCAGAACCTACCTGGAATCATTGGGTGCAAGGCGGGAATACACCCTTTTGATGTGAAATGTTTTAACTCCAAATTAACAATGTACAAAATAACAATTAATGTGGACTCCCTAAATTAAAGCCAAACTTGAGAACTCATGTTTCATCCACCTGTTGGTTTTAAAAGCTTTAAAATCTTCTAGCCTCACAGCATATTGTGGTGTCTAGAATCACAGGTGAGACTGACCGACCATTCAGTTCGAAGCCTTTGCCTCTCTGAGAGTAGGATGCAGGTGTGGAAGCTCATTTGAAAGTGTGATTGAAGCCTCCTCCACTGCAGCTGCAGCTAACTCCCATAGGCTGTCAGGGAAAATAGATATAGCCACCACTCTGCATCACCAGTGTGGAAAAACATCCGTCTATGAAACAGAGCACTTTCCAACTCGCAGGGAAATAAGCGCAGCAGTGAAGTTTTTGCGATGGCTGACATATTTGATCTCTAATGAAGCCCTGGGGCTCAACTCCCCATGCTCTCTCTGGAGGATATTTGATTTTTTTCTTGCTCCATTCTCTCTTGTCTGAAAACCCCTTTCTTATCTAATGTAGACACTTAAGAGTAGTTCATTAAATATGAAGGAACAGTGGTAGTTTTTTTTACTTTTAAACCCCCCTTTTCCGGCTGGGATGACGTTAGAAATAAGTTTTTAGCATATTTGTCACAAAAGAATAATGATATGTTATTAACTGTTGAAGAAAAGCATAGCTCTTTCCACCAGCAAATCTTTCCAGTTCCTTATGGTTCCTGGAGTCCATTCAGAACCATTCGCACAGGGCAGAAACAAACCTTGGACAGAACGCCAGGGCATCACACACTCACGCCTGTGGACAGTTTCACACATTCACCCAGTCACTCAAACACTCACACTCATCCAGTCACTTAGGTTCTACTTTTCTGAGAGGCAGTGGGGCATGTTTGCTGAGATACCAGGGCTTACATGGTTGTTATGGGTCCCAGTTCTGAAAATGTATTTTTATATTTAATGTCCTCTGAAAAATGAATAAATCCAGCAGCACCGCTGTGTCTGATCCATGCATACCAGAACTATAAATTATCCACTACACAAATACTAGGATACCTGCACAGTGGTGTTCATGTGGAGGTTCTGACATATTAGAACAGGTTGACAGTGGGCTAAAAAGTATGCAGAGCCACAGATAGACTACAGCGTGTTACTGTAGAACTGCAAAATGCAATTATATGGTCAGTGGACCTGGCCTGTGTTTACTTGTACCTACTTACAAAGTACACTGTGTTAGGCCAGGGGTTATAAGATATTGTATAGGCCATATGACGCAGGTGCCTCTGTGCTGGACATATCTGTTTTGGGGCTATTGTGTATATCTATCCTTAAGGATTACAGTACAAGTGTCTTTTCTCCTCCACATAATTCTCTAAATCCCATTGCAGACTGCACTATCGCCTCATTGTGAGCAAGAATCTAATCCTGTTGTCAGATATTGTGTAGCTGTTGCTTGAGCTCTGGTTTCTACTTCTTCTGACTTACCTTTCCCCTCCCAAAGGGCTCGTTCTCCCACTCAGTCAGCCCGTCCGTCTTCACAGCCCTTGTGGCTGGAGAGGCAACAGAAACACTTGGCTGGCTTATGCAATTTCAACAGCGTCGATTTCACGCCGATAAATTTATTTCCACTGCCCGTCCCATTAATTCGCATTTAGCTGTGAGATTAGCTCCACTGACGGGATAATGCATTTTTCCCTCCATACAGAAAAAACATGAAGGGGTTTTGTGTTTGGTATTAGCGCTTCCCCAATACCTCTGATACATATCATCAATAGCTTTCGCTAAAGCAGCTGCCAGATGGCTTTGCTGGCATTTAGCTCGGCGGATTTAGACGGTGTGTCAGCTCTGTTGAGAAACAGTAAACATCAGCGCATATGCACAGGCTTGGAATTAAGGACTTGGTAGAAGCGTGAGAGGAAACTCATTGACAGAGAGGAGATAAAGACAGATGGCCCAACATATATCCAGACATTAGCTTTTGCGCTAAACAGTGGTGTTAGACTACAACAGAGTATTACAATAATACAATGTTGACTATAGTTGCAGCAGGGTATGCTATTTGGCTGTGGATCCTGGCATATATTTTGTAGCGTTCTCAGTGAGCACCTGTGGAAATAACTGTCCCAAATTACTTAAATAAAGCTGTTCCATAATTATAAAAGAATATTCCTAGATTGCTGATGATATATATATATATATTATATATATTATATATATATATATATATATATATATATATATATATATAATGAGTTACATGACTTAAAACCAACTCCTTGTTGCTAAACGCATATCCATTTTTTCTCACTCCCTCAGTGTGTGGCCCTTGCAGTACTGTGCTTCTCATACATCTTACCTCCATGGACAGTGGAGCATGGAGAGACCCCCCCACCGAGAAACTAGCTGAGCCTCTGATCTAACGCTTCGTCATAGCTCTAAGCCACCGTGGCACCTCACAGAGCCAGCTCACTCATCCAGCCCCTGCTTCCCCGATAAAGGCACTCCTCATCCTTTCGATCCCTACATCCTTCTCTCCATCAGTGCCCCCTACTGTCCCCACTGCTGATTGATTCTCTGACTCTCCTATATTCCATCCAGACAGATGTGGGCATTGTCCTTTATCCTTAAGGACATAGTTAAAGGCTTGAGTGCTGTAAAATACACTTGCAGCAAATAGCTTTCTATATACAGTGTATGTCCAGAAGTGAATTTAGCTTGCTGTGGACACAGATGGTCAAGTGTGTACACACAGCTTGTGTGACCTTCAAAGAAAAGCTGGAAATGAAAGGGGAAGCTCTGGAGCAGCTGCTCATGAGCCTAAGTTCTGCAGGCTCAATGTCAAGCATTGGTTAAGTGAGTACAGATGTACCCAGACACTCACACACTCACACCTGTGGACAAATTCGCATAGTCAATCTACCTACAAACAAACACAGGAAGAACACATCAAACTCCTCACAACTGGTGACCAGAGGAGAGGACTCTAAAGCAGTGTGGCAGCTGGTGGATACTGTTGCATCACTATGGTGAATAAATTCCCATATCTACTATGAAGTCCTCATCTCACGGTCAGGAACTGATCACCCCTGTACTTATTAGTAATCTGAACCCCTGTTGCCTCGAAGGGCACTTTAATAATGCTATTTCTTAAAAAAAAAACAATAATAATAAATAACTCAAATGCATTTTCAGAACCAGAAGTGGTTAATTTCTGGCATTGCTCCAAAGATCCCTTCAGGCGACTGAGTATGAGTATGTGTGCTAATTTGTTTACACTGAAAATGACCCATGTTTCTGGCCATGGCTTGTGGTGAGGTGTGAATCTGAGTGAAAGATGGTGTAATCGGAAGTGATGTTTATTTTGGAGTCTATCCAACAAGATGCTCAAGCTGTGCTTAATGCAATTAGTCCGACAGAAGCAAGCGCTGTGTGACGGGCAAGGACAGGTCACTTGTGGAAAAGAGCAACGGTGCCAGTGTGACCACAGTTAAGACAAGGTCTTTGCAAGAACGCTAATAGGAAAAGGATGAAAATAGGTCTGGTTTGGGCGGCAGGATGTGTGTAAAAGCAATACATCCTGATCTGTTAAATCCCCGAGCTGAAGACTGAAAGTAAACTTCAGGAGGAGTTGGCTGGGGACATCATCTTCTGTCTCACCGGTGGTGCAGCATGTGGCTGGTGTGGACTTGGTGCAGAGGGCCGATAGAGATGTACTGCACTTTTCTCCTCCAGTAGCTCTGCCACTTTCCAGCAAATTAACCCTGGTATAGCATCTGCAGGAGAGCATTACCCTGGGATTCTCCTTGCTCCCAGCATTTACACACTGCTGGGACACAGGGGGAAGAGGAAGAGGAGGAATTAAATTAAGTCAAATGCTGGTTTGGGTTCTTCGATGCCTTATGATTTCACCGTGGCCTCACTCTGAGGAGATCTGTTTGATGGGAATGAATGAAAGCTAAACCTGTCTGGTACAGACTCGCAATTTCACTGTAAACCCAGATGCAATATTTGTGAAAACTAAACAATGCCACTACTGGGTGGAACGTAATTACTGTAAGTAATTTTTAACATGGTGAAGCCTGTGACTGAAATGGAAGCACAGCAACAAAGCACTGGCCTTAGAATGGAAGTCCCACTTCTGCTCAAATTTTTCATTCTTTTTGAGAGCGGTCGAGAGGAACAAGGGCGGGTAATAAAAGAGCATCTAAAAGGCATACTTAGGAAGAACAAAGCAGAGGCGTTCTGATAGTTCAAACCAACAAAACAGCAATGGAGAGATATTACATATTCAATAGCAAGGAAACAGGCAAATGGATATAATGCCCACTTTCAAGGACATAGAGATTGCTTCTAATTCAGCTCCTCCTATAAAACGAGATTTCGGAAGCACAGTCATTATCCCGCTTGGGTGTATTCGGGAATGCTGATAACGATTGCAATGTGAAGGATTCCACACTGGTCATTGGAGAAATTACTCATAATCTGTGGTGTTCTTTCAGAGGACTTATTACTGGTGCCTTATGAACAGAGTAAAGCCATGCAATAAGGTACAGAAAGGAATGTAAAAAAAAAAAGACATCCCGGGATTTGGCTTGTGTTATTTTAACCAGTTGCATGTGTCCAAACAGTTGACACATCAATCAAAGTAGAATGCATACTTAAATAAATAAGAGTTTTACCCCATTCTGAAACCAACCTGTGGTCAGTTATGTCTGACTATCATTTGGATACATTTCCCTGTTCTCAGGAGGTTAGAAAACCTGTCGACTCAAATGTTAATGACAAGGTTCTTGGGAGAAGCATTTGCTCAAATTTCCTTAGGCAACTTCAACACTATGTCCACTCACTATCCAGTCCATTAGACACACCTACGTTGCTGGTCCACCCTGTAGATTTGGAGATATAGAGTCAAACTCACCTGTCACTACATAGTTTGTGTTAGTGGTTCTATAGTCCTTCATCAGTAGTCATAGGCCCATATAGGCTGACTGTATATTTTTGGTTGTTGGACTATTCTCAAGTCAGCAGTAACACAAGAGGGGTTTAAAAAGCTCCAGCATCACTGCTGTGTCTGATCCACTTGTACCAGTGAAACACACACTAACCATGTCAGTCTCACAACAGCACTGAGTATGACCCCCCATCAAAATAATAGCCAAAATGCATTGTGGTGTTCCTTTAGGCATACTGACTGTTGATGAACAGAGTGAAATTAGGCAAACAAAGTATGCGGAGCAGCAGACAAACTACAACCTACATTTTTAGAACTACAGAATGAAATTGTATGGTCAGTGGGGCTGAAAGAATGGACAGTGAATGTAAAAACAAGGTTGCTTACAATTGCCTACAAGCTATGTCTGCCCTTAATGAGGTATTACTTGCCATTTACCACCTCATGATGCATTTATGATTCATAATGGATACACAATTCCAATTCTGCTTCATGGCCAGTGTGGGCTGTGGTGTTTCAGGTTGGAAAGGTGTGACTTGGCTGTGAGTAATGGAGTGGGACAGCAATCCGTCAGCCGGTTCGTCTGCAAATATTCAGATTACATTTCTTCAGTTTATATATTGTTGTTCAATGGAGCAAAAAGAGAAGCGGAAAAAGGTTGGCGTCCTCTATTTTCAGTCCTTTTTTTTAGTTTATTAATGTTTTCAGTGAATTTGCCAGGGCTTGCTCTTGTTATTTTCCTGTAAGAGATCATATACCATCACTGACCACTTCATTTAAATAGTGTCTGCAATCTTCATCCATTTCATCAGCTCCACTTACCTGTAGAGTTCTACAGATACAAACTGCAGTCCATTTGTTTCTTAGCAGGTTTTGCCAAACTATTTCAGAAGTGGTCAAGACCCCTGAAAGAAAGTATTATTTGGGGGTGTATTTCTAGAATTACAAAGAGTACCTATGACCAAAGAGACACATTCTCATGCATTGGTAATAATTTTGTAGTAATAACCTCTACTTTTCTGGGAAGTAGGCTTTTCCCTACACTCTAAAAAATGGTTGGGTTGAAATAACCCAAGTTGGTTCAATTTGTCAACCCAGCGCTGGGTCAAATAGGGACAAACCCAGCATTAGTTATTTTAACCCAGCTATGCTGGGTTACCAGTTTAACCCAACAGGCTGGGTTATTGACATTGACCCATTATTGGGTAAAAACAACTATATTGTAGGGTTATGGCAACCTTTGGGTTGGTTCATTTTTAATCAATTTAATGCAAGCAGGCACACAAATATTAATAAGCCAACAAACAAAAATAAAAATATAATCAGTGTCTAGCTGGAATAAAAGACATACGTACAATAGTCAAGTTATCAAAGTATTGTAGATTTTTATACATTTTAAAAATATTCAAAAATAAAATGTAAAGTGTATTTATATTGTTTATACACATGAACAACAGGAGAATCAAGCAACACAAAATAATTTACCAAGAAACACATCTAGTCCAGAAGTCCACAAAAAACAAGTTCAAATTATTTTTCTTCAGGTTATAAATGTTATTGAAAATACAATTAATAAATGACAACAAGATATTGGAGGTCAAATACATAAAATGCTTTGAAGCAAACATCCACTGATCTCAGTAGTGTGCTCTGCTCCAGAGCTTCTCCACTGATGATTACAAAAGCTTGAGAACAACGACTGCAGTCCCCAAGCATCAGAACATATGGAAGCTCCCTGGTGTCCTTGGTATGTCTTAAATACTCAGCCATATTACTTCCAACCTAGGAAAACAAGTTGAGCAAAGGTGGGAAAGAGGAAATTGAATTAATGTATGAATGAGTGAATAAATTAACAAAATCACAAACTAACTCACATGGAATTCCAGGGTACAGCCCACAATAGGTTAAGCGTTTGTACTATATAACAGAAATAAAAAGCACCTGCACATTTGTGGCCTACAGCCTGGACACTTGTAAGCTTTTAGAGTAATGATATGTTTGGACAGATGCTAGCTTTGATAGCGTATCAGTTGCCTTTCTTTGTTATGTTTATCCCAACTTTACATTATATTTTACTGATATTTTTCCCATGTCCGCACATTTAAAATAAAAATGCTTTAAATGTAATTGTCTAAAGCCCATAAGAATAAAAAAGACACAGACAAAAATACACTAAGCCTAAATCAAGTGGCGCTGTTTCATCTCTTATGTATATTATTTAATATAATACATATTAAGGAGTCTATGTTACTAGATAACATGACAGACTTTAAATTGATTATGGCCAGCAAGAAGAATGTATTGGTCAATGCATTCATTATGCATTACATAAGAAAAACAGCTGCAAAAGCATAAAAATCTATTTTTTCTGTTTCTAGGGAACAGCTTCAAATATATCTCTATATTTTCCTGTTTGAAAACAAAAATTGTGAATAAAAAGCAAACATCTGCCTTTTAAAATGAGGATGTGGGTAATGTTCTGAATGTGGAGTGCACTACTCATTTTAACCACTTGCTGTCAGCATTAAAGATTACTCCTTTAATTAAAGTGTATAATTAGCACGTTTCAACACACATTTCTCATGACTAATAAACATACATCTATCAGATCTTGAACATTTTAATATTTGTATTCCAAACTGGCTCTATATACTTTTCCAGTATATATACAGGCGAACTAGCGGTGGCTTGTTCGCCTGCTGGCCACTTTTGTGGATCAGGCTGCATTTGTATTTGGAACGGGTGAAATGCGAGAGGAAAGTCTCAAAATCCAAAAACCTGCCAGAGGAAATGAACAAATGCACGTCACGGAAAACACATGAGTGACTCTATTCACAAACGCAGATTCAACAATTTACAAATACATTTTAAATTCGAGACTTCGACTTTACAAATATTTACAATGTAAATTTAAACAAATATATTAATTTTTGCATAAAATTGTGATATATCTATGAAAAACAAACACATGTGTTTATGAATGTAACTGTATTTGTACAAACTGCAGACTGTGAGACACAGATTGGGATGTGTTCATTTGTGAACAGTGAAACAAATTTATGACTTGTGTTTAATTTGTGGATTAACATTTACACATTTTTTATATTATATATTATATATATTATATTTTATATTTTGAGACTAATCTCTCTCCATATGCGGTGTCCAACAGACGTGGATATTCTTGTAGTATTTCTACAACTGTTTTGGTCCGATTCTCCCTTATCTATTAGCTCTATGGATTGCAGTCACCTTCATGAATTGTCTAACCTGGCTTGGTGGATGAATGTTGTCTTTAAGCCACTCTTGCATAGCCTTGTCCACAGTCACAGCAGACGCTGAGGAGTAGAGGTAATAAAATACATTTTTAAAATATATATAAAAAAAAGAATTGTGATTATTTATTTATATGTGAAGATTTTAAACCTAAATATAAAACAAAAGTTTCCGGGTCAGTGCTCTGGGGACAAATACATGCTTTATACATACCTCAATATGTGTACAAAAGTTTAAAGTGTTGTGTACCAAATAGTTGTCATTTAAAGGTCATCACTGATTTTTAAGTTAACTGTTGTGTAATATTAAAAATGACACTTGTCCTTTAATGAAAAAAAAATTATTTTGAAAAGGAGAGTAAAGAATTTAATTACCGAAAGCGCTACAAAACTTAACTACTTGAGTTATAAATGAGTTTCTGTGGTAATTAAAACAAAGAATAAAACTTACAGTTTTCTCCCCCTCAAACATGGCATTTACCTTAAAAGACGCAAAACTTACGAATGTAAACAAAACGGAGAGAACCGTGTTTTCCAACAAATGTAGACATTCCCTTTAAGCGAGACATCAAAACACCATGAAGCCTGAGTTTTAATCCCAAATCACTCAATACTCCCTATGTAGTGCACTACGCAAGTCATTAACTTACTGAATCTAAATCTTAACAGTGCATTATATATTCCTAATACAACATCATTTATATGTATTAATATGTGTGAATCTGAAATCTATTGCTATCTGCTTGTGTACAGTGTAGTATATGACTTATGTAATTTAATATAGAGAAAGTGAAAAGCTATTTGTATTTCAGACAAAGACAGATGTGCTGTCTCAGTTTTCCTCATCCACGTGAGCACAGTGACAACCATGTTTTTAAAAGTCTCCACCTTGGGAGAGCATTTTTTCTAAATTTCAATTTTCAGTGACCTAAAACACTGTGTGGGGATGGGAGGCCAAAACGGAGACAAAACCTTGTTTTTTTTTCGTGTATAGATGTCTATACCTGAAAACTCACTGTCCTTAAACATTATATACATTGTTGCAAAACTAAAATTTAGTAAGAAAAAATTTTACATACCTTCGATTTTAGGAATTAATGTTTGAAGATTCCAGTCTTCGTTTGAACAAATTCATCCATGTGTCACTGCAGATATCAACATAACATTTTAGAAAGACATGTACAATACTTCATAGTACAAGGCCAAATAAAAAAAACACCATGTGTAAAGTTAGAAAGTCAAGATGATCCACTGTGTTGACATAATATTGTTGACATAGTATTACGCATTTATTAATGGATTGCAGCTGACGTCACATTGCCGAGTACCCATCATGTTCATGGGTTGAAATGACAATCTTTTTTGGTGGGCACCATATTGGGGTGCGATTGTCTGGTTTCAAGGTGCAACACTAATGAATATGAATAGGAAAAATGAATATATTTATCTCATACACAGCTCCTGTTAACATCTAGTTAAAGTTAGTGTAGCGCATGTTTTATAAGAGGTACATGAGGAATAAAGGAGAAAAAGAGGAAAGAGACTTTTTAAAAAAGCTAACAATCATCACAGTTACCCTTTTTAAGATGGAACTACTAATTCATACAAGAAGCTAGTGAATTACACCAATGTTAGCCTCATATACTGACAGGTTTAAGGTAGAAATAAACATTTGAATACGAAAAATGGAGAATAAGAAGCAAACGTCTTCCGAAAATGGCATTTAAGGTGGAAGGGGGAAAAAGAAATAAGGAAGGCAACATCAGCTTCGACTACTGACAATTTTAACACTAGGAGCACAGAGAGCCGGTGTGTATTTGAGCCTGTGACTGACTTTACTCCGTGTGTTGTGTTGGTTTTGGTGTGGAAGGGAGACTTTAGTGACAGCTGTCAAACCAGCGGCTCTCTTTGCTCCGGTCTCAGTCGGTCAAATAAGCGCGATGCTTCTAGTGTTAAGGTGGAAATGAAAATTCTAATACGAAGATGGAAAGCTATTTTCTGATTTCACATCGTAATTTTTATCACTTGTTTCATATAAATAAAAAAATGCAAAGGAGGTATTCATTTCAAAGGAATCACAAGCACTGGTGAAGGAGTGCTGTACAGATTCTTTTTTTTTTTTTTTAGCGCATTGGCTTTCATATAAAAAGCGAACATCCCAATATGGATAAAGCATGACATACCCTAAGGCTACCACACACGGGCCATATCAGTCCAAGAACGGCAGAAGTGAACTTAAGTCAGGTGGAAGCTAATTCAACTCAGCTAACGCTATCTAGTTCTACCTCACGGAGGCGCAGAGCAGGACATTTATCTGAGGTACCGCTAGCATAACTGACCTAGCGTTAGCAGGCAAGAAATAACATCAAAGCAACGCCAATGTTAATAAACACAGTACTTCCAAATTGGGTACACTAGAAGATACAGCGATAAACATCATAAATATAGGTTTAGTAAAAATCAACCTGACTTAGGTAGCTAGTGACGTTAGCCTGGGTCTTTATTTCCTTTGGCAGAATGATAATGTCCGTTAGTCAGGAAACTGGGATTTACTCGCTGACCAGAAATATGAACTCAACTAAGATCCCGATTAATACAAAACGGTTTTAATCTATATATTAAAATTATGTAAATGAAAAAAAAACTTACAAATATGCTCATGGCCAAAAGAAATTCTTCTCCTCTGGTGTTCAGCTTCGGTTTCTTCGTTTTTTTCGGTTTCTTCGTTTTTTTCGGTTTCTTCTTTTTGCTCGAGCTTCTCGGCTTCCCGCCTTCCCGCCTATTCCGACGCACGACGTGACTGTTCCCTTTCAGGTCCGCATACACAACCCAATGCTGCTGGTTTGCTTGTTATTAACCCAATTTAAGTCAAAATAACCCAACATCATGACCCAACATGCTCAACCCAGCAATTGGGTTATAAAAATAACCCAGCATTTTTTAGAGTGTAGATATTGCAGCATTTCTGTCAGTATCTGATTTCATCCATGAGATCATAGTGTGGGGCAGATACTGGTTGGATGATTAGCTACTGACTGGACACCACTCAAACTTATCTCACTAGTACTGGATGCACTGCTCCCCATCCCAATACTGGGGGAATTGATAGACCCCTAGCCTACATTTAAAATTGGGAATTGTGACTTTAGGTCCCTTTTTAATTGCTCCACATTGACATTTTTGACAGTGCTGATTATACACGCTGTGTCTCTTTGGAGGTACAACTTGTATGTAAGTACCCCTGGTGAAATTGCACATTGGCTGTAGTTAGGCATACATAAGCTTTGCCAAAAAACTGTTCATGTCAATGCTCATGCCGTTGCTCAATGCTGGATGCAACATCACACACACCTGTTGTATTCAGGTGGTACTGAAGCCCATGAACATTTTTCTCCCAAAATGAGATAAAAGAAATAAAAGAAAAATGGATGTAAGAATGGAAAAGCCTCATTATTTCATCCTCCCAAACTTATAGTGAGTGTATCTCCACCATGCTGTCTAGAGCCTCGTTTTTCAAAAAGGGCTAATTGCGTCATTTTTCACGCCAGTGCCCTGCCTGAGACATAAGCCGGCCACATTAATCACACTAATGGAGAAATAAGTGATCTCAAATATAAGCTTTAATCATGTTTTTCCTCTCCCTTGTCATTCAAACCGCTCAGCGTTTTACTTTGCTGTGCCCGGACATGAGACACCATTGTGTTATCTGTTTGCTTGTGTGTATAACCTTGGTAGAAATCTTGCATCAACTGAAATGGGATGCTCTGGAGTAGCTGCACATATAACCTAAAGGTCACCATGACTAATGATAGGTGTGGTCTAGAGGGCTAACTCCCCAGCACTGGGCTGTGAATAAACAGGAATGTCCAGAGGTACAAAGCTATTTTGTCTGCTGTAAATCTTTCAGAAGTAACCACCCTAACACCACCACACTGTCTGCATTTATTATGCTTTATATAAGATATTTCACATTTCAAACACATATCTAATAATGCATGACCTACTTGCTTATTAGTAGCTGTTATTGCATGCATAACACTTTATAAAAAAAAACTGCAAACAGTGTAGCATGCTGAAAAATTCTCTGGTGTATGTTTGGTACACTTTATTAGGAAAGTGATTTTATAAAGTCAGATATTCTGACTTTAAAAAGTTTTATGTTTAAGTTTTACTACTTAAGGTAGTAGTTCTTCATGCTTGTGGCACTTTATTATAAGTAATATGTATTCTGGGGTATACTTGGCAAAGAGACTATTCCCAGGTTTTGTTTACAAAATATACTTTTACCTCTAACCTTAAGCCTTAAACCTATGCTCCAAAAGTCAGAATTCCCAGCACTGCTTCTGTAATTTTGCTTTGAGTACAAAACAGATGGGTTGAGATTAAGTGAAACAGCACCACTTGTGGATAAGAGCTTGCTTACTGATCACAATATACCTAAAAATTCTAACATGTTTTCATAAAAGTGTTACAAATATCTGGAGGCAGAAAGCATAAATATTAATATGTTTTTAATATGGAACAGAATCTGGAACATGGGAACAGCACAAACATAAAAACATTGCAAATGACCAAAAATCAAAAGGAGAGACAGAGGACTTAAATACACAGGACTGAACACCTACTAAAACCTCCTGTGGTAATTTCTGTGGTCTCTTAGGAATGGATATAGGACCAAGAGAGGAGGCAACCAAAAAAATAAGTGTCACAGAAACAAAGCACTGGGATACAAATGGACTAGAGGCAAAACGTGCCTGGCTTTCTGAAATATGATCAAGTTCTACCTATTTCTGCATATACTAGCTTATTCCAGGTGTTTTATATATGCATTATAGATGCCCTGTGGTTACAAGATTCATAGTAGGAATAACCAAAATGCCCTTACAAGAACCAAACACTGTCTTAACCCAGCAAACAGAAAAGACAGTAGTTAAGACATTGCCTTCATTTGCTTAAGCAGTATTCATAGCAGAACAGACAAGTGCTTTTAGCTCCCAAGCTAAGCCTCTGTCTTTTAGCTGATTCAAATATAAAGTCTAAATCCATAAATACTTACAGAAGGACTGGATCATGTGTGAGGGCCTGTACAACTGGTGCTCCAGCCTTCAGATGGTGCCATATGGAAACCGTGGTGGGGCTGGAAGTGCCTCGACTTTTGTCTTGACTCCTGCCTCATATTATGCCATTGTGGACAATTTAATGCATCATTAAAAGCAGACTAGATTTAAAATTAGTATTCCAGTGTTCTTGCAGACTCGGGTTGGAGCTCGGCTTTATATGCATCCAAAGGAAAAGAAAGAGAAAGGAAGAGATTGCTTGAGTGACAGCTGTATTACACCAGTAATGAGATCCCAGAAGGGTGGAGGGAGGTAGGGTCTAAGAGGCATTTTGAATTACATTGCACCTTTTTAATAGAACAACACAACAAGTTGTTAGGACATGCAAATTGAAAATCCAAACTTTGTCTGCCAAAAGTGGCAGGGCCTGGTTGTAAGACATGGACATGGTGGTGGTGGCACAGTGGAGAAGCAGAAAAAGCTGTAATCGAAAGGTACAAAGGCAGAAGAGTGTCTGATATTTAGAGACGGTAGTTATGTTGAAGCCTCTCTGAATAGAGGCGCCAATGCCTGGTTTTTCAGGGCTCTAATTTCTGGATCAGAAATTGCCTCTACCTGGATCTACATGCTAGTCACAGCAAGCTCCAGTGCCGGGTTTTTGTTGTTATTGTTGTTGTCATTGCTGCCGCCGCCGTCTTCCTGGAGCTGTTTCAGTTTCTCCTCGTCTGGACGCCATTCCTTAACAAAGAGTGAGGCCCTGCCTTCTTCTTTTCTTCCTTTTCACAAGCACAGCTTTGTTGTCGGAGGATCAATGGCCCATTACATTCAATCATACAGCCTCCAGTTTTAATAGGCCTCAGTCCTGCTCTTGCAATGGTCTCCCAGCCGATGGATTCCTTTTTCTGGACGCACGGAAAATGCCATGATGACTCACAGTGTCAGAAAGGTGCCAGTGTTCTGCGTGATTGATAGTCTTCTAGACGAAAAGGAGATTAAAACTTTCAAGTCCTGATTACTTTAATGGCAAGGAGTGGTCCAAAAACGGGAAGAGTATTTTAAAGGCATTGAAAGCAGGCCCACTTTACATGGGATTGTATACTTGGAGGAGCTGGTAACCATTGACCAGTAAGATTGTTGATGTTGGTGCATTCAAGCCCATTCAGACTCTGGTCACAATTGACCAGTAAGTTTGTTGATACAAGTACAATCCGGCCCACTATAACTTGGAAAATGGTTGACTGGTGAAATTGTGCATGCTGGTACATTCAAACCCAATCAAAATCAGGTCATTATAAACTAGTTGGATTGTTGGTACTGGTACATTCAATACCACTCAAACTCTGGTAACCACTAACCATTAAGATTTAGTCGTTATGGCTTATAGGCGTATGCTCATTTCAGAGTCAAAATCTACTCAAGGCACCTAAGAATTAGCTTCAACAGGGTAGAACAATAGTTGATAAATGGGACATATCCGCTGTTCCCATTTGTCTAGTCAAGGGTTCAAGACATGGCATCTCCATTTGTTTACCCTTCACAGAGAGATTGAGGCTTCTACTCTCCACAAACCGGTTCTATCAAAGAAGAGCCACGAGCGTAATCATGCTCCTTTCATAATGAGCTTTCATTTTAGACACATGGTTAAGGGCCGCAATCAGTGAGTGGGATTGGTAGAAATATAGCTTTCGGAGCCATGTCTAAAAATAGTGCAGGAAAGTTCTTCCCTGAGGGTGGGCTGAACCATGATCTAATGCATGCAGAGTGAGTGATGAGTTTCTCTACAGAGCTAACTCTCCACACCAAACTTCAAAGTTCAGTCTTTGTAGTAGGTTTCTTGGTCTGAGTGATTCCAAGGTCTGGGCGGAATTGTTTGAGATTTAACTGCAGATTTTTGTTCTTCACTTGTGCATGTTTCTTTTTCTCAGTGTGGGATACGTGAGATCCCCACATCCTTTTGTGAGCATTGAGATCTCACAGTGGGAGGATTGACGAGGATGGTCTTGCAAGATTGTATGTACTTAAACTTATAATTAACAGCTGGTAAACGGGAGATTGCATATTCTTAGGCTCTACTGTAGGCTGCGGTGTGTAACAGCTGCACCATCAATGGTTTAAGCTGCTGTGGAGACTGTCATCCCCACTTCAGCTCCATCCCTGAGGACAATAACAGGCTGAGATGCGCTGCTATAACAGCCTCTGTGTGATTATACTGCTGGAATGAAGCCCCTGATGGAGGACACCTGACTCTCCACCTTTCACTGTACAGGCTCAGAGAGGTGCCTTGAATCTGCATAGTATAATTGAGGTCAGTCTTCAACTTTGGCTCTTTGTCTCTTTTCCCCTCATCTCAGTCGCTCGATTCATTTCTGTCCCCTGAGTTTAACACCTCAGTTGTGGCCATTCAATCAGGGCCAGTACACTGGGCTCTAACTCACTGTAATAAAAATTCTCTCTCTCTCTCTCTCTCTCTCTCTCTCTCTCTCTCTCTCTCTCTCTCTCTCTGTGTGTGTTTCACAGTTTATGAAATGCCAAGACTTGTAACTTTTAGATCAAAAAGCTCTCTTAATGGCTTCCGAGGGGAAATGAATCCTTTTCCACAGCCCCCTGAGCTCAACTTCTCTTGTACAATGGCAAAATTTTTCTGAATGTGAAGAGAAATAACTTCAGCAGCCTGGCTATTATGCAGTGAGCTTAAATATGACGTGTAGACGTGGCTTGATTCAAGGTGAGAGGTGGACTTTTCTGAGCATGGCACAAGTTTTTACCATCTTTCAGACCATCTGAAATCAACTCAGGCCCAGAGAACTCTTTTCCGTGTAGATGGATGCATGGCTTTTTTCTTTCAGAGTAGGGTTCCAGGTTGCATGTCCTGATGGGTTAAGTGATGACGCTTCATTCCCAAGGCTATGTGGCTGTATATCACAGTAGCACGAGGGCTTCTAATGCAGTACCATCTGAGGACTCAAAGGTATATACATATTCAGCAGTGTTTGGAAAATCACACAGATACGGGAGAACACAACAAACTCCTCAAAGACAGCAGTCTGAGGCAGGGATAACACCCACAACCCATAGGATCCTGGAGCTGTAGTGTCAATAATAGGGGCATTGCACCTCAAATGTAGCATGTATTCTTTGGAACTTGTTTGTCCTCTGGCTACAGTTTGCACACACACCATGTGATGTGATGTGGACTTGCATTGATCGATGCCACACTTCAGTATCAATATCTAGGGATATATTTAGGGCTTTGTGTCTACTGTAGGATTGCTTCCATCACATGGATACTTAGTGGATAAGAAAAGAAGAAAAGTGTGATGACTGTGGAGGGTTTCTGATGAATACAGACTAGCAGGACCAATGTCCCAGTGAAACTCAGCAGCTGGATGGAAGAATTTTTGGCATCACAGCAGCTGTCACGTTGTCTCACTGTTGTGCAAAATTGCTGCTTGTCCTCCAAAACTGAGTGGACAGTAGTGTTGGTAATAGATCCTTGACATGTCCATGTTGGGGGGTGCTTTTAGTGGACAGTGAAACTCTCCTGGGCAAAGACAGTGTGTCAAGACTTATGGTGGTCCATTAGCAGCAAATAAAGTCCATTGCAAGTACTTTATATGAACATTATATTAGAAAATGCTATACATGCCTTTATAATGCATTTAATAATGTAATTTTTTCCATTTGCTCAGTTCCACTGACCATAAAGTTGCACTGTGTAGTTCTACTATTACAGATTCTTGTCCATCTGCAACTCTACATTCTATGTTGCTTTCTTTCACCATATTCTTTAATGATCAGGACCCAGAAAAGACCACCAGAGAGCAGGTATAGCCTATTATTTGACCAGTGGATCATTCTCAGCGCTGCAATGACACTAACACGATGGTGGTATGTTAGTGTATGTTGTGCTGGTACAAGGGGATCAGACACAGCAGTAGCTGCTGGAGTTTGTGTCACTCCTACCTTGTTGGTGCACCTTGTAGATGTAAAACCAGAGACAGTAGCTCATCAGTCGCTGCACAGTTTGTGTTGATCGTACTCCAGTCCTTCATCAGTGGACACAGGATGCTGACCACCGGACACAGTGGGTGGGTTATCTTTGTTTGGTGGACTATTTCGAAGCAGGGGCCCTGCTCTCTGCATGTGAATGATGAGGACTTCTTGATCTGTGGTGGATGCAGGCACTAGCCGAGCAGATAGGCGCCCATGTAGACTGTATTCTGGGACAACTGGAGGAAAAGATAAATTTCAGTGTTGCTTGGTTGCACTGTTCTATATTCAGACCCATGTTTCTCTGTGAATAAAATGGCACAGCCATTGGGTCTGATTGAGAATCAATTCGCTCTACTCCATGGGACTGCATGCATGGCTTTGCCCCTTCTGACACAGCAGGCCGAGCCCAGACTCTGAAAGTGGACACAGAGTCTGCTGAGTATCAACAAATAAAAACGTGACCCCACTTTATATAGGTTGTCTGCAATAACTGCACAATTGTGTAGCACACTGACACAACAAATAATGCCGTTGCCACACAGCAGCATTGTCTCAGGGTCCTGGGTTCATTACCCTCCTAGGGACGCTGTCTGTGAGGAGCTTGGTGTGTTTTCCTTGTGTAGGTGTGGGTTTCCCCCAATTGCTCCAGTATCCTCCCTTAATGCAAACACACAATGGTAGGTAAAGTGATGACATTTTCTACAAGTGTGAATGTGTGACACTGCAAAATATTTGTCTTGTTTCATGAAACCCAAGCAAATACGACTTTGATTAATCCTGATAATCAAAATAAAACTATGTCATTGTGCCTTAATTATGTTTAAGCAGCTTTAACAACAACATCTTAATTACAGTAAGTAAAATCATAATAAGATTTTTTTAAGGAGATGTATAAACTGCTAATGCTGTTATATTCTATCAGGGCATTTGCACTCTGCAGAACTTTCCTCTTTGTGGAACAAGGCCCATCTGCTTGTGAGAAGCGTCTTAATGAGATATTAATTAATTAGCCAGCGATGATTAGTTGTACCTATTTTGCCTATAATATTTTGTTTCTATTTCTGCAACAACGCGAAGATAAATCTGATTAATGACTTTATTACTGCCTGGAGTTTGATTCCGCATTAATAATTAGTTTCTTCAGTACTGGAAATGCATGCTGGATTTTAGAGGGGTGGGTTGTATTTACTGCACACTTCCATTTACTGCAGAAAAATCAGAGATTTGTAGAATGGCCTAAAACCATTCTTAGGTAATAATTGAATTTGTGCTGTACAACATAGTGACGACATTGGTAGGTCCAAACCGTGTTAGGTATTCCCTCGCTTAAGGGCAAGGCCTGCCTCTTCCTCCAGGTTTGAGTTTCCCTTCACAGGGAGTCTGGGATAGCACTACCAGTTGTACTAATAGTTGTAGCCCCATGAAAAGTATTTCATATTAGTATATGTACACATGAGCAAGTATCACTAGTCACTTGCTATCTATGTTAACGCCTAAGCAAAATGGACCCAAGTGTTAATCTGGCCATACATCACCATATTTAATCAGTACACTCTTGTCCAGTTGAGAAGGACCTACTTTTCTAATGTAGACATCATGAATTGCTGAGTAGTCACAGGGCTGAGAGCATTATATATACATAATTATATGAATTATAGAAATTCAGCCATGTTGCAGTTACTTGTCCTTCAGCTTTTTTTTTTTTTTTTTTTTTTTCATGGAAAGAGCATGCGGCACAATGGTGGCCATTGTCCGAACCTGTGAGCAGTCTAGCCAGCTAATGACCATCTCAATTACACAGTCCTCCATAAAGCCTGCACTCCTGAGAGCATTAGATGTTTTAGAAAGTCTAAATTAGAACTGGTCATTGACTTATTATGAGCATTTTTTGTAATTTCATGGTAGACAGATATCAGAAGTTTGTTTTCTCTTTGTTTGAGCAAAAAAAAAATGTATGTCTCTGTATGTATAAGGTTTATGATTATGGCTTCACAGTACTTTCCATAGGTGAGAGCATGTGATACCCTGTCCAGGGTGTGTCATATATCCTCAGAAATATGACTAACCCTGACTGGTCTCTGACTTTTGCACAGTACATTGCACAGTCACTAGGATTTTGTCAAGACTTCAAAAAGTTTGTATCTTCTTTTACACCATTGATGATCATCACTGTTAGGACAGTGAGGACAGATTATACATCATGTTTTCCACTCTGCCCCATGGCTCTTTGTAATTGTCAGATCCCTCAGTGTGTGGCTGATAAGTCTTATACAGTAATCTCCAATCGATAATCTGTCTGTGGAATCATTTGGACCTCTGCTATAAGCCATGGTCCTGTCTCATCCTGTGGTCTGGACTGAGGGGCCACCCAAAGGGCCGCTTAGATCATCGAGCTGCAACAGCCAGCTCATCGCAGCGTGGCATTAATTGGAACTAAGCAGTCTCTTACTACCACCGCTCCCCAGGCCATGAGAAAATGACTCATGTGTGACTATGTGATGGGAGATAGCAGGTCAAGCATCTGACAGCCCTGAACTAAAAAAACAATCAGAAGTGATCCGCCTCATTATATCCTCTCATGTCCCCACAAGGAGGAAAGTGTGAATCACTGCATATGAATATGATTCGATTCACAAGTACCAAACCAAGGAATTATTGCCTACCATTTTCAAACAGACCCAGATTGGACCTTAGGAATATATTTGAAATGTGCAGTTATGATTTGTCACACACACACACACACACACACACACACACACACTAATGTACTAGGGACAGTGAGCACACCAGGAGCAGTGAGCAGCCATCCCTGGCACCTAGGGAGCAGTTGGGAGTTAGGTACGTTGCTCAAGTGCACCTTAGCCACGGATCAAGGGAGGAGGACAACACTTTTCCATCACTCAATCACCCCCTGCCAGTCTTGGGAATTGAACCAGTTAAATTTTAACCCTCTTCTCTAACAATAAGGCCATGGCTGCCCCCATATATATGTATTTAAAGAAAAAAGTGGCCATATGATTTCCATAATTTTGGATGTTAGACTTTTTAGTATTTTAGGATCAACTCAATTTTTAAGCTATTGTTTATGAAAGTTAGCAAAAATAAATAACTCTAAAAGATTTAAAGCTTTTAAAAATAAATGGCTAAAATGAAATTAATTAAACAAATAAAATGAGACTAAGATTAATAAACATTTTAGTCAAAAGGCTAAAACAAAATCAAAATATGCTGCTGTAATTAACACTGCTCTAAGAGTAACAGGAATAACCACTGTTAGGAACCAAAATTCAAAACGAAACAGGATTCTGTAACATCTCATATCTAAGTACAAAATAAATTGGCAGGTAACAGCTGGAATCAAAAGTTTCCTGTGCAGCTGTGAACCTGGTAGCTGTTGCAGAGCCACTGTCATGCTTAGCTTTTCTTCTGTGCTTAGTTTGCAGTCCAAACAGAAACAAGAAACCGTTCCCTGTCTCACAAGTTTCTGTTGGAACAGAACGGCATGATAACAACCATGGGAACCATCGGCTCTGTGGTGACAAGAATAGGCCAGAGTCTCTAGGTCTCAGAAGGGGACTCGTCCTCTTCTGGGCTGCAGCAGTTTGAATACACACTGGATAAGTTTCCAAGGAAAGATCAGACATCAGATGTCCCCATGCCTTACATTTGTTGCCGCAGAGTGACAAAATTCATCTCACTAGCTTTACATTACTGCACTGTCCACAGTGCTTTCCTGCCGACAGTTCATTTGATTCATTACCCCTTCAAAGAGGCACTATGATTTGACAAAGGTCTTACAGTGACAGTGCTTATGGGAAGTAGAGCCCGGCCTGTGATTTTCTGTCCCAGCACAGTTCTGTTCCAAGAGTCAATGGAGGGGAAAGCCAGTGAGTGAATCAAAGCGAGTCCGAGTCCCTGAGCCCCACCCTCGCTGGGGCTCTGTAATTTGGGCCTCTGTAGAGGCTGCCAGTGCCTTTGTAGCGCTCGGAAAGCCTGTGATTTCTGGAGTGCGCCAGAGTGGCAGACCCAGGGGAAGCCAGCAGGGGGGGCGACAAGAGGGTCGGTCCAGCTCGGGCAATGGATCTGAAAGCCATTAATGAGGCAGGGATCATGCTTTGACCCAGACCAACGTCCAGGGAGGGATCGGCTGCTTTTAACATAGGACGCAAACAGTGGAACAGTGGTCCTTTGGGGTTGAGAGAGGTTGTAAGGGTTGCTTTTGCTCCTGCCAAAGGAGGTCAATACATAGCTCTTTGTGCTTTTTCAGCTCTCCTTCCATCCTTATCCTTCCATCCCTCAATGTTTCTCCCTCTTCTGTGTAATCTGACAGCGAGCAGCAAACCCATCTGATTCAGGATCCTCTGTTCCCGAGACGCTGTTCTTTAAACAGTGGCACCTCAGGGACCCTGAAGGTGCTGCTACGCAGATATTAAAATCATCCAATTAGAAGCATTGTGCTGCACTCTGGGTTTTCTCCAGCATCTTTAAATTCTCTCCAGAGACTGGGAAAGGCAGACAGCCGTCTCACTCTCTGTCAAGCGCTTTGTTGTCTTCAGCGCATCAGATCACCAGCTCAGCTCATATTATATGTTGTTACATATTGAGACAGTGATAGTAAGACAGCCGGCCTTTTGTCTCACTTTTGATTAATTGCTTACTTTAAGATGCCACCGTAATGAAGCCGTTCAACGTACGAAGACGCCCGCTGTCACTTTTCTTCATTCATCAAAACCACAAGAAATGTCAGTCATCTAAGTGAATCAAACACACCAGTAGTTAATGCTGTATTTAGGGATTGTCTGTAGTCAGTGATATATTGAAGACAATGCTTGTTAAGTGACGGGAGTCCATAAGAAGGGACTAGTGTGTGTTATGTCACTTTCAAATGTCCCAGGCAGCACACCTTAGTTGGGATCATGTGGGTTGAATATGACTTGGCTAAATTCAAGATGGGCCTAGGCTGTGGACCTGGACACATCACTGAGCTTGGGGGGAATCCATATGTGGAGCTAACCCTTCTGGGACACCCATATGGGCATTAGATGTTTTTGTTATTTGGCTTAGACCTTGATCCCAAGCACATTTACCTTCAGACTATGGAGTGGGCAGATGTAGCCACTACTGTACACCACTGGGCACAAGGCAGGAACACACCCTGGACTGGGCTCAAGTACATTACTGGTCATCAACCTACAGAGCACTTCTATAATAATAATTTACCTACTCCAGAGATCATGGTGAAGAAGGTTTGGTGTTTCATCTCTAAGCAAAATCGAATTTGTTCTCTTATTTGTATGAGAGCAAGCATAATTGTAGCACAATATTTATAAGACATGCTTAAAATAACCTAAAGTAATGAGGACTCCAAGGATAACATGGTCTTTGGATAAACCGTGACATGCTTAACATTTGTATACACTGTAAAATGATCATTTAAATACATAACCTTTGCAGCAGAAGGCGAGGTACATTCTGGTCTTCATGATACACTTACTGTAAAAGCTACAGTCTTGGTGAATACACTTGTGGCATGTTATGAATTCGGCATGCACTCTTTATGACATTTATTCCTTTATTCATTCATTTATCTGTTGGACATACTGATTAGGGTGTGTCCAGAGCCTACCTAGAATCACTGGACACAAAACAGTAACACACCCTGGACATACATTCATCCAGTCACTCACACACTCACAACTGTGGACAATTTCACAGAGCAGAAAAAGATGCAACGGCAGTACAAACACTTTATTGTCCTTACTCCTGTGGGATTTCTGAATTAAACTAGGAAATATATTGACACAGAACCAGCACCTGCCGCGTTGCTGTGATGTCCACCGCTGAGAATAGTGGAACATCTTATTTTGAAGTGATTATCTGAAGTTTCCTATTCTCAGGACCACAGGACTCTCGCGCATTCCATTACTGCAATTTCATACATGGTGAGGATGCATTGATCAAGTCCTTCTGAAGGTATTAAAGTCACCGTGGTCCTGAATTGGATTTTCCATACCACATCTCCGACACCAGCTGGTACAGTCCTGTCCAATTCCCAGCAGGGCCTTGTAATGTTATAGTAGTAGTCTTGTTACCATGGTGACAAACAGTGCTGGGGATGGAGGGCAGTATCGATGTGTGTTGGTGAAGAGCTGAGGAAGATTTCTTTGATGCCAGAACAACAGAAGGCTTAAATATACATAGTGTTGAATGCAGACGCTAGGCCTGTGATAATGCACTGGGCTCTACACTGGACTTTTACAGTCCTCTCTGGCAGTGGTTTGTGCAGTTGTTGTGGACACTTGGATCAATCCATTCATGGCTTACAGCAGCTAAATATAGGCCTACTATTTAATCCTATCTTCTTTATGACACCACTTTATGAGTTTCAGTTACCGTATAGGACCACCATAAAGACCAACAACTCGTAGAACTGCTACATTTATCAGCTGTGCACTCATTGCTCAACATCTGGACCAACTAAAACTGGAAGACCATTTAAAGACACCGGTTAAGGATCTTGATACATCAGTATTTGGAGTAGCCATCTGCATATTACAAAGCTCTGTTGTTACGGAGCGTACCACCACAGATCCAGCCCTTTGTGCCCAGAGGAATTTAACCCTCAGGAGTTAGGAGTTGCTGATTATGCCGGCATGATCAAAACTTGTGACATGTTCAAGATGAGACGAGTCAAAACAAAAACATGCCAAGAGCACTGCTGCCAAAAAATACTGGCTTTGTGTTCTGTGCTCATTTTTGTTTTATGAAAGTAGACAAAGTGTAAACAGATTGATATGTGATTTTAAAAAATCCTACTTGAGTAGAAGTATACAAAATTGAATGAGACAGGTGCTGTATTCATTTTAATATCTTCTTTGTTTTTTAAAGAAATGGAATTTACTGACTCTGTTGCTGAATTTATTGAATAGAATAAGCAGGGGTGTGGGAGGAGCAAACTTGCTGGAAGTGAGGGAGAGAGAGACAGACAGTGGAAAGAGAGAGAGAGAGTATGTAAAGAAGAGAGAAGGCTAAAAATTATAAAAAAAAAAAAAACAAAGCATGGTAAACAAAATGGCTAATATAAGCTAAGACTCCTAAGGGCTATGGAACTCCTCAGGCAATGGTAACTCCAACCCAGAGGACAAGGCTAACTGATGCTGTTAAGCAAGGAAAACCTTGTACTCTGAAGATTCTTGTGAGATTCTTGAGATCTATCAATTTACTAGCACTGGGATTTTCTAGGTGGCTACCTATGGTTCCCCCATGACCTCTACAATTATGTAAACAAAGATCAGGACACCAATATTGGAAAAAGGTTGTCCATATTTCTAGATTGCATTTCCACTAAAATAGTTATCGCACCTTCCTACAGCACTTTTTGTTTTATTTTCCTTTCACTTATCACCCACAGGTTTCAACACTGCAAGGTCTAATAACTCCAGGGCTTCCTCTAGCAGAGAGTTTGGTCTTATTTTCCACTCTTTCATCTTCTCTTACTGTACGCCCTGGTCTGTGGATTCCTCCATCTCTTACACAACTAACACAGAACAACCAGCATTGTTGAGAAATGTCAGGGAGGACGTATTAAAAATGTGCATGACATTACTGACCGTGCAGCTTTGATGTTTTTGGAGATAGGTAAAATCCTTGTCCTTGGAATATTAATTTTGTCTAGTGGCTTGTATGAAAAATGTCAGAATGGTGTCATTGTTTGAACGGCATTAGAAATGTTTACCTTCTTTTCCCTGCAATATCAATTTGCAGGATGGAATGTCAAGCTCATGCTGTTATTATAAAAAATCTTGAATGTACAGTCGATTCGGTCTCTTCTCATACTTTACAAGCACTCTGCTTCCTTTAGGTTGTGTGAAAAGGCCAATCTCTGCAAGCTTTTTGAATTTGGGTCACTGGCCAGCCATGTCTGTGGTCAGCGCTGGTGTCAGCCAGAAAGAGGATGCAAGAAGAGTCACAAGGAGCTTTTTGCCTTTTGACAAATTGGGCACTGCTTGGAGAAATGCACTCTGAGAGTGAAAATGTCAAGAGTATAGAGGTTTTTCATAGTTCCACTGGAATCACAATGCTAAAAAATGAGCCCAGGAAAGGCTTAGGGGCAGGTCTAGGCCTAAATCTGTGGTTGAGATTAAAGCAACATCTAGGAAAATGTTTTTGTGTTCGATGGTTGATTATAGAAAAATTGACTCAATGGTTGTAATAGAAACCAGATGTCAAATGGTCTACAACACATAAATTGGCCAAATCAGCCTCCAGAACTTGCATCTGCTTTGAGAAGTAGCTGGAGGTGGACCAAGCTTTAAATAATTCTTGCTTGAAATGATTTCACAGTTTATCCCAAACACCAGCATCAATGCATTAACCTGTCACAAGAAGATCTCAGGATCTGATCGTACCAGTATCAGCCTGGCTGGATGTTCATTCCAAATCTGCTGTAGATATCTGGAAGCACTTTAAATGCTTCTTCTTCTTCTTCTTCTTGGGATCTAGTTTTTGTTAAGTGGTACATCTCTTTTTTTCAGAAACTTATTCCAACAGATTATAGCTCCTTGTTGGGTTTAAATCCATGAAAATTCTGATGGAATGGAAAGATTGCTGGATTTATTTGCTCTCAAAGCTGAAAGAAAAATATTTAGGAAGAAACAAAATTCTTAACTTAATACTGAAAGGCATGCACATGAACTCGTACACCCCCCCCCACACACACACACACCAATGGCAAATTTGCCCTTGTGGCCCTAGCCTGTCCATCCTGGAGCCTGGACTGAGAGGACCGTAGTCACAGAACTCTGATTCATAGGCTCTCAACTGGTGCTCAGAGGACACGGAGGTGTAATCTCAGCCCTGATGGCAAGCACGCAAACAGCCAGGAGTTGCTCAGGTGTGAACAAGGTGTGAACGAGTCCTTCCCACTGTGAGTTCTCTGTACACTTGATGCTTGGTTGCTATCACAAGTTTCTAGGATATATTTACATCATCATGGCCCTGAGATGACAAACAAATGTTCTTATGCGGGTTCATTAGATTACAATCTAGATTAATTGGTGGTCAGGGAACTGGGCGTGTAGCCAGAAGTTTGCCGGTTTGATCCCCAGAGCCAGCAGGTTATGACTGAAGTGCTGTTGAGCAAGGCACCTAACCCCCAACTCCTCCCCAGGTGCTGTGGCTAGGGCTGCCCACTGCTCTGAGCATGTGTGCTCACTGCCCCCTAGTGTTTAGTAGTGTGTGTGTAAACATGAGTTTCACTGCAAGGAGTGGGTTAAATGCGAAGAACAAATTCACGTGTGCAAGCACAGTGGCCAATATAGTGATTCTAATCTAATCTAAAGATACTTACTGAGAAATATTTAACACTCAGAAGCACTAACCTCAACCTCCAGAAATTGCTGCCAATTTTGTTCTATTCCACAAGCTGTAAACATATGCTCACAACTCAAGTTCAAAATAAAAGGCACTCAATCTGTTGCTCTAAGGCAGGGGTTTTAAAACCAGGTCCTCAGGACAAATACGACCCACACATAAGTCTCAGAATGGATTATAATTAACCCACCGGCTCAAGCATTTTAACTGTTCTTTTCTACCTTTCATAGTAAACGTACAGTGAATTACACAACACTGAGCTAATGAAGTTAGCTTAAGCATAAGAGCCCTTTTTTGCTCTGAGTTTACCTGCAAATTAAATTACTGACATTTAGACATAGCTACAACTAATCAGCAGAAAATCAACAAGCGACCAGTTGTAATTTAAAGAGAGAGAGAGAGAGATCAGAATACATTATGAAATTACTAAAAATTAAGCAAAGGGATTTTAGAGTTGGTGTGTGTAGAGTTATGTCCAGAGTTAGGTTTAGAGTCATGTGTACATTCACAAAAGGTGAATTAGGTTTGGTTCACTCTGTACAAATGGGAATGGTTATCATGGTAATTCATATATACATTTAGGATATATTTAACATTTAGTCAACATTATTAGTTCAAAGTTGCTGCAGAAGGCATAACCGAGAGTTGACTGCAGAAGTTTAAACACTATGAATCATTGGCCAACAGTTAACTCCCAGAAGCTCAAAGAATCGATTCTCTTCTCCTGTTCGATATTCCATTCTGCAGCTCTCGTTGCCCTGGCAACAGTAAATAGGCAAATAATTTTCCTGTTTTCATTTAATTGTGATTATCTTTTTCCAAATCAGAAATAACAAGTCATTTATGAGTTTTCACATTTTTGTGTAGTTTTTATTCATTGCGTGCAAAAATTTTGTCATATTTCTTGTCTTCAAGTTGTAATTTTTCTAGTTTTCCTTGTCATCAACAAATAGCTTTTGTCATAGACTTTGTTAGCGAAATTACCACAGTCTTAAGAGCATTTTCTGTGTTGTGTCTTGGTGTTTCTCGTGTCACGTCCACACAGCTCCAGGGGCCTGGGGTCCTGTCCACAAGTGCGAGTGTGTAAATGACTGGGTGAGTGCGTGGTGCCACTGGACCCACTGTGACCCAGAATGTTTCCCAGTCATTGTTCCTCATGTTCTTCCTTATGTCCTCCATACCACAGCTGTCCTCAAAGATGAACACAACATTGAAACGAATCAGACCCCACCACAGACGGCAGACCTGCCACACAAAGCTCTTTTTCTGGACCCAAGGCTTGCGGCAGAGAGAATAAAGCAGCAGATCCTGTCCCACACCACCTATTGTCCTCATGGCCTTGTTCGGAGCAGGACACTGTGCCAGAACCACGTCTCTCACTGTAGCAACCATGTGGACAATTTGCAGAGAAATCAGAGACCTTCAGTCTGTGGCATTGTCTGTTAAATATTGCAAGGTTCAAATTGTACAAGGTTTAGAACACAGTGAATTGTAGTTGAACTGAATTGCTGTGAGGAAAGCTATGTAATCCCCATTGACTGACCTGCTTCATTTATATATAGATATAACTACACAGATAAACCAGAATACAAACAAAAGCTTGTATTTCTAAAGTGTATCACTGTAGCAACTCCACAGGTTTTAGAGGTGCATCTTGTAATTCCACAATTACAAACAGTAGTGTTATATCTTTGCTCCATGTGCATCAATAGCCCAGTTCCACACTGTTCTCCAATACTTCGGCCCCCCATAGGACCACCACAGAGCAGGTAGACTATCATTTCTGTGATGGATCATTCTCATCACTGCAGTGACACTGATGTGTGTTGTGCTGGTGCGAGTGGATCAGACACAGCAGTGCTGCTGGAGTTTTTAAACCCTGTGTCCACTCACTGTCCACTCTGTGAGACACTCCTCCCTCATTGGTCCATCTTGTAGATGTAAAGTCAGAGACAGTAGCTCATCTGTCGCTGCACAGTGTGAGTCGGTCGTCCTCTAGTCCTTCATCAGTGACACAGGACACCGCCCACAGGGCACTGCCCATGTTTGGTGGACTATTCTATGTCCAGAAGTGACACTAAGGAGTTTAAAAACTCCAGCAGAAACTGATCCACCTCATCAGTCCACCGCAGGCTGTCTCTGCTCTGTGGGGGTCATGATCATTTAAGAACAGAGAACAAAATGGCAGTGTAGAAAGAAGCTGGTATATATGGAGCAGCGGTTGATGATGGAGGTGAGTGAATTGAATGAATGTGTGAGTAATTCTGTGGTGCATTTTGAATGGCTGTGATTCTGAGATTACATTAAACCCTGTCAAGGTATAAGTGCAGCGGAGTGGAGATAGATCTACAGCAGATCTCAGAACTCTCTCTACTGTCAGGATACCAGATGAGGCCTGTAATAATAAGCCTTTAAATAGACCATAAGAACACCGTTCCACGTGCTTCGCTTTCATAATTAGATCTTCAGAGAAACGAGCTCAGTTCCGTTCAGGCTGGTGGAGAGACCTCAGAGGGTGATTGACACAGTTAATGTGTTCTGTGCTCAGTTCTAACACTCTGCAGTGCACCCCCATTCCCAATTCCTGATCCTGGAATTCTAAGAGGGTGAAGTGGGTAAATGGATGTGGAATTCCAAGCTTAAAACTGGAATCCGAGGCGGCACGGTGGTGCAGCAGGTAGTGTCACAGTCACACAGCTCCAGAGACCTGGAGGTTGTGGGTTCGAGTCCCACTCCAGGTGACTGTTTGTGAGGAGTGTGGCATGTTCTCCCTGTGTCTGTGTGGGTTTCCTCCGGGTGACTGTCTGTGAGGAGTGTGGTGTGTTCTCTCTGTGTCTGCATGGGATTCCTCCAAGTGACTGTCTGTGAGGAGTGTGCCTTCTGCCTAAAAGTTTTTAAACCCTGTGTCCACTCACTGTCCACTCTGTGAGACACTCCTCCCTCATTGGTCCATCTTGTAGATGTAAAGTCAGAGACAGTAGCTCATCTGTCGCTGCACAGTGTGAGTCGGTCGTCCTCTAGTCCTTCATCAGTGACACAGGACACCGCCCACAGGGCACTGCCCATGTTTGGTGGACTATTCTATGTCCAGAAGTGACACTAAGGAGTTTAAAAACTCCAGCAGAAACTGATCCACCTCATCAGTCCACCGCAGGCTGTCTCTGCTCTGTGGGGGTCATGATCATTTAAGAACAGAGAACAAAATGGCAGTGTAGAAAGAAGCTGGTATATATGGAGCAGCGGTTGATGATGGAGGTGAGTGAATTGAATGAATGTGTGAGTAATTCTGTGGTGCATTTTGAATGGCTGTGATTCTGAGATTACATTAAACCCTGTCAAGGTATAAGTGCAGCGGAGTGGAGATAGATCTACAGCAGATCTCAGAACTCTCTCTACTGTCAGGATACCAGATGAGGCCTGTAATAATAAGCCTTTAAATAGACCATAAGAACACCGTTCCACGTGCTTCGCTTTCATAATTAGATCTTCAGAGAAACGAGCTCAGTTCCGTTCAGGCTGGTGGAGAGACCTCAGAGGGTGATTGACACAGTTAATGTGTTCTGTGCTCAGTTCTAACACTCTGCAGTGCACCCCCATTCCCAAATCCTGATCCTGGAATTCTAAGAGGGTGAAGTGGGTAAATGGATGTGGAATTCCAAGCTTAAAACTGGAATCCGAGGCGGCACGGTGGTGCAGCAGGTAGTGTCACAGTCACACAGCTCCAGAGACCTGGAGGTTGTGGGTTCGAGTCCCACTCCAGGTGACTGTTTGTGAGGAGTGTGGCATGTTCTCCCTGTGTCTGTGTGGGTTTCCTCCGGGTGACTGTCTGTGAGGAGTGTGGTGTGTTCTCTCTGTGTCTGCATGGGATTCCTCCAAGTGACTGTCTGTGAGGAGTGTGCCTTCTGCCTTAAAGTAACACTAGGTTACTGGGAGAGAATGAGATTGGTTTACTACCCTCCTCCAAAAGTCACATAGTGCAGAGCAGCAAGGAAAGAGGCTCAGATTCTCTGTATTACAACTCAGTAAAGCCTCAAACTCCCTAGTGTTGCTTTAATATGGGCCAGACCCAAGTCATACAAAATGAAAAAAGCACACGCTCTATCTTCAGCTGTTTGATTCCAGGTGGATGTTGATGCACTGTAGAATCAGGAGCAGCCATGTTAGACTGGAAGAGGGTGGGCAGAGTGTGTGTAAGATCTGAGCACAGCTCATGGACAGTGGCCCTTGTTGGAACTTAATAACACCCTCCACAACCACACAGCATCTTTGTAGAGAGCATGTTCCAGCTCTGCAGTGGGCCGCACCGACGGGAACTGCCGTGTGAACGTTACATTTAACAGCTCAGTGGAATTGTGCGGGGGAAAAGCCCTCCCCCCAACAATGGTGGTCTATTTTAACTCTGAGTAACACTGCATTCCCCCTGCCTCACTGTGATACAGTACACACTGCAACACATCCCCAACAGGGAAGAAGCTTTACTCCTTCCTGCTCATAATATCCCTCTCTCTCTCTCTCTCTCTCTCTCTCTCTCTCTCTCTCTCCCTCTTTTTCTCTCTTCCTCCAGGCGGTGGAGACAAACTTGGCCTCGAAAGACAGCCACTGGGTGTTTGTGAATGAGGTAAGAGTAGAGCCACCTTCTTCTCCTCCTCATCCTCTCTTCCTCTGGTTGTTTTCCCTCCTCTCGTTCTCTCACTCGCGTTCTCTCCCTTTTTTACATAATTTCTACTATCTGCCTCCCTCTCTCTTTCACTCTATCTCCCTTTCTAACTCCTTTTATTTTTCTCTCTCTCAATCTATCTTTGTATCTCTGGGTTTCTCTCTCTCTCTCTCTCTCTCTCTCTCTCTCTCTCTCTCTCTCTCTCTCTCTCTATCTCTCTCTCTGTCTGTCTGTCTCTGTCCCTCTCTCACCAACCTCCCTCCCTCTGTGTGTAATACAGCTCATTCCTGTCCGTGTCCTGCTCTTAGCTGTGAATATCTGTCAGGTTTGTGACAGTGCTTTCCATGACGAGTGACCGTGAATCTTCCTCTTGTTATTACCATAACGTCTCCATCTGATGGCATACAAATCGATTGTGCGTGATGGCCCATCGCTGTAGAAAAGCATAAGATTAGGAAAGAAAACATGTCCCAATGTGCCGCTCTGCCACTTTACGCAGGGGAACAGCAGCAGCCGTCATTCTGCTGCTTCCATAGTGCCTGGGAAAATAGCCCAGCGGTGTCTGAGGCAGCATGATTGTGGGGGTTATTTTTCTGTCTGATAACAGGTTCACACAGCCACATGATCAGTTCCCAGGAAAACTGGAATTGCATATATACATGCAATTACCAGATCCTCCTGATTACACCTGGCTAGCATGTGTTAACATCTGTGGATATGATTGGCTGCCCTGCTTTGTATAATGTTATAAAAAGTGGCATGTTATAAAAAACTGTTTTGAAAGCAGTCTAAGTTCATTATTCGTGTACTCATATTGTCCCCCAACATTGTCTTTTGGTCCATCAAGGCACAGAGTGATGGTCTTTGACAGGTGGGAATTTTGGGATTGGAGGAGTGAAGGACCAGTACTATCTCCTCCCTCAACATCCAGAGCTGAGTTGCCATTGAGCAAGGCATCTAACCCCAATTGCTCAGAAGGCAGCATGCCCTATGTTCATTTTTAAAGGGGGTTTGTCCAAATGTCTGCCCAACTCAGGGGCTGGAAGAGTGTATCTAAGGTCCATGCTAAGGGAATATTTATTATGAAGTATGTTTGTTCCATATGCAGTGCATTCCATGCCTCAGCCATAAGATCATACACCCCATGTACTTTATCTTATAAGTTGCATATAATAATAATAATAATAATAATAATAAATAAAAATATATAAACATATCTTGCTCCCTCTTTAGTACAGTGAATGGTTAAGGCATTAGCTTGCTCCCTATGTAGTGCACTCCAAAGTTAAGACATAACATACTTGCCCTCTAGGTGTATTATACAAAAGGTGCTCCATTTTTAGTGCACTTCCTCCCTACATAGTGCACTCAAAGTTAGTACATAGGTATAATCCCTATGCAGTGTCTCCCCTAAGAATGTGCTCGCTAATTAGTGCATTCTACACTTAAGACATATGCACCCAGCATTAATATATTAGCTAGTACATTATGTTGTGCACTCCATGAGTTTCCCTACTATGTAGTCTATACTACAAAAATGGATTTCCTTTTTAATGCACATTATAGTTAAGACTTCAGTTGCTCAAGTTGTAGTGCACTACACATTTAGGAAGTGTGTTTATGACACTGTTATACATGTGCTATAAGCTTGCTCACTATGGGGAGTGCCCTATAGAGTGTAAAAACAGCTCCCTAGTTCAAATATGAGCTTGTTCCATATGTAGCCATCTCTTGGTTAAGATATTAGCTTGCTCCTGATGTTGTGTGTCCTATAAGTTGTAAAAGACAATCCCTTGTTCCCGCTGTAGTGTACTCAACGGTTAAGACATTAGCTTGCACCCTACATAGTGCAGTCCACTGTTACACACTTTTATTGTTTTATTACACACTTGATTCCTATACAGTATACACTAAAGAGTGTACAAAAAAAAACAAGAGACTATTCACTAACTATTTCACTCAACTGTGAAATCACCCTCTCCCTCCCTAGTGCACTCGTTGATTAAGAAATAAAGTTGCTCTTTATGCCGTTCACTCCATGAGGTTCACTTCATGATGATCAGTGCACTTACTAATCATCGTGCACGCCAAGAAAATTATACCCGAGCAGATGGGATGGAATGGATATTGTGTGAGCACATTTCCTTTGGACGACGGCTGCACGCCTGCTGTCAACTTTACAAGTGCAGTCCCTGAAAGGCTCTGTTTTTGTTTGCTGGAGCTTTACTAGATTACACTTGTGAGTCATGCATGCTGGGATGCGCTATAAGCGGCTGTTATATATTCATGTATGCAGCTCTTGACAACAGCGGGCGCAGATTGCCTAGTCTATATGGTTCAGAACTAATGTTACATGGCTTTCAATCCCTTGTTCTCATGATTTATTCAGGCCCTGGTGCCCATTGTACATTAATGAGTGGAAGCAGGGTCACCAACGATCGACCTTTACCAATGTTAAGTGTCAAGATAAGGACAAGGTCGTTTTTTCAGAAGCTGAGCACTTTTGGTGAATATGACATGCTTTGGTGGCTCTTTGTAGTGGCAGATAGAATCAGTTAAGGCGGCACATGATGCAATGGGTGGTGTTGACATCTCTACCGCACAGCTCCAGAGCCTTGGGGTCCTGAGTTTGAGCTTCAAGACACTTTGGTTTATTATCTGTGTGAAGATTGATGGGCTTCCCTCAGCCTGGTACTGGTCCCAAGCTGGTGTGGAATGGGAGAGCTGAGTAAAGAAGGACAAACCCTTGGTAAAACATGCAGCAATTTGTTCTCCAGGTCAACAACAGAGTTGGCGGGTCATCCATTGCGGTGAACCCTTAAGGAAGCACGATAGAAGGGCCTTAAACTATACTAGAGTCTCAGTATAGTGTGCTTGACTCTAGTTGCCCTTAGTTGCCCTTGACGAACTCCATGCGGTCCATATTGTGTAAAATATATCTTGTTCCCTTTATAGTGCAGTCCATACTTAAGAAAATAAATTCCTTATGTAATGTGCCCTGTAAATTACAAAGTGTTTGATGATATAGTGTTCTCCCTAGTTAAGACATTTCCTTGGATCCCCAAATAGTGCACTCTACATAGCTTTAAAGTAAATTTTGTTAAATACTTAGTTAAAGATAGGTGCTTGCTCCCTATATAGTGAGCCTCTACTGCTAGGACATTAAGTCACTCCCTATGTAGTGCACCCTTTAGCTATATGATACTATGCTGCTGTCTATGTTATGTAAGTGTGATCTCAAAAAGAAGAGAAGAAAGAAGAAGAGTACATCATCAGTCCGCTTTGAGAAACTGAGAAACTAGGGACAGTAAGTACACACATATCCAGAGGGAAAAAGGCAACCATTTCAATCAGTTTGGGGTTAGTTGCCTTGCTCAAGGGCACTTCACCCAAAGAAGTTGAGAGAAGAACAAGAGTTATTCCTTTATTCCCTCCAGTCAAGGGGATCTGAGCAGTGTCCTGTTGGCCCCTAGCCCACTTCTTTTACTTTTAGCCCAAGGCAACCTCAACAGCATAGGCTCTAAAACACAGGTGGAGGTTTGGGTATTCCAATATATACAATATATATATATATATATATATATATATATATATATATATATATATATATATATATATATATATATATATATATATATATATTAAAAGTTTCTCACAATCATTTGAGCTGTCCCAGCCTTTGTTGGGTGAAACTACATATTGTGCCTTATTTATGCATCCATAATTAATATTTCTCTTTCTTCCCTCTATTCACTTGTGGACTTGCATTGTTGCTGTATTGTTGTCAAACTGAAAGCATCTCCCAGCTTTTCAAAACAGAGCTGTTCATGGTGGATTATTATCATGATTTGCAGGAAGAGAGTTGCATTTGTATTTCAAGCCCGGTCTAAGGTACTTCAAAGATTCCCATGGTCACTTTGATACAACTCTTTTTATTTCTATATATGGTCATTCTAGCAAACAACAGAGAGAATGGTTAATTTATTTGCCAGGACTGTGCCAGTCCATGAGTGAATCCTGGTTCTCCTGAAACACTAAGCAATCGAAGCTAGTCTGTAAACAAAGGCCATCAAAGAAAGAACAATTACATCTTTAGATTCAGCAGTTCTGAGGCATGGTTCATGATTAACCATGTTTATAGAAAACAACAACAGTTTAATTTTAGTCTAACAGATTAGAAACCTAACAAGCTTTTCTTGACTGGCACGTCTTGACCCTAAGCTTAGCTTGATGCTCCTGTGGTGCCTCCTTGTTTCTACACCCATTAACCATATACTGTACAGTATAAGCTGTACAAACACACAGGTGCCCTTTAATGTTCTACAATTCCTGACAGTAGTCCTGTGTCTGTTGTTTTTATATTCTGTTACCCCACTTTACCCTGTTCTTCAGAGCTCAGGATCCTCACAGGACCACCACAGAGCAGGTATAGCCTATTTCTTGGGTGGTGGATCATCCTAAGCACTGCCATGGTGTTAGTGTGTGTTGCGCTGTTACGAGTGGATCAGATACAGTAGTGTTCCTTGAGCTTTTAAACACTGTCCACTCACTGTCCGCTCTGTTAGACACACTCTCCTTGTCTGTCCACCTTGTCTGTTGCTCCACAATTTGTGTTGACCATCCTCTAGTCCTTCATCAATGGACGAAATGCACTGGTGGCTGGAAATGATTGGTTAAGCAGTGATTCTGAGTGGTTAAACATATCAAGTAGCACTGCTGTGTCCGACCTACTCATACTACCACACAGACAACACCCAAATCATGTGCTACCTGCTCTGCGGTGGTCCTGTGAGGTCCCTGACCATTGAAGAACAGGGTGAAAGGGTGCTAACAAAGTATAAAGAGCAATAAGCGGACTACTGTCTGTAATTGTAGAACTACAAAGTGTACCTCTATAATCAGAGTAGCAAATATAATGGTCACTGAGTTAAGAAACAAGAATGCCATTTGAACGTTTTGGCTCATAGTTGGATCTGGTTTCAAATGGTTAACAAAGGAGGATTGGTCAGATCAGTCCAGGCCTTAGAATGGTCATTTCTCACAAAGGTCAGACGAGGCAAACAGTTTGCTTTCTGAGACATGCTGTTCAGCTTGTCTTCACCAAACGTTTTCCTGCCCACTATCCCCGTGTACCCACAGATGTTGGAAACAACAGAGTGTGAAATTAACAGGGGCATCGCAAACTCCTTGGTGTGGGGAAAGCTCTGGCAGGCTTTTAGTGTGAACGCACAGATCTCTCAATTCCACCACCGCTTGGGGGACACGGGGAGGACACAAATACAAATGGCTTTAAATGGGAAAAGGATGTTAACTCTGGCACCTTTTTCTAGGTCACCTCCGCTACCTGTTATCTCTACCTAATAACCGTGAGGCGAGAAAGGAAAATGTCTTGTGTAATATTCTCCCTGGGTCAACTGAGCCCTGAGGTCCAGTGCTTCTCTTCTCCTGTAAAACCTGGACGCTTACAAGCTGAGGTCATCAATAATGGCTGAATTGCATTTCGGTAATGAATATTTCATTAACAGGGCTGTTTTGCTTAATTTATTTACAAAGTGTCATCTCAGCTGCTCATCTCAACCAAATCTCTCCAAAAATGTGAAAAGTCGATTGAGGACGAGAGGAAAAGGTGAAAGAGGCACTCTTCTTTCATAATTCATCTTGAGCCGGATTTTAAAATGACAACAGATCTGCATTCAGCAAGTTTTTGTTGTTGTTGTTGTTGTATTTATTAGATTTTTTTCTGGGTTCAATCCAGATTTGGGTCACAGAACTTTAAGGGTTGGTGTGTGGTCCTCTGTGTGGGTTCCCTTCAGGTGTGGAAACATGTTGGTAGGTGGACTGGCTGTGTGAGATTGTCAACATGTGTGAGTCTGTAAGTGACAGGGTGAGTATGTGTTTGTCCACAGGTATGAGTGACAGGGTGAGTGTGTGAAATTGTCCAATAGACTTGAGTCATCTTCTCAAGGATGAACACACAGCTGTGGCTTTTGTGAAGCCCGAGTGCCATTCTCCTTGGAATTAATTGGCCCAATTTTCATTTGATTGCTTTATAACCACCTTAAATTTCAAAGCCTGCTTTTTGAAAGATGTTTAAAGACATGTCAAACTGGGTCTTTACTTGTGCATTAGAGCATGAGCTGGGTGTTAGCTGATATCACAGCTGTTCCGCTGTGAAGCAGCATGCAATTTCACAACAAGAATCCCCTGTTTAATCTACTGGTTATTATGTAAATATGTAGTCAGAAGGAAGGCCTTATATTAATTCTGACCTTTCACTTCTCCACTCTCCTCGAAAATGGCTTAAAAATAGCTGTTTGTCTGTTAGGGTGTGCAGAGATTGCATAAGAGCTAGCAGAGTCCTTCCAATAAACTCCAACGCAAGGCAGGATATGGCCAACTGGAATGTGGTAGAATGTGGGCAAGAGTTTGTGAAATAAGAACAGCTGCTCGGAGGTGGTATGAGGTCAGGCCAGCAGGGGATATGCTGATGTGACTAGTGAGGGTGCTAGGGTTGTTCTTCTGGGACACTGACCAAAATGAAAAGATATTTATATGATATGTGGCAGAAATGTTTAATATCTGTCATCTTGCTAAATCTGAAAGAATCTTTAGCGGCCTTGACTGACCTGCACTGAATGTCCAAACCTTGGACACACCTTATGAGTAGTAAATACTTTAAGGTGAACCTATTGTGAATGCAACAATTCACTAGTATGCACAGTTTGTACTAATCCATAAAGATTAATTAGACCATTAGACCAGACCATTAGACCTTGTCCATTAGACCAGGAATGGACAAACATGAGCCCACCATGCCATGTGCCAAAGGGTCAGCTAGAGTTATATAAAACCCCCAGCACTAGATTCTAAAGCAGTGAAACTATGTGGAATGTTTTAAATAAAGACAATACCTCTGAGATGCATTGGAGCAGTGTTTTGTAATGCAGAGGTAAGCAAACTGTGCTGGAAATTACATATTAATAAGTTTTTTGTTTTGTTTATTTATTTATTTATGTATTATTTCCCTGTCTTTATAGTTATTTTATTTTAATATGTGTTTAAAACATGTATATGTTTTCTATGTGTTTACAGTGATTTACAAGAAACTGTCAATTTTATCTGTGATAACGTTTGATATAGTTGCAGAGGTTTTGGAGACACTGCGTGTTTACAACCTTTTGGAATGTATGACTTCAATGTATGGGATCTACTGATGGATGAATGATCTGTTTGATTAGGAAGACAGACCTCAAAAGCTGCACGTATGACACAGGAAACAACCAGACTTTAAGAAACTATATAAACATAAAAGGTTCACAGATACGGGGAGAATCTGCAGAATAATGTTCCATTCTCATTCCTAAGGCAATTGACTTCACTTCAACAATGCAAAATCAGTGCCTGACCTCACCGATGTTTCATGACTCAATATAACCCAATCTTTGCATTTGCCGCTACTTTGTCAGCATAGGGGTGCATTAATTAGAGCGCATTTTGTTTGAGACAAGTCACTACAGAAAGTGCAGAATAGAAGTCATCCACTCTTGGGTGCAAACAGTAGCCTTGGAAATGCCCCAAGCTCTACCCACTGCACCAGCCTGGTGGCAAAATCACCCTCTAATAATATACACTACCCTCACCATCACCATGTCCAACATACATGTCAGGATAATGATATACATATTGATTTACACAATCATCTCTTCAAGCTTTGCTGCAATTTGCTGAGCACTGTGCCGTCTGCTCCTTTTGTAAATTGGCTTCAAGTGACATTTATTGGACACTGGTTCTCACTGAGGACCAAACTAGGCTCATGATGAGAGTTACTAACTAGCATGAAAGCAGAGCATGTCTGTTCTTTTTATATTGAGCTAATTACTGAAGCAAGAACAAGAACATTAAAAATAATTGTCTCCACATTGATGAGATCAAATTGGAAATGGGTTTATTATCTTGAAAATATCACTGTTCAGTTTCCATTATTATTTATTTTTTATACTATGATGAAAATAATATCTCCAAGGAAGGGAATATGCAGTCACTTGTGCAATTATGAATTTACTGTCACCTGTTAAGAAGTTGAGGTAATTGCATGAATATTTTTCACAGCTTTAAGCCAAGATTATTAACTTCCTCTCACAGAATCAATCACTCTTTCGATCAATCACTCAGACAAACTCTATGTTTCTATCTTCCAATCTGTAGGAGATCAGTGACACCGAGATCATGGAGCTGGCTCACAGTGCCTTGGGAAGGATGACAGTCATCCGGCAGATTTTTCCGCTGTGGAGGGATAGCAGTGTGAGCTGTATGAGGAACAGCCATCGCATCTCCTCCCTACTCTGCGACCCACAGGAGGGCTACTTGCAGTCACTAGAGGTCAGTTCCCATGCAACCGCTGTCACAGTGAGCTGCCTCAGGAAGTCCCACAGGTGTCAGTCTTGGGACTCATGTTGTTTTCCTCAGTGTAAGCCTTCTCATGCTTCAAAGCTAACCAAATTCAATTACCTAGAACACACATTGTCTAACACAAACTAATATTAGATTGACTTCCACAATCCAGATGGCAGTATACATCGTGTGGTCCATTCAAAACCATGTTCTCTGAAGCACACCATGCTCAGTGAGGTGTGATAGGCAGCGATTCTTCTTATGCGGCACACACAACGCAAAACAACACTGCATAATTTAGCAAAGATGATGAAACCAAAGGTTGGAAATATATATATATATATATATATATATATATATATATATATATATATATATATTTCCAAATCACATGATGAAACCTCACTTGAAATGTACCGTTCCAGGACTAATACATTTTGGAAGACCGACTGCACAGTATTTGTGATATTGAAGCTGCAGTTTAAATTCAAGGGGCTGTTTTGACAGCTTCCCAGAGGGTAACCCTGAGGGCTTTCTCGACCTTCACAGAAGGCCTAATAATTCCTGAGGACTATTTTTAGGCAGTAGAATCATCATGCTTGTTTTGTTCAAACACTTCAACTATTGGTATAACAATATTATTTCACTGGTAAGTTATTGTTGGGAACAAATGTGTAAAAATCTTGAAAGATGCAAAGGAAAATGTGGTATCTTGGTAAAAACAGCCAAGCAAGTTCTCGCAGAAGTGAGGCCTTTAGAAGCTACTGGACCAAACAAATTTTTTGGGACTAAATGTCACCCTTGGGCTTCTTGACACTAAGTCAGTAATAAGAAGTAAGGAAAGCGCAATTCCATTCAATGTTCATAAGTTAACAAGTAGATATAAATATTATCATATAAAATGTTATCATACTTGTAGTCCAAACTGAAGACCTAGATCATGGTTTACCCTGGATGCTAAGAACCTCTATGATCATCAAACATTAGAATTAGGAAATAGAACCATTTTTATGTACAATCACTGCAGAATATATGCTAACCACAAGTTATTTAAAACAATGTGTCTGGACATTTGCCTCTGGACATTCCCTGAGCCAACCTGAGCTCACTCATACTTTTGCAAAGGAACAGATGGTAGAGCTTCACACCAACTCCTCCAGCATGACTGCTCTTCAAAAATTAATGCAAAACAGGGTTAAGCACTCTCTGATGTTAGGCCATCTTCAGGACAACTATTTCATGTTCATGATTGTGGAGCTATCAGTATTTGACAAATTTACAGCTTCAAGGTAACAACCCCCCTCCTTTAGGACATTTATAGTATCTGCCAACAGATTATTTTTTTCTTATTCTTATTCTTTAAGGGACTTTGAGTGCCCTACTTTAACTAATGTCAACAATATGGTTCAGTGCACGTTGTATCAGCAACCTGCCAAACCCTATTCTCCATTAGCCATTCAGTCCATCTCGTGTTGTCATTGCTGGCAAATGAGGACAACAGCCATGTTTTATACATGAACTCAAACAGTGACTGACAAGTGGCAGCAAAAAGACCAGCATGTCAGAAAGAAATTGTCCTCTCTTCTTGATTTTCTGCCCAATCCTGAAAACAACTATTCAGAATAGAGTCAGAGTATAACAGACTTTGTTTGCTGCCCCAGTCCTCTCCAAACCTGCTGCCTCAGCACTGTCTTAGCCCAACCGTCTTTGAACATTTAACCTTTCCATAAGAACTACAGTTTATCCACTTCTGCTCCCAGCCATAAATATTAAAAGACACACTCATAATCTCATCAGTCTTGTTTTACACACTTATACCAAGGTGAAGATCAGTGGATCTGTCTGGCAAACACCTGGATGTGGAATTGTTTCAGCTTCAAATCAGAAGTAATATCTAAACCTAAAATTACAGAAGCATTTGAAACCCTTCAAACACCAGGTTTACTCTGTAATCACTTTTCTGCTGTATACAATATATAACACATTGTGACATTTTCCAGAATTGACACCCGCAGGACTTTATTAAAGGTTATTATTGAAGCCATCATCCACTTTTATTGGAACTCCATATTGTCCGCTCACTGACCACTTTTTCAGAAACCCATACTCTGTGCTTTCACTCACTGGCCAATTTATTGTAAACACCTCCATTAAACTTCTACTCACTGGTGGCTTACTGAAGGACACCTATCTTGTAGGTTGTAGGTTCCCCACATAGGTGTATAATTGCAAAGTGTATGTCCTTTTGTGGTTGTATCTGTTGGTGATTGAATATTATTTGTATGATAGGTCATTCCTAGTACTGCATGGTGATGGTAGTGTGCGTATGTGTGTAGCTGCATGTGCTGTGTTTCTGTGGGTTTTACCAACTGTTAGATTGAAAGTAGCATACCACTCAAATATATAAACACTAGAGAGAGCCTATGATCACAAAGTAGCCAGCAAGTGAAGGGCATCCACAAAGGGTCAGTGCTGTCTCTAAGGCTGTGTTTAGCATCTAGAAGTTTGCTTTTCCTAAACAAGGTTTGCCTCCATAGGGACAAGCTCAAGGACCTCAGCATAGTCCTCCTTGGCTATTTGTTCTTCTAAGACCATGTGCTGGGAGCGCACACAAGTCTAAGCAGAAATAGGGCACTGTCAGGGAATGTGATGTGATGCATTAATGACACAATGCCACCGTGAGATGTCTCCCCGGACTCAACAGCCACAGCTGTCTGAGGCCTGCCTGCAATGTCAAAGTGCATCCGAGCATCTTGTTGGATTTTATAGCGCTTGATTTATTTTGGCTCCAGACACACATCTGGTCTTGGGAGCTGTTATATGGTGTGTCAGGATTTAGAGGAGTGTGTCAGTCATGTAGTGTGTGTGTGTGTGTGTGTGTTTCTGGCTCTCATTTGGGCCATTATTTGCTCAGCAGTATCCAGATTTGACATCAGTGCAGTGAGACAGCTATAGCACTGGTTTTCTGACATCTATAAACATCCTACCCTCATAAAAGTATCACTACCTCAGGATTGCAAATCAGTCTGCTGTGGTTATTTATCAAGCATAATCTTAGTGTGTTACTTATTTTAAATCACCTTGGGAGTTTTGTGTGTGCTCCCTGGATTTGCCACCTATCCACTGGGGATTGCATAGGAACAGTACCCACCTAGTAGGGTTGTGTCAGGAATAGCATGTGGAGTAAACTTGTGCCAGGTTGACTATGCAGATAGGTTGATCCACTGTGGTGATTTTTGATGGTATCAGCCAAAATTGGAACAAAAACAACTACTGAATGTCATATAATACGATATCTAATCTAGGCAAGACTTCAGCAGAGTGGATGACCTCAGTCATTGGCGCCGTGCCTAAATAAGGAACTCAGGATCTAAACAGGGTCGAGTTAGCATCAAGGTAAGTCAGGAAAGGTCAGTCCTAGTTTTCTGTCTTTCCTTTACTTTTTTCTCTTACTTTCAGGTGTCCAATTTGTACCTCTACGACAGCGTCCTGATGCTAGCCAATGCCTTCTACAGAAAGTTAGAGGACAGGAAGTGGCACAGCATGGCAAGTCTGAATTGCATCCGGAAGTCTACCAAGCCCTGGAATGGAGGCTGGTCTATGCTGGAGACCATTCAGAAGGTACAGACGCCAAATACATCCTTCCAGCAGCAATTTGACTCTTGATCTCTGCCTCTTTCTATTAGTCTTGCCTATAGGAAAGACCCCAGATCAGACAGACCTAAGATATTTGAAGTGACAAGATGCTGGATTTGCAGAATAATAAACAGATATCACCTCTGCTTCAAGTCAGGGCCTCACATATGTGGCTGCTTGAAATGCAAATAGTCAGCACCTACATTTTCCCCCAGCACTCCTCCTATTACGCCACCTGTGGGGACACAAATTGCAACACAGCCAAGAGCTGGGTATATCCTCCCACATGCTTTTGTGGCAGGGCTGCAAAGGTCAGCCAAGGCCTCTAGCAGTGGGCCCAACTGCCCTGTTCCTGCATTCTGAGCAGCTGATATCTTCCCAAGCTTGCAGGGGTAGCAGCAGCTTGTGTGCTCTTCAATTGCATGCCTCTTGCTCATGCTGTGAGGCACAGAGAGCAACAGAGATCCTTTAATCTGTCCCTGGAGGTTCCTGGCATAGATAGATGGTTTGCAGTAACTCAGGCCCTCTCCAGTCTATTCGTCTACTGTGTCGAAGTCTAGAGTGTAAATGGTGTTAGATGGTCTAATGGTGTTAGATATTAGAGTCATGTAGTAAAGTAATGTAGGCAACTGTGGGTCATGTTGCTCTGCTGATGGGACTAGCTTCAAAGTGTATCTGCACTAAAGCTATCAGGTGCAATCTTGAACTTCTACCACAAGTAAAAGCACACGGCAACAGTTACCAAATTCTAAATGTCCTAGTAGCTCCGTGATCAGTAGCATATATGTGATCTCATTAGCCTATTTTCCAAATCTGATTGGGAACTCACTATGCTCACAGATATTATTAAGCATTATAACTGCCTTATATATTTGACAACTGACAAATTCCTCTGTCTCTGTAGGGCCGCATCACTGGGCTAACAGGGGTGATGGATTTCATGGAAAACGGATCCAACTCGCATGTTCAGTTTGAGATATTGGGCACCAGCTTCAGCGAGACCTTTGGAAAAGACATCAAACGGGTATGTTGAGATATGAGGGAGGGAAAACATTAGTTCAGACCTGGAAACCTTTTGGATAAGAACCTTTAGAAGGAAGCGTAGTCCTAGGAGGAAGAAGCACACTCTATTAAAGGAAAAAATTAAAGATTCAGGCTTGAACCATTCTACAAACATTTGGCCTGAAATCATTCTCACTTCATGTCGGCAACGGCTGGGTAGACTAAAGCTTTGGTGATACCATGTCAAGTACAATCCTTACCTTCTTCAAGAAGCAATAATACAGAGATGCCAGGGTAGGCATTTTTTAAAATATCCTAGCAGCTCTGTGACTAAAGGACCAGTGATAGAATGTGCCAATCCATATATATATATATTTTTAATTGTTCTTGTTTACTCTTTATAGATGTGCCAAACCATATTAATAAAACATACTTCTTCTTGTTTGCAGCTTTGAATTGGTGGCATGCCACTCAACTAACTAGTATCTAGCACAGATATAAATGTTTAGATAAAACAGTAAATATTTTAGGATTATTAATAATAAATACATAGTGCTGCAGGAGGTGAATGACACCATTTGAAAAAATGGTTATGGATGTGATTAATAATTAATAAGGTGGCATTTTAGACAGACATAGAGAGGGTCTGTACTTTTTTGATGGAAATTCTTAGATATGGATCTTTTTCTGGGGCATGGGGTGGTGAGAGGTGTGTCAGGCAGGAGCGCTAGAATTATGCAATGTTAGGCAATTCCAAGCATTCTATTGTAATGTCTTAATTAAACACCCCCATCAACAAATAAGGCAAATACCACCAGTAGATACAGTGCACACAGTTTCAGTGCATTGCAGATGATGCAAGCTCCTCCAGTGACCCCTCTATTAAGAGGTAAACCTTCTGTGGTTTAGCCCAATCGCAGTCTGTAATAATCACTCTTAAACCATGTGAAAAATCACCCTTAAACCAAAGCCAAACATTAAGCTCCAAAAGGGCAGAAGCAGCAAGAATTTTTTCCCTATCTCACATGGGGCTCACTTGTTCAACCACAGATCCAACCCCAAAGGACTCAAAAGAACTCTGGATCTTGAAAGGAACTCCTCTGGTGTGGGCAAACTCCAACCAGTTGGAATAGGGTGGCCTTGCCCTTAAGCAAGGGAGTGCCTTACACCCTGAGGAACCCAATTATGCAATCCCAAAGACAACAAATCGCTCAACCAAGGTAGTTTCTCCTCTCCAGGTGTTCTGTCATTTAAAGTATAAGCATTCCCCTTGGAGTCCCAGGGGACTGGATCTGTGGTAGCACAAATAGACCAGTGGTCCCCGATGACACCAGAAAAGCATAAATAAATCTTCTTTGACTGGATTTACCAAAACAGTGCCCCCTGTGGATGGGACTTGCTTGTAGTTGTGCAAAATGACTGTAAATCATGAATGGTGTTCATAAAAGGGTTACAAATATCTGTGCTGGTCCTTTTTTTCATACATATATACTCATATATACTCATGATGTAAACACCCTGTCTAAAATCACAACACTACATCCTACTACAGTTTTTATTTTTTTTAAGTCCATCTCACTTGCCAAAAAAAGGGGAAAATCAATAGTTCAACATGCACTGTTTTTTGTGTTTAGGTGTCATGCACAGAAGTCTAGCTTAAAAGTGAAGGTGAAGTGTAAAGTGGTCCCGTGCCTGTTATGCATGCAAAGGACACAGTCTCCATTTCTTCAGCCTGGGTAAAGTCAGATTAAATTCAGAATGGCTTAGGACAGAGTTTGCAGAACTACAGCTGGATAAACAAGTGTGTTTGTGGAGATTTTAGTGGGCTTTGAATATTGCATTTATGACATACAAGAGAATATTAACAATGTTAACAGTTAAGCAGAGTTTTGCTTCTGTAGCCTCAATAAATTATTTCAGAAGTGATTAACATTGTGATTTTTGGCCAGCATTTTAACATGAAGTCTTTTGTCTTAGAGTTATATAAGGAAGGTGATGAATAAAAAGTTCCTGGAGACTACACATTTCTACTAAATTCTCTGAAATTTCTGTCCAAACCTCAGATATACATACTGGTACATCTACTATTTCTATCAATATGTTTAGTGTTCCTACCAGCACCTCAAATATTTCAACCAATATCTCTAATATTCCTACAAGTACATTTAGTATTTCTACAAACACTTCTGATATTCCTGTTCATCCTGTCTCTAGTAGGGTTGTGACTTAGAGCTTAGCCTGTTTGCTTTTGGGATCAGCGCTGGGATCTTGGATTCAAGGGTAGAGATTCCCTGTGTCTGCATGGGTTTCCCACAGTCTCGAAACCTGGAGGTTAAGTGAATAGGATGCTCTAAAATCTGGCCTGATGTGAGTGACTGCATTCATGTGAATATGTCTACCTCTTCTCACCAGTGGGTGTTAATTGAGTGTTTAATAGAATGGTGTTCTGTGTAGCGTTGATTGTAAATGTTGATTGTGTCTAGAATGTGCAATATATGTGTGACAATGTTTTTTTTAATAACAAATTCTGACTACATCTTCTGCAATTCATAATAATGCCTCTTATATTTCTATCAATATTTTCAGCATTCCTACTAGTACCTGTAGTATTCCATATATCATTGTCTCTTGTATTTATGCTAGATCTTGTAGTATCTTACCAATATCTCAAGAACTCCTACTAAATCATTTGGTAATCCTATTAGTCTTTTTAGTATAAGTACCATCATAGCATCTTTTTATACCAGTGTCTATTTCTACCAGTGTTGCTGGTGTTTTATCCATCACCTGGAATATCTACCTGTGCCTGTAGTAGTTGTACCAACAGGTCTCTCTAATATGAGATATGTAACATCTCTAATATGAGGGGCCCAAAAACACGATATTAGTCTTCCAACAACAATGTGCGATCAAATGTCATTGTCCCCATGTGAATTTGCCCCTGACCCCTGCCTCCTTCCAGTAATGACTTCACTGAGTGTGATGTGTGACCATCAGGAAGTCTGAGGTCACCTGTCCTTACTGCCCTGTTTTATCTGCTCTAACAGAGGTGAGTAACCAACAGCGCAAGGTGGAGACCAAATGACAGTCCAGACCAAAACACAAAGTGTCACAGACTGCACGGCATGCCAATATCACGCTGTGTCAACAGCTCTTCTTGGGTGGACAGCAGTGCCTGTTCACTTTCTGCAATGTTCATGCAGAGACATAGAGCACAACTGCCACTCTGGTTCCTTCCAAAAAGACCCCTGCTGTAGTTCACACACTCGGGGCAGATTTATCCAATGTTGTAGTAGATGAAGGAATTGGAGTGGGCATTCCTGGGGAGGGTTAACCTCAGGGAGGTTGTGTGGTGGTCTTTGGAACGAGTTAAGACAAATTTTGTTGTAGTTATTTGCCTCATGGACTCTTTCTCAGTCTCGTCTGTTCCACCATAACACTGTTTACTTTTGTCTTCTCTGCCCCATCATTTTTGCATGTGCTTTTGTTCTTGTTTTTGTCTCCACCAAAGCCTTCGATTCCATCTATCATTTAAAAGCAAGAGTAATGTAAATTACAGGAGAGAGAAGCGAAACAGTCCACTGATAATGAAGACTTAATCACCCCGCATCCCAACTTGAATTATGAACCCAACATATCGCATTATGGCCATTAGGATCCTGAGAGCTGTGGCCATTTAGCTCACATGCACACAGACACACACTTTCTCCCACAGGGGCACCGGCATCCCCTCATACACTCAGCACATTTATTAGCCATAATGAAAGGCAAAGACAGCTAATGGCACGTCAAGTGCACTCAGTCTTGTTGTTGTTCATTATTAGAGACCCAGTCTCACTCGCCTCGCCCAGCGCCTCCCAACAAGACATTAATCCAGCCAACTCCATCCCCGCTCGCTATGGAGACAAATGAGGACCGCCGCTGTTTATTTGACATATGTCATGGTTCTAAAGCACAGACACATTCACTACATCTCCTCGCTAAATTAGAAGCCTTTCAGAGGCGAGAGAAAAGGCCGGAAACTTCCAGATAGCCGCAGTCGCTGAGGCCATCTGTCTGGATGCGTTACCTCTTTTCTTGTCTCATCTCAATCTCCAATCTCTGCCACTCACTCGCAGAGGCCCTTCTTTCTGCCCTCGCACTTTTTCCAAAGCACCGATCCCCAGCAGATGAAATGGCTCACAGATTAAACGTAATGGAGATTGAGGTGTTATTTTCTCATCCCTGTTCTGTTCCTCGCCAGACTGTCTCTTTTTTAAACCTATGCATTTACCACTCAGAGTAGCTTCCATTCCCAGCAGACTGAACCTCCTGGAAAAGCAGAGCCAGTGCTATGGAATCAACTCCTATTTTGTAAAATACATCAGAATCAGCTGGAATATGTGGTGGAATATGTCTTTATTCCAACCAGGAAAGTTCTCTACAGGAAAAAGTACCTGGATCAGATTTTTCAAAAAGAAATAATAAATAAAAAGATACCCAGTTTGATTGGCTCTCTGCCATACACTGTAACCAATCAGAGAGTTCAAATAGGTGAATCAAACAGGCCCGCCAAAAGCTCTCTGCACTGAACTGTAGTCAATCCTAAGAGCGCTCTGCTGTCTCTCTGTATCCAATAAACTTTATCAAACTTTAAACAATCAGAAGAACTCTTCGGTAATCCAAACCTAATCAGGCTTCTGTTGGCTCTCTTCTCTAAACTCTTCCCAACTGCAAGGGCTCTGTGCCCAATCAGATAAGTTCTCCACCATAAATGGCATTCAACCACACAGGTTCTACAGATCTCAGCAGTATCAGATGGGTTCTTTGCCAGAAACTCTACCCAGGCAAACTTACTCTACGCCAGAGACTGTACCCAGGCAGACAGGCTCTCGGCTGTGAATGATAACATCTCTGGGGTAAACTGTACCTAACCTGACAAGCTCTTTGGTGTCCACGGTATCTAATCACATAGGTACTGTGATGTAAATGGTGTCCAGTCAGATGGTCTCTCTCTGTTGTAAATTATACTTGATCAGATGTTCACTTTGCTGTGGCTTGCATTCAATAAAAGCAAATCAAATGGGTTTTTATTGTGTTCCTAATGTGTACCCATTCAAAAGGGGACACTACTGTAAACCTTGCTCTCTAATGTAAGCTGCTTTCAATTAGACAGGAACTTTCTCGGAGTCTGTACCCAGTTAGAGCTGGGTGCTGTAAACTTTACCCAGACTACTTACTACCTACTCTTAATTTGTAATTTAATATGGTAGGTATTAGTTTTCCAGACACTACTGCAAAAAAATACACCTTGCTGACCAGCAGACTGTGCCATGTTCCTCAGGTCAGATATAGCACATATCTGTATTGCTGAAGTGTATGGGAAATAATTGGGAAGCTGAACTGAGGAGAGACTCAGAGAGGGGGACAGAAGCCATGGTGCTCTCAGCATTCTCCCTGCCCAGCCATTAACCTTCCTGTACCATTACAGTCCATACAGGTTAAGAGCGGCTGACGAGCAGACCCATAATTACCCTAATTTATCTCACTTCTGAAAAAGACGCGAGCTCGGAACACTGCAAAACAGCCTTTCTAATGCAATCCAGTGTGACAGACACCGTTAGGCTTTCTTTCCCAGACAAAGAGGGATTTTTCTTTACACTGTGCCCTCTTGGTAAAAGAATGAGCAGTAATTACCAGCAAAATGGGTCAACATAAGAGCAGGGAACGTGTGGCATGGCGCATGTGTGGCTATGTAAATTGATTGTGAGTCAGTTCTGAGCTGAGATGTGATTAGCTCCGACTCGCAAAATCAGACCGCTGGGTCTGGATGGCAACTGTGAAGTGCAGACATATTGTAGAGTTTCGGAATTAAACCAACCGCAGCACCCAGCCGTCTGTCGGACGATGCCAGATAATCGGCTCACATATGTCGTGCAAGTAGAGCAAGTTTGTTGTTAGGCTTTTCACTGTGGAATTTCTTCAATAATCTAAAACTGGAAAAATGTACATGAAGATTTTGAGCAACCTAAACTTGGCTGGGTCTGCAGAACACTGTTTAAGCGCTGCATGCTCAAACACAGTCAATGCTAAGCTCTTTTCATGCTGGCACATTTATCAGATATTAATTTTGTTCCACTCTCCAGGTTAGTATTTTTCTCCCCCCATTTTCCACTCAAGGCTATGGCTCTCCCTGTAATTCTGTGACCCAAGGGGAAATGAGCCTCTTCATCTTACAATCATGAGCACAGAGGCCTGCGGCAAGACCTGATTTAACTTTGGATTCTCAAGCAAAGTTTGTTTTCTTGTTTTCTTTGACCAGTACGTGGACTTCCATTCATGTTGTGTACACGTACCATTATCTTATAGGTAAGTACCACTAGATGAATGCTGATACTAACCTTAACCATTGAAACTGAAAGATTTACATTTTGGAAAACAGCTTGTAGTCCCCATAAGTTAGACAATTCCCCACAATCTGAGTATAATCAAAACAGATAAGAATAAAATATGATACAATGCAGATCACAATAGTATAACTACAGCATTTAGATACAATTTTACACAATGGGTTCAGAAATACATCTTATGTGAAGGCACATTTGAATCCATTTTATTTGTTTCTATGTAATTATATTTAATCTTAACTTAATCTTACATATTAACAAGCTACATTTGTGTTATTACATGCAGTAGATATACACTATTTATATAAAATGTACTACTGTGGTACTTGTGTAACAGTGATTAAATCAGCATTACTCATATGAAGTGAACCCAACAACAGTCCAACGAATCCTTAAAGTCAGACATGGGGATAGCCATCCCTTCAGACCCCCTTGAGCTTTGATCCGTGACTGGGCTGACAGCATGATAATGGTGGACTCAATGGTGGAGCCCAGACAATAGCACAGAGTCTCAGTTTCATCCCAGTCCTGTATTCACTAAGGATTTTTTCACACTTCCCAGGTCTTCCCCGTACTGACTTTCAGGAAATAAAGGAGCACACAAAATCATGGAGGGACGATTTTTGTGGATGTTTGATTAACATCCTGTCATAAGAGCACTGAGAAAATGAGAATGGAGAAGAAAGAGCTAAATGGCTCTAAAAACCATCTGCCCTCGCTCCTCACTGCTGTGCACTCATGGTCAGGGTAAAGAGCGAGCAGCTCATTATCATTTAAAGGAATAGATGCTGAATGCGGGCATTCTGAACAGGGCTGTTTAGGCAAGGCGAGAACTCTTGTGGTGTTTTGACTAAAGCGGGTCACAGACATAATAAGACATTTCACTAAGACCCAGACCATAAGACAGATGTCATTCCTTGCCTGGCACAGATTCACAGGTTTGACTTTCAGCATGCCTGTGCATAACTGTTCCTCAGACTGTTTACCTGTTTACAAATGCCACAGTCATTCTTCAGACCCGAGACAGAGTCAGGCATGGAATAAGGAATAAAGGATAGCTTTGTGCGTGTCCTTTCAAGCCTCACGTCACCCTCTTTAGTCCGACTAAGTCTCTGTTCAGGTCAGCCATCCATCAAGCGCTCAATTCCATTTGTCACCACGGTGCAAAGTTTGGCAGCAGGAGGAAAAATCTGACACAGGCTGATGAATCGGCAGCATTCCCTCTCTCTCTCTTTCTCTCTCTCTCTCTTTCTCTCTCTCTCTCTCTCTCTCTCTCTGTCTCTGTCTCTCAGCCCCAGGGTCTTCCAGGTCATCACTCTGAGCCCACGGCTGTTTGTGACCAACACAAGGGACAGACTCACCGTGTTTAGCGTTTAACCCCACACCTTCCAACTGTTGACCTTGCCTCCGTGAAGGATGGGTGCTTTCAGAGGCATCCAGTGCAGCACGAGAGTGGTCGATTAGTGCTTCATTGGCTTTATAGATCATACGCTTTTGAGGCTCCAGCTCTTATGGATTTCTGCTCAAAGTCTTTTGAAGAATCAGAGGCAAGCACAATATCAAATAGCAGCAGAGGCCAGAGGGAGATTAAAGCAGACGAAAAGGCACTCGAACTGGGACGTTCTGAAGTCCTGAGGAGCCACAGCATATAGAGGAAACCTTGGCGTATGGGATGGAGATGGTGTTTCTCAATTACAGTACATTCTCAGACAGTAGGACACTTATTAAGCCTCGCCACCACTAGCAGATGCTAAATTCATTAGACGAATGTCGCAATTAGCCCAACATGAAAGTGATTTGTAAGGCCGCATGTCATCTTTAGCTCATCACTGTACTTTACTAAAGCAAACAGAAATGAAAGGCAGTGGAGACACTGTTGCTGGTAGGGCTTTTCCTGCTGTGGATTCTCCTTTGTTTTGGGAAAGCTAATAACATCTGCTACGGAGATCCTTCTTACCATTAGACCCTAATAAATTGTGCTGTCTTTATTTGTTCTATCATGTGTGTGTGTGTTTTTTTGTAAAGCCTGTAGCTCAGTATGGAGACAAGGGTCTTCAGTTTTGCAGGTTTCTGCCGGAGACTTGTAACTGATTATAGCAGGGTTTTAATCAGGAAAACCCTGGTGGGTTGATATTGCAGTATGGTATGGATTTTATGGACTAGATAAATGGTGTGTTGAGGCCCTGGGTATTTGTGTCTGTAATGCGCCTATAAGAAAATGAGATGGCCAGCCACACATCATAGTATCCCAACACTGGACTTCATAATTGCAAAAACATCAGCTGATATTCAGGTGGTTCTAAAGGTTTTTTTGAGCAATGCCAAGGAAGAAACCTTATGTTCCACTGAGAAATGATGGTGAAATGTAGGAGGTCTGAAGAGCCATCACATATACAGGTTCTTTACACCATTTACATTATACGTATTTGATCATGTTTATTGTCATATTGAATTAAGCAATTTTAGATGTGAGGAAGCACATGGGACTTGCTTGTAATTCACTCATTTACTCACTCACTAATAGGTAGTATTGCATCACAGGGAGCACCGTTTCTCCCATTCTCTCACTATCCCTAACTACAAACCGGATTCCAAAGAAGTTGGGACACTAAACAAATAAATAGTAAAAACTGAATGCAATGATGTGGACATGGCAAATGTCAATATTTTATTCGTAATATAACATAGATGACAGATCAAAAGTTTAATCTGAGTAAATGTAACATTTTAAAGGAAAAATATGTTGATTCAAAATTTCACAGTGTCAACAAATCCCAAAAAAGTTGGGACAAGTAGCAATAAGTGGCTGGAAAAAGGAAATTGAGCATATAACGGACAGCTGGAAGACCAATTAACACTAATTAGGTCAATTGACATGATTGGGTATAAAAAGAGCTTCTCAGAGTGTCAGTGTCTCTCTGAAGCCAAGATGGTAAGAGGATCACCAATTCCACCATTGTTGCGCAGAAAGATAGTGCAGCAATACCAGAATGGTGTTACCCAGCGTAAAATAGCAAAGACTTTTAAGTTATCATCATCAAACATGCATAACATCATCAGAAGATTCAGAGAATTTGGAACAATTGCTGTGCGTAAGGGACAAGGCCATAAAACTCTACTGGATGTTCGTGATCTCCGGGCCCTTAAATGTCACTGCACCTCAAACAGGAATGCCACTGTCAAGGAAATAACAGAATGGGCTCAGGAATACTTCCAGAAAGCATTGTCAGTGAACACAATCAAATGGAAGACTGTTCTGTGGTCAGATGAGTCACAATTTGAAGTTCTTGGAACACTGGGATGCCATGTCATCCAGACCAGACAGGACAAGGATAACCCAAGTTGTTATCAACGCTCGGTTCAGAAGCCTGCATCACTGATGGTATGGGGTTCCATGAGTGCTTGTGGCATGGGCATCTTGCATGTCTGGAAAGGCACCATTAATGCAGAGAACTATGTTCAGGTTCTAGAACAACATATGCTCCCATCTAGACGTCATCTCTTTCAGGGAAAACCCTGCATTTTTCAACAAGATAATGCCAGACCACATTCTGCAGCAATCACAACATCATGGCTATGTAAGTGAAGGATCCGGGTACTGAAATGGCCAGCCTGCAGTCCAGATCTTTCACATATAGAGAACATTTAGTGCATCATAAAGAGGAAGGTGCGACAAAGAAGGCCCAAGATGATTGAACGGTTAGGGGCCTGTATTAGACATGAATGGAAGAGGATTCCTATTTCTAAACTTGAGAAACTGATCTCCTCTGTCCCCAGACGTCTGTTGAGTGTTGTAAGTTGGGATGCCACACAGTGGTAAAAAGTGGCCTTGTCCCAACTTTTTTGGGATTTGTTGACGCCATGAAATTTTGAAACGACATATTTTTCCCTTAAAATGATACATTCTCTTAGTTTAAACTTTTGATCTGTGATTTGTGTTCTATTCTGAATAAAATATTAGATGTTGGCACCTCCACATCATTGCATTCAGTTTTTATTTACAATTTGTTTAGTGTCCCAACTTTTTTGGAATCCGGTTTGTATATTCATAACCGTATCCCAATACTAACCCCACCCTTACTCTAACATCAACCATAAGCCTTACCCTAACCATAACTGACACATTGAGAGCCTTTTCCCAGCGGAGCTAGAATAACTTCCTCCCACAACAGTATACTGCACTTTTCCTGTAATATTTTACTGAGTACGTCAAAGATAGCGGCAAGGTGGCGCAGCAGGTAGTGTCGCAGTCACACAGCTCCAGGGGCCTGGAGGTTGTGGGTTCGATTCCCGCTCCGGGGACTGTCTGTGAGGAGTTGGTGTGTTCTCCCCGTGTCCAGGTGGGTTTCCTCCGGGTGCTCCGGTTTCCTCCCACAGTCCAAAAACACACGTTGCAGGTGGATTGGCGACTCGAAAGTGTGAGTGAATGTGTGTCTGTGTTGCCCTGTGAAGGACTGGCGTCCCCTCCAGGGTGTATTCCCGCCTTGCGCCCGATGATTCCAGGTAGGCTCTGGACCCCCTGCGACCCTAAATTGGATAAGCGGTTACAGATAATGGATGGATGGATGGACGTCAAAGATATCTTGCATGGATTCAGCAAAACCACCACTAGATAAGAGCTCAGTGCTGCTATGACATGTGCTGCTCCTTTTTAATCAAAAAGGCACTCATTTTCTGAGACCATTTTGGGCATAAGGAAGAAATATTTAAGAATGTACACTGATATCTGTTCTAACCTATAGTGCCGTTCCCGTAAAAGAAAGTGTTCACTCTCCCTGTCTCATTACCCCAGCAAAGCCCTTGTGTCTGAGTTATACGTACTTACTGTTAACAAGACAGCTCAAAGGAGAATTCTCACATCATACATGTGCTGCATTCCAATGAGCCTGTGCTTGGCTGTTAATCTGTGTCATTATTACCAGCCGGAGATTAAGCCTCATTATGTCTTGTTTCTGGAGGTGAATTCATAGAGAGCTTAATCTTCCAAATCGGATCATTTAACGGAATGAAGTTATGGAGTTACGTCAACTGCGGGGCACATGCAGGATCGTAACATGGAAAGTGGGAATTGATTTCTCGACATGGATCCCTTTTAATGGGTTAATTGTAATCTCATTAAACTCCATGTCTGATCCGTTTAAAAGTATTTAAGCTTTACGATCCTGACCCCTGACCGGCAAGTTCAGACCCAGTTCCTCAAAAGATGGGACAGTAGGTACAACAGAACTCAAACAGTCACCAAAATTCAATGACAGACCTCATCAGGCTCACTGGGGTTTTATTGTTGTTGTTGTTGTTGTTTGATTTAATTTGTTTGTTTTTCCTATAGTAAAGTGTTATTAGTCTTTAATTTCACAAGTCAGCAAGTCTCCCCCAATCAAACAATCCCATCTGCCTCAAGATGTTGTGGGTGTACATTTGCTTCTTCCAAGACACATGAGGCCAACCCACTGTTTTTAAGGGGATGAAGGGGATGAATGACACCTGAAAACATGTCCCTATCATAAATAATATAATAAGACAAATATAACTAGTATATGAATACAATTCATAAGGAAAACATGGCTAATTCCTACATAACACCTAGCTGCTTTCTGTCTTGACTACCACTTTCACCTACAGTCCTAACTTCTTTAGAATTGAGGATTGTAAATCCAGACCAAACCAGCCTGATCCTTCCATAAACACGTCTCTTCATGCCTGGCATTGTCAAGCACTGATATAGCACCCTGTATTTTACCACTTAGCACTCTGTATGGAGCTCTCAGTCTTCAGTGTCCCAGACTGCCTTCACTCTTTTGCAATTAGACTGCCTGTCATGTCACGACAAAGGAAAAGACACAGAACAATGTAAAACAGTCATGGCTAAAACAGGGGGAAGGACAAGTCAGTGGAGGACAGCATGGATTCCATGGATATTTTGATGTGTGTGTATATATATATATATATATATATATATATATATATATATATATATATATATATATATATATATATATATATATATCCATAGTAACCAGCCAAACATATATACATATTTGCATGAAATAACATGCTGTGTTGTCCATCTGTCATAACCGTACTTTGAATGAATTTTTTCAGAGAAACTAGAAATGGTTTCTTTATTGTCACCAACCAACAAAAGAACAAATTACAGGGAATATTTAATTTGCCTTATTGATGTCAAAATCAACAGTGAAGGACAGGCATGACATGTTATTTTTGAAGCTTTGTGGGTGATGTAGAACACTGTTTTTCACACAGCCAGCTATGCCCAGATGAGAAGAGGGCCCATTTTTTTTATCACTTTGCGCATGGCTAGGAATCTCAGGAAACTATTAGGCAGTTAGCATTCTCTCACAAGTGTGTTAAGTCCAAATTGCTTTTTATTACCAGTGTTCTTACATGGTACGTACATGTATTGAAGGAAGCACCTTGAAGCAACCTTGAAAAATTTAGGTCTGAGGGAATTGAACATGAAGACCCCTAAAGCATACTGTTGGAGCTTTGGTCTGAACATTAGCCTTATGTTTATCTCTTGCAGTTAGCCACATGGGATTCGGTGCATAGCCTCAATGGGAGCTTGAAGGAGAGTCGGATTGAGAATGGCATGCAAGGGGTGACGGTAAAAGTAGTGACCCTCCTGGTGAGACCTGTATTTATTATTCAATTTTAACCAAACTTGGTCCTATATCAATCTTAGCAAACATTGGTTTTGTTAGCCTTTATTCTGTGTGATACAATGCGTGTCTTCTTCCTGAAGGAGGACCCGTTCGTCATGGTGGCGGAGAACATACTCGGACAACCTAAGAAGTACAAAGGCTTCTCCATCGATGTCCTAGATGCTTTGGCCAAGATGCTGGGGTTTAAATATGATATCTATCAGGTGGCAGACAGCAAGTACGGCTTGCAGCTTCCCAATGGCTCATGGAACGGCATGATCGGGGAGCTGATCAACAAGGTGGGTTCTTCTAGCAGACAGTCCCCAGGCTGGCAAGCAAATCCAATATAACATAGTGAGTCTAGGTATTTGGGTATCCCTCTGTTAGCATTTGCAGGTCAATTAGCATGTGGATGCTCCATCTCTTAGGTTCTGGACCTCAATTTGGCATGGGAATCACAGAGGGTAATTAGAAATGCATGCTTAAAGTAGCTGCTGATGCATGCTGCACCTTCTGTCTAATTAATTAGGGATCCTTAAACCAAGACAGGCCTGTCAGGACTCCTCGAGTCCCGCTGGGAATTCTGACTCTGAATCTGTTTCTGTCTCTGCAGAGGGCCGATCTTGCAGTGTCAGCCATCACCATAACTCCAGAGCGGGAGAACGTGGTGGACTTCAGCAAACGTTACCTGGACTACTCTGTAGGGATCCTGATGCGTAAACCAGAAGAAAAGATCAATATCTTCTCACTGTTTGCACCGTTTGACCTCGCAGTCTGGGCCTGCATCGCAGCAGCTATCCCTGTGGTCGGCGTCCTGATCTTCCTGCTGACCCGGATGCAGTCCTTACGCTCCCAGAACCCTCCAGGAACTCACCAGTCTCCTTCCATGTCCAGCTCCTTGCACAGTGCTATATGGATTGTATATGGTGCATTTGTTCAGCAAGGTAACTGAGACAGAATTTGTAATCATTCCTCTGGCAAACCTCCCAGGGTCATACCAGTTTAGCAATGGGTTTACCTAGCATCCAGACATCAGGGCAAGCTTTGGCAAGACAGAAAAGCTTTGCCAGACTGTTTAAGAGTAAGGCATCTGTCCTCTCTGCAAAGATTCTTTCTTCTTTAAAATGCTTGAAGGAATATGTACGCCGGAAGGTCAAGCTGAGTTGAGCAGGAAGCTAACTACCTAATAATGAACAGACTACTGAGTAGATATTTATGATCATTAAGGAGCAATTTCTTAATTATTACTGGTGCACCATCTATGCTGTTTATTTGCAGAGGGCCGATATAGCCGTGCCTTCTCTCAGCAAATTTGTTATTAAAAATCCAAGGGAGATCAGGCTTCCAGCTTCCCGGCTCTTAAAGACATGGCATTGTGGTTTGCTCCTGAATGTGGCACACGTGTAGAACAGTCTAATGTTGTTTAATGCATGTAAGCTGCAAAGGACCGTGCTGGAGGTGCCTTTGAGCTGGGAAAAATAGGAAGCCCTGGGTGTGATCCAAGCAAGGCAAAATGCAGTAAAATGACTAGCTCAGCAAGTGCGGCGTGACGCTCCAGCTGCATCTATTACTGCCTGGCACTCAGCCGCCAAACGCTTTTATGCCAAACAGCCAGTGATTAAATCAGGGGAGGCGCTGTCCCATTAGTCCTTAGTTTGCCACCATCTCGGGCTTTCTGAGAACACAGAGGTGCACAACAAGGCGCAGTGAGGGATCTGATTCAACGCAAGTTTTCGACGTTTATCCTTTTACTGAACTCACTTTGACAGGTGGAATTAGCATGTGTGAGCCAGATAATGAGCTCAGCATAGAGTTTGTGTTTCGCCCTTCACAGCAGTTGTTCCATCTTACTCTAAAGACAAAGGTTAGCTCTTTGGAATTGCATGTTTTTTTTTTTTTGTTTTGTTTTGTTTTTTTTTTTTCCAGAAATTATTCACTGGTGCATGTCTGGGGTGTTATTATCATATTTTGATTTGTTAATTCCCCGCTGCAGGTGGTTTCCTTCTCTGTTGTTGCTCTAGGGCTTTGTTTTGGGAGTTCAGGGCCAGGATTACGTGCATCACTTTTGGATCTGATGGAAATGCACTGAATTAAATTAAACATTTTTTTCAACATATTCTCAACATATTTGAACTTGGGTTCACTAGAATGAACTGAATTGAAGAAAACAATGTAGGCCAGGTGCACCCCAAGTGTTTTTGAAAATTAATCTTCATTTTTGAAGTTTAAAATGATGAAGATTAAAAGCTACAATTGGGCTCTGTATTTTTACAATTTTTTATTTGCCTCTGTCAAGGTTTTATTAGCCACTGCAATGCCATGTACTTTGCAGGCCATTTTACCTTCACAAAATAATAAGTCTCTGATAGAACAACTAGCAACATAGCTAGCATTGAAAATCCCACAACACCAACGCAGTTAGCAGGGAATATGCATCTGCATAGTCCCTAAATACCAATAGAGGTAGCAATGAATGTATGCCTGAATGTTAACATAATCTAATTTGCATATAGCTAAATAGAAGCTTGTAGCTTTGAGCTGTTGTTAGCAACATTAGCATTTTTGCAGAAGATCTAAATGTGCAATCCTTCCCCAGGTGGAGACTCTGTGGTGGGCTCAGTGGCTTTGCGGATTGTAATGGGCAGCTGGTGGCTCTTTACTCTTATCGTGTGCTCGTCCTACACAGCAAACCTGGCGGCCTACCTAACAGTGTCACGCATGGACAACACCATACGGTAGGTGCCCACAGGCTCTGAATTGAAAGATACAAAACTGTCACATATGAACGCAACATATGTGTCTCTTTGACTGTAGATTTTTTTGGAGGGCACCTGGAAGATGTGTTCTGCCTGGGTGCTAGCTGACTGTACTGAAAAGTCACCGTGTGGCCATCTTTGTATGGCTATATGGCATAAATGAATTGAGTGCTAAAACCAATCTGCCTGGACTGAACCTATAGCAGTTAGTCCACTATTAACATGCATCCATATCCAGCTTTTCTCTCACAGCATTTTTAAAACAAGATGGTACGTAGAAAAAGAGGGGAAAAGAAGCATTGTTCAGGTCATCTTTTAATGTGTTATCTTTCATGGTCATTTAAGCTCTCATCCTTCCAGGGTCTTAATTACTTAATGTATTCTTGCTTCAGTTTGGTTTACAACTTCACAATGCTCTTTCAAGAAAAGAGAAGCATGAATTTATTGGGACCACATGTTTAGATCCTTTTGTTGGGCCATTTATTGAAACAAATTGGTCTGCTAGTAGTGGTGTGTTGAACTTCAGAGAGTCTAGACAGTAATTGCCAACCATTTTCGGGTCCCCCCTGTTTCTAAGAGCCTAACATTTTCCTTCAGTCCTCAATGGGTTGGAGCAAATATATGAACTAACCTGGAGGCCTTGGAGACCAGGTAGGGAACGAAACCTAGTAACCATGAGAAAGACAATCCCAATACAAACATTTGTTGGCCATTTCAAGACTTAAGCCCATTTCAAATAATAATAAACCTAATGGAGAAAAGGTTAATTATAACTGCAGGTCCTTGTCTACCCTCTCATTTGTCTGAGGGACAACCACTTTTAAATCTCCCCCTCATGGACTTCAGCTCAGCCTCACCAGGCTAGTTACAGAGATCTTCTTTTGGTTAGCACTTGGCTGTCAAGTCCAGGAGACTGTGGCGACTTGCTGAGACACTGCCTACTGTAAAATATGCCTGAGAGCAACTAGGCGCTCTCCAGGGTGCTCAGAATGTCTGCACGTTGGTGCTTCAGCACCCTGGAGAGGGCCCGGCCGATCTCAGGCATGTTTGCCAGTAGGTAGTGGGCTGCTTATTCTTCGATCTGGTCTTTTCCTTCTCTCCCAGTGGGATCAAATAATGGCTATCTCTCTGTGTGTGTAACACTTGTCAGCTCTTCAGAAGGCTCTCCCATAACTTTCACTATTGCTTTGTTTAATTGTGTCTTTCATTCATTTGTTTGATTCATTGTTTGGCAATTTCAAAGCTTTTGTTTCCTTCACTTAATGAATTTCAGAGTGCGTGAAAACCTCGGCAGGACACCCGGCCTACATTTTCCCTCACCGCCGTGATTTGTGTGGAGCTAATGTGCCGTTCGTCTCCTTCAGGCTTTAATTGCCAGAGCTTTTGTTGTTCCATTATCCACCACCACCACCCCCTCACTTTCCAGGATGATCGGACTGCTCTAGAACCTTCTAAACAGTGCCGTTTTTCTCCCGTCACTCTCCTGTTTTATTGACGGAGGTGCTGTTTTGGAGAAGAGGCCCTGGGGCAGTCTAATCACATTGCTTTCCACAAATTTGGAGAAGTGTATGAGCTGTCCCACTGGGCATACTGTAGAGTTTAAATTCAGTGTTTATGCCAGGTATACTAATCACAGAGCAGGTGGAAGATGGTGGTCTGTGGATAACTATAAATTTAGAGTCCCACAGAGGACATAAGTAGCCCTATCTACTCCATCTTAAAGGAAAACACACCCTAGAGTAGAGTTTAAATAGTCACTGTAGAGTTAACTGCTGCCAGTTATTGACAAGTAGGGAACACTCTGCTGTGATGGAAGGCCATAGTTGTATGTGACACACACACAAACACAAACACAGTTAATTCCATTTGCTTAATTCCATTAGAAATTATTACAGTCGGTGGTAGATGTGCCTGATCTAATACAACATGACCTTCTGGTATGAACCATTACCAAATATTACGTAACATTACCACAAATGATTATGTCTATGATTAGTTTGTAGTTCCACCGTGCTGTATATTTACAACATGGCCAACTTGGTCGAAACGTTCTTGTCTCACACCTTTTCCAACTGGCATTTGACTTTCTTTTCCCCATCACTGTCACACCATGCTCATAATCCCGCTGTGTCCTGGCCTGCTTAGATTTGTTAGATGACCCACCCTCCCATTGTGAGTCCAGATGAGGCCCAGCGCCTTCTTTGTTGCTCTACATGTGTCTGGATTTCTTTCACGTCCTGTTGATCAATGCTGCATGACTCAGCCCTCGCTCTCTGTTCCTCCTGAATCTAAATCTGGAGCTGACCAGAGGAGAGGGTGAAGGTGTGGATTTAGCTCATGGTGCTGATATTTTGTGGCATGTGAATGGCATTTTCTGCCTGTCAGCTTCAACATAAAACATTTTCATCACACATATCTGACACTGATATGGCACCTGAGGTGTGTAGGCCACTGTGAGAAGTTGGTGAACACACACTTTGAATGGAGATGTTCAAGAAGTGCTTTGTACCTCACATGCAGGTGTCTTAGTTTTCTGTGAAGGTGTAAATGAATTCAGAGGTCATCAACCCAGTGCTGACCCAATGCTTTATGGTTTCTTCAGCAGGCGACAAAAAAAAAGGAGGAAGGAAAAGCTGAACAACAGAATCCTTTTCATCCATGGCTTGGTATTTATGCTGATGCTTTGTGCTTTAGTATTTTCTGTGACTTTTTTTCTGTCTAGCTGACCTTCTTTTACAAAAGCCAGTACATTGCACAGTGTCCTTCTTGGCTTGCTGCTCCACACCTCCTTCATAACCAGGCCTTGACCATATTCTCAACATTTCCTCAAACTTTTGGGGTTACCTTGGTTGCTTATTCCTTCCCTCTTCCCACTACGTATGTAGGTTAGCGTCCCAAAGACAAGGTTGTGAGAGTGAGTTATTCTGGCCTTGTCCCACTGTGTTCCTAGAGTACTCATGTAATCATGTCTCCACTTTCTCTTTCTCTTGTACAGGACGTTTCAGGACTTGGCGAGACAGATGGACTTGGATTATGGTACAGTACGGGACTCAGCAGTGTATGATTATTTCCGGGCCAAAGGCACAAACCCCCTGGAGCAGGACAGCACTTATGCTGAGCTGTGGAGGACCATCAGCAAGAACAACGGCCAGGACTATTCTGTGTCCAGCCCCTCAGAGGGCATCCGCAAGGTATTTGTCATTGCCTGGAAGGTCTCGCCAAAACATCACCATAAAACTTCCACAAAACCTACATGGTTGAGTAAAATGTGAATAGAGGACATGGTTCTAGGAGTGAAAACTGATGGGTCGTAGTGGATGTGGCTATGACCACTATGGATTAGGCAGAAGCAGAACTACTGCCCTGTGTATGTGGTTATGATCCTAATATTACACACCTAGCTACAGCTGCAGTTATTTTATAACTGATTAGTAACAGCTAGGAAACTTACAACTTGCTACTATATCATTAAGTTATGTATATTATGTTATTACCTACTTATTACTGGCCTAAATTGTAAAGGCCAACTGCAGTGCGGTATCATTATTTTTATATCTACATTATTCTCCATGATGAATGCAGAACACAAACTGGAGATTAGGAAGCATTTGTCCTGTCGCCTTTTTAACAACTCTGTTATGACATGTCAACAAACCCAAGCAGTGCCCAAGCAAATACACTCAGCTTCCCAAACACTGTGGCATGTTTGCTTGGTTACATCAGTTAATCTCCAGAAAACCAGGAGCCAAATTCATGCACCTCAAATGTTTAACTAATTCCCTAAGCTAATTATTGTGAGCAACACTTACAATATTTCAACGCATCCATGGAGACTTTTACCAAGGCACAGAATTTACAGAATGATGCCCCTTCCTTTTCCAAAACATAATATTTTCAATCACGAGTTGTACACAAAGGCTGCTAATGTGACACCAGCTGCTTTTGATTCAAACAATGGCTAGTTGTGCTCTTTGTTCAAGGGAGCGAACAAGAAAACAAAGTAGTTAATGATGACAAACACAGAGGAAGAAGCAAAGAAACTTAGTTAGGGTTATTTTTCTGTGGCGTCATGTAATGAGTTTGAATAGTGGAGTCCTTACTCTCATTGTTCTGATCTGAGAGCGTCTGCAGCTTAATAAGATTCTAGTAGGAACTTTTTATTTTCTCTGATGAGCAGCTTAACACGTTAATCATTTCAGTGGTATTCCACCACCTCAGTCCCTATGGCTGGAACACCGTATAGTCAATACTTAAAATGTCTCCTTCAGTAGCTGAAAAGAAGCTCTAAGTATGTGACTGGTAGGGATCATCTCAGTCCAGAGGCAGTGATGAAATTTTAATTTCTGAAATCAGCATTTTTATTAAAAATACAGGCTACAAAATGGTTCCTAGTAGAATGCATATACTTTTTAGTAACGCTGATAATTCATATGTCATATACTCGAGGGCATTCTTAATTAACAGTGTTAACGTATAAACTCTGTGTCTGGTGAGATTAGACATTCCACTTGTAGTCCAATCATAGTCCAATAAATCTCCTAAAATTGCAACTTTAAAGAAGAAGTGAAAAAAACCTTCTTAACTCTCAATGAAACTCAATGTAAAAAGATTTTATTCCAAGTTGTTTTGGAGCATCTCTATTGGTCCGTTCAACATGAAATTTCCACACAATGTGAAGGAAAGCTGCTGTGTTTCAGTGATGCAGTAAACTTTTTTAATTGGACAGTGACGACATGGAAAGTGATAAAAACAAGGGTTGTTCAAAAATGAAAACGGTGGGACTACTAACAAACATTATAACTCTGGCTTTTAGAGGCATGGCACTTTTCAATCATCCAAATCATTGAATTTTGGGAATGTTGTTGAGAATACCAGTGTTAGATGTGGTTATAACATGACGGTGTTTGCTTCCACAGGCAAAGAAAGGACCCTATGCATTTCTGTGGGACATGGCAGTTGTGGAGTACGCTGCACTGACAGACGATGACTGTACAGTCACCGTGGCCGGCAACAGCATGAGCAGTAAGGGCTATGGGATCGCCCTCCAGCACGGCAGCCCCTACAGAGACCTCTTCTCCCAGAAGTAAATATATACACTGTAATATAATAATAAGAATAAGAATAATCTAACCTGAATTTGCCATTCAAAGAGCACTTTGCTGAATGCCATTAGAAACGTCCTAGGTCTCCCTCCAATACTCGCTGTTTCAGCATTGTTCCTGTGCATGCTTTCTCTGTTTCCAATATTCACCCATCATTTCTACAAACTGGATTCCAAAAAAGTTGAGACACTAAACAAATTGTGAATAAAAACTGAATGCAATGATGTGGAGGTGCCAACATCTAATATTTTATTCAGAATAGAACACAAATCACAGATCAAAAGTTTAAACTGAGAGAATGTATCATTTTAAGGGAAAAATACGTTGTTTCAAAATTTCATGGCGTCAACAAATCCCAAAAAAGTTGGGACAAGGCCATTTTTTATCACTGTGTGGCATCCCCCCTTCTTCTTACAACACTCAACATACGTCTGGGGACAGAGGAGACCAGTTTCTCAAGTTTAGAAATAGGAATGCTCTCCCATTCATGTCTAATACAGGCCTCTAACTGTTCAATCATCTTGGGCCTTCTTTGTCACACCTTCCTCTTTATGATGCACCAAATGTTCTCTATAGGTGAAAGATCTGGACTGCAGGCTGGCCATTTCAGTACCCGGATCCTTCTCCTACATAGCCATGATGTTGTGATTGCTGCAGAATGTGGTCTGGCATTATCTTGTTGAAAAATGCAGGGTCTTCCCTGAAAGAGATGACGTCTAGATGGGAGCATATGTTGTTCTAGAACCTGAACATAGTTCTCTGCATTAATGGTGACTTTCCAGACATGCAAGCTGCCCATGCCACAAGCACTCATGCAACCCCATACCATCAGTGATGCAGGCTTCTGAACGGAGCGTTGATAACAACTTGGGTTATCCTTGTCCTCTCTGGTCCGGATGACATGGCGTCCTAGTGTTCCATAAAGAACTTCAAATCGTGACTCATCTGACCACAGAACAGTCTTCCATTTTGCCACACTCCATTTTAAAAGACCCAGAGCCCAGTGCAAACGTCTGAGCTTGTGGAGCTTGCTTAGAAATGGCTTCCTCTTTGCACTGTAGAGTTTCAGCTGGCAACGGCGGATGGCGCGGTGGATTGTGTTCACTGACAATGCTTTCTGGAAGTATTCCTGAGCCCATTCTGTTATTTCCTTGACAGTGGCATTCCTGTTTGAGGTGCAGTGACGTTTAAGGGCCCGGAGATCACGAGCATCCAGTAGAGTTTTACGGCCTTGACCCTTATGCACAGCAATTGTTCCAGATTCTCTGAATCTTTTGATGATGTTATGCAAGGTTCATGATGATAACTTAAAAGTTTGCTATTTTACGCTGGGTAACACCATTCTGGTATTGCTGCACTATCTTCTGCGCAACAATGGTGGAATTGGTGATCCTCTTACCATCTTGGCTTCAGAGAGACACTGACACTCCGAGAAGCTCTTTTTACACCCAATCATGTTGTCAATTGACATAATTAGTGTTAATTGGTCTTCCAGCTGTTCGTTATAGGCTCAATTTCCTTTTTCCAGCCACTTATTGTTACTTGTCCCAACTTTTTTGGGATTTGTTGACACTGTGAAATTTTGAGTCAACATATTTTTCCTTTAAAATGTTACATTTACTCAGATTAAACTTTTGATCTGTCATCTATGTTCTATTACGAATTAAATATTTACATTTGCCATCTCCACATCATTGCATTCAGTTTTTATTCACAATTTGTTAAGTGTCCCTTTTTTTGGAATCCGGTTTGTATTTTATAAAGAGACCGTCTGTGAGGAGTTGGTGTGTTCTCCCCGTGTCCGCGTGGGTTTCCTCCGGGTGCTCCGGTTTCCTCCCACAGTCCAAAAACACACGTTGCAGGTGGATTGGCGACTCGAAAGTGTCCGTAGGTGTGAGTGTGTGAGTGAATGTGTGTGTGTCTGTGTTGCCCTGTGAAGGACTGGCGTCCCCTCCAGGGTGTATTCCCGCCTTGCGCCCGATGATTCCAGGTAGGCTCTGGACTCCCCGCGACCCTAAATTGGATAAGCGGTTACAGATAATGGATGGATTTTATAAAGAATCATCAGTGATCTACAGGTGATTTAAAGTTTAGAGGAGGATGTGTGTAAGTTATATGCAAGTATTTTATCTCCATTTTACTGTTGTAATATTTCTGTCTTTAAATTTTTCCCAGTTCACTGGTAAACAAGATCAGTTGCATTTAGACAACAGCTCTGATTGTCCAGGGGCGGCGGGTGGCCTTGAAGTCACCTTTTTAATTACCAGCATGGGATTGGGCTTAGAGGATTTTAGAGAAGCTCTGGGAGTGGAAGAGTTCTCACTACGGATTTTTACAACGCTCAGGGAAAACATGTGACATGCTAGCAAATGACTTGCGTTACTGCATCTCAATGGGAATGCTGTACTCAAGCAACAGATGGGAGAAGAGGCTTAAAATAGTCACTTCTTTATAGCGTTTGACACATGCGATCATAACCAAGCTCTTGTTAGCCTGGGTTACACAGGTAGGTTGAAAGGGAATGACAGTGAAGGTATGGATATGTTATCAACTAGCTCCACTTTTCATTAAGTGCAGAGCTTTGTTCCATTAGTTGCAGTTTCATGGGCCCCATTTTTACCCATTACAAATTGATCCCTTTGCGAACATAACAGATGCGGGAAGATTATCCAAATCTCCACATAATCACTCGTAACCAATTAAGGCTGCATAATCATATCGCTTTCTGCATTTGAAGAAGCAGGAGAGTCATCCTCGTCCTGCTCGCCTGCCTTCTCACGTATCCCATATCGATCCGTCCAGAATATCCCAGCCTGACTCAACAGCTCGCAACAACGGGCCGCATGCGATTACCGTGCAGCCTAAGCTTATGTAACTCTCCCAGGTCTGCACCGGAGTCTTAATGATTGCCAGGCTTCTCAGTCAGTGCAACCCCCACAGGTTCTTACCCAATTACTCCTTCAAAATGTTGGAAGGAGCACTTTTGTGACTGTCCGCAATGACTGGACATGCCTAAGAATAGGTCGTTTCATCACAGCAATGAGACCTAGTGCTGCAGAGTGCTAAGACCTTGACTACAGTCAGGCTTCAACTGTTTGAAGTAATGGTGTGATTTCAGATGGATTACGTCATGATGTTTGAAAGGTGGACAACGGTGAAAGTCTGAATCACTGCTCTTTAGTTTGTGATTCTGGAATGAAGATCTTTGAGTTGTAGCAGGTGTAGAGTTAGTAGTGGGTTCGCCAACGAAAAAAGTACATCTTTATTTCAGAGCATCTTAAACCATGGCAGCTGCATTTTTGAGACAGCTGCGAGAACATTACAAGATTATTAAAGGTATTATTAGATTTTCTTTTACTTGACATTGACCTTCCCTGAGTATAATATCCTTATGGTCACTGGGAGTACCACAGGTTCATTTGCACTGCCACAGATCCAGCCCCACTGTGCCCTAAAGAACTCTGCCACTCAGAAACGGAAATGAAGCAAGCGAATGCCTTTGACCCTGTGGAACCCCGAACCACAGACTGAAGCACTAACAGCCGATGAAATTCAGAAACATCCCACGTCTACAGACTTGATTGTTGACTCGAAGGATGTCTCTTGAGTCCAAGGCATGTCCTCAGTTAAGGGCTAGTTTGGAGATGCCCTTGCCAAGTTAGTCACCTGTGTTAGTGCTAACAGACCTTCTTATAATTATAAACCACATCATCTACATATACATTTTCGCAAATCGTTGATGACTAAGTTGCTATGAGGAATGGCAACCACCACTAAGCATATTATTTACATCTTAGCATTAACCCAGACTTAGGGCCATTGCTATGTTCACTAACACTGTCAGCAGCAAACCGAACGCTCTCAAACTTTAATGCCATTCTCATCAACTATATCATAGTATTTAAGTAGATTTAAAGAGGTGAGTTTCCAGAGCAGCTCAAGCTACATGCTAACTCCCTGGGGGCCAGCTGCGAGGAAGCTCTGGGGCTAATAGGCCCATAAAGCAGCATGTCATCTTCGCTAGAGAGGGGGATTCATCTTACTTTGCCCATCTCTCTCACACACCATCATCCTCCATTCCCATCCTGCTCCCATTTATCTTGGGCTCTCTCGCAAGGTGCACCGTGTGCCTCTTTTCATCCCGGAAATTGCGGTGGCTTTGTGGCTTGCCCACGGGGGTGGTTGGGTGGTGGTAATGGTGGCATCTCTCTGCCTTCCTCCAACCTCTAATTAAACATTTCCTCACATTCCTCTCCCATGTTTGTTTCATTTTTTTCCATTTCTGTCAGTGAGCGACCACAAAAAAGTTGACATTTAATTAAGCCAGCAGAGGGATTAAATGCTTCTGAAGAGCGTAATGCCGTCACGTCAGGTTCCAAATGCCGGTTTTATGCAGTGTCCCTTGAGGACAAAGAGTGTGTTACGTTGTAACATCAAACACTGTTCTTACAGTAGCACAGTCTTTCATAGAGCTGAGGTGTATTAAGGAAGAGAACAGTATGTGGATTTAATGAAAGACCTTTGATAAGACTTAAAATGTCAATGTCTAATAAAGTAGTGCCTAGTCTTATATATAAAACCTTGCTCCTCAGGTGAAGTACGTAATTAGCCATCTTGTTTTAGCACACAGGACTCTCTACTACATTGTACTGCACTGTATGTGTACAAACACTCAAAGTACAGCAGTTTTGCGGTCTAATTGTGGAGCTTGAAAGAGCCACACCCACTTCTCCACATTAATGAAATCTGTGGCATGCTTTAGTCAAAACACCACAAGGATAAGACCCCACAGCAGCATTCTTCCCCTATCTAAACAGCCCAATTCAGAATGCCTGCTTTCAGCGTCTGTTCCTTTAAATGATAATGAGCTGCTCGCTTTTCACCCTGACCCCGAGCACACAGCAGTGAGGAGCGAGGAGCAGAAGCTCTGGTTTTTAGATGTTTTTGCTCTGTTCTCTTTCTTCTCCTTTCTCTGTTTTTACTCAGTGCTCTTATTTCTCCACACTCGTTGTGTCTATCTTGCCATGCGGGTCCAGCGCTGTAATTGGACAGACTCAGACGAGGGGGCGGGACAATTCTGAAGTCTCTGCACTTTGACATCAGAAGCGTAGCAGAATCAGAACATCTCAATTTATCCTGTGTTTGCTGACCTTGAGCACACAGAAAAATGACTGGGGGGTCTTGTTTGACAGTGTGTGGGTTGTTGGGCTTCAGATTTCTACATTAATGTGCGCATGCAGTCATTGCAAAATGCAGAATCCTTTTTGCACCAAAAGTCAGGGATGAAAGTACAAGGTCCCCAATAAATTATAATATAATATCACTCATAACCTGATGCTGTCTGAGCAAACTTACTAGTCCTGGCAAACAGTGCTTCACTACAAAGTGGCATAGTATAATGTCCTTCTGAATTCTGGTCCTAACCTGATGCTGGAACATTAAAATCTGTTTTCTCACTTTGTTGTGTAACAGGACATGTCTAGAGCTTCGGTCACTCAGTAGTTCAATACCTTTCTCTTACAGGATCCTGGAGCTGCAGGAGAAAGGTGACCTGGACGTGCTGAAGCAGAAGTGGTGGCCTCGTTCAGGCCGCTGTGACCTGAGCGGTCACTGGGGGTCTCAGCCCGATGGCCGCTCGCTCAAGCTGCACAGCTTTGCCGGTGTCTTCTGCATCCTGGCTGCCGGGCTGGTGCTGGCTTGCCTGGTGGCCGCCCTGGAGATGTGGTGGAGCAGCAACCGTTGCCGGCAAGAGCAGCCCAAAGAGGTGACCGAGCACAGGGCCAGGAGGCCCGCGCAGGGCGACGACACTGCCACACTCTACTTTAAGGATCCAGCCGCAGACGCGAGCCCAGACTTAGTCGAGCTCCAGTACACTCAGTTATAGGTGTGCTCTGCTGAAATCAAAATTGGTCCCTTTATCTTAAACAGATAATAGACATAAGATTTAGGCCATTTACACTTTTTTTTTTTTTTGCATCCATCCCACCTCTCTACTTAACCAAGCACAGGGAAAGAGCGTCTATACTCTTTACTAATACAAGGTTATCTTATTTGTTATTGGGGTTTGGGTGAAATTATACCACTCTGAATACGTATCGATAGAGTTTATCATAGCTAGGACCTTACAAGATTATAACTGCGCTGTAATGGATCTTTTTTAGTCACAATTCTCAAGTTTCAACTACTATATCTGTCTTTTTTGTCCATATCATGACTATAGCAGACTTCCATTTGCCTTGCCAGCTTTTACATGAGTGAACTGCCTCTAAAAAAAGAGCAGGAGTTGTACAACATCTTCCAAATCCCAATAACTGAAAAGTAAATTCACTAATATGGAATATAGATTTGTTTAAAGACAAACAAAACAAATCTTTTCAAATATTGAACCAAAAAATTTGTATTGAAGAAAAAAAAATATTGGAAAACATATTGAAGGAAAAAAATGTGTGTCCCAAGCATAACTTGCAAACAAATGATTTGTGTGATGGTGTGTAATGGCGCAAACTATTGGTCTTATAATAATTGGATGATACATTCATGCTCGATTTGTTTACACTTCTCCATTGTTTGCTTTGTGTAGTGCCCTCACTGAACGTCTGAATCACTGAGCTGTCACTCTTGAGCGAGAAAGCAGCGGCGTCCGACTGATCAGTGAGCAACTGGAACTGTGGGAACTGGAAAACAAAAATCATTTCACAATTGATTTGTTTGCAAATTCTGATTCCATATTCTGGGAAGCTCCATGGTCTTGGAGCTCTCCCCAAAGTAAAACAGGGCCTTTTTCCATCTTCCATTTTTTTTTTTTTTTTTTTTTTTTTTTTTTTTTTACAAAGGCTTTATTTAGTTCCATCACTGACACGTTATATTTAGCAAATAAAAATGGTAGCTTTGCTCATCTGCTTACCTCTGAACTCAGCAAGGAGCAGGTTTTCCACTCTCTCGCCTCACTTTACGATGAATCCGAAGCCGTTCAAATGTGCATTCAATCCCCTCCGTCTCAACATAATCCAAAGTGCATGCGAAAGACTGGGAAGGCTTAACGTGGATCCATAAACTAAAGTGTGAGCAAAGAGGATGCTTGCATGGGTCTGTGTGTTCAGTAACCACCCCATCCCCTCCCCCCACCCCCCCCCCCCCACCCCCCCAAAAAAAAATAGAGCCAAAAACAAAAAAACAAAACAGATAAATAATTAAATAAATAAACGCAATCTTAAATCAGAACCCAAGAGTCATTACTCCCAGCAATCCAAGCGTCTGACATCTCATTTTATTTGCAATTCTATGTCATTGGTGACCAGTTTGAATTTCTCTTTACTATTCTTTTATTTTTTATTTTCTTTCTTTCTCGATATGTTTATGATCTCGTGCAGGTTACTAAGGATTACAGAGTGGGAAGGGTTTCAGATCCATTGAGATATAATGATATTTCTACTGCTTCATCGGAGGGGAGGAAGGACATTTGGACAGAGAGAGAGAGAGACTGGGATGAAGCAGAGGCTATTGACACAGGTCAGAATAGAGCTCGTAAGATCTGACACGTTGCTGCGTGCTGTCCGAAGGGGCCGACTGGGAATGGCGGGGGGTGGGGGTCTTCAATGGGAGGGAAGAGAATTGGGGTTATTAGAAATGTCTAGGGAACATCTAACACTAGCCATTTTGTTTGCTTCTAGTTTCTTACAGTTTCTTTTCTTAGGTTCTGTTCTGTTTCTGTCTTCTTGTACTACTTTAATTTACAGTCCAATAAATTGTAGGGAAAATTCTAGAAGGGCATAACTGTTTTGGGAGAGGTCCAACATGGTCAAACAGATTTACACAGTGCCAATACGACCTATGTTAAATGGTAATACATTTTTTAGAGTTTTGAAGGCTACATGACAACTACATTAGCCCTTAATGAACACGGACACAAACATTTATAAATAAAACTTATTCCATTTGACTTTAAAACATGTCATGAATTTTAATCAAAATTTAAACAACTGTAATGACATTATATTTGTCTTCACTGGTCCAGTTTATTTGAATGAGAATTGATAAAATGTTATATGAAGAATTAGAATCACTATTTTGCCCAATCCGTGCAGAGAAACACACATTTACACACACACTAGTGAACACCAGGGGCAGTGCCCGGAGCGGTGGGCAGCCCTGGCCACAGCACTCTGGAAGCATTTAGGGGTTTGGTGCCTTGCTCAAGGGCACTTCAGTCATGACCTACCGGCTCTGGGGTTCAAACCAGCAACCTTCCGGTTCCATGCCCTAATCACCAGGCCACGACTGCCCTGTAGGGACTCACTTTCCTTAAGGTCCAACAAAAACCTGTCATCCAAAGTGACCAAATTACCAAAATTAATGGAAAAGAACTGCAAAGTCAGTTCATAGTTTGGCATCAAAGTTGACAAACGTTGCCTTTATGAGAGTTGCCTATTGGAATAGGCATTTATAAATGTTTGTGTGTTATAATGTTTGTCTGTTGTCATGAAGGGCTTATGTAGTTGTCATGTAACCTTCAATAAGGACCATTAAACAATGTCTATGTCACCCCACCTCAGAAAATATCAAAGTGATGTAAGCTAATGCCAGGAAATCATATAGATTTTGTGTCAGCTTGACATCAACACCAACAAACATAATCTTTGGGCACAAGACGCTATTGAAAAAGAAGTGTTTATGAAGGGTTCTGTAGGACCATGTGAAGGGACAAGGAGAGATCTGGACCCACTGTGTCCTTGATCAGGAGGAAATGATTATTGAAAAAGAGTGAATAATTATTCTATGACTATAGCAGGTATTTACCTCTCACCTATAGAAGTTTCCAGTTTACTTCTCACTGAATCTAGCTTTTCTTCAGCTACACCAAGAAACCTTCAGGCTTCATACATTTATCTGATACTTACCTGTATATTGATACTCAGAAAATAGCTCAAATTACTTACACATAATATTTAGCCAGTACTTTGGTGTTTGTACCACACTAAGGGCTGTAAAACAAAGTGTTACTTCATCTAGTAGTCAGTCTCATCCTGGATGTCTTCCCAGGCATCGTGCTAGGATCTAGACCTTCACGACATGTAGATTAAATTCAGCTGATTTGGTTATACATTGATGAAATGACTACAGTGGAACTAATCCGATATTAAGATGCCATCCTACTCAGTCATATGACAGGCCAGATGGATTTCATTCTCCGTTTTAAAATCAGGAATGAAATTAAATTTTGTCTTATTAAAAGCAGATGCAGATTAATCAGAGACGTTTATTCCTGTCAGCGTCCTGCTAATGCAACAAGATTATAAATATATCCCAGTTAGGCTGCTACAAATGTATCTATCTATATACAGAGCTTGTTTAAAAATTAAACAACTTACAGTGACCATTTACTAAAATCCAAACATGCAAGGGTCAGTACAGTGACCTGCAAGTTGAATGTTTTTCCGTGCCTTTTCCAGGCCAGAAGCGGTAGGTCAGTGGAGAGTACGTGAAAGCCAGTAACTTGAAGCATGAAGTACTACTCACTCCACAACATGGACATTTATTAAAAACCCCTACCAACTATGTCCAATAACTGGTAACTTTATTAGAAACCCCTATGTCATACCTACACTTACTAACTCCAACAGCTTTAGCTCTCCCTGCCCTACCTCTTTCAACACAGTTCCTGCGGCCTCTAACAGCCAGGCAGACAGTATTAGTTCAGTGGACCATTCTCTTAAAACAGCAACTGTTTACTCCCCTCCAAGAAGAGGGTATTCTAATGAGTGGACCACCTGAGTGCAACTAGAAGTGCTCTAAACTGGACAGCGTTCAAGATAATTAGGTTCAACCCGTTGATATGCCTTTGTTGACCTAGACGGCTTATTATCTCGGAAGAAAACATATGGGGAAAAGTTGATGACTGTGCTCAAGCGTGAAACAGCACGTGGGCTTTCAGGATACTGCATCATGAGTGACAATTTGATATGAAGAGGCAGCATAATGCAGCATAATGATCTGATTAAGCTATATTAAACCAGTAGCTGGTCATTAACCAGCTGCTGACCGTTGTGACCTGTTAAAAATCACAGTGGCTAGCAACCAATCATCTCTAAACAAGAACAAATTCTTATTCTAGAGTAAAATCTATAACATTTTCACCTTCAAAGTTGTTAACTGATGCAACTGCAACTTAATAAACACCTGGTAAATACTTACATTTAAAAGGTTTGAATTGGACCCAGTTATTGCTTAATAAGCAAGTAATAAACAGTTAAATACCAATTAAAAACTGTTGTTAAGTGTTGCCCCCCCTCTCCCAACACCGTTTCCAGACAAAAGATGATATATCTAGCAACTTTTGAAAGATGTACATCAAAAATATGATATTTAATATGTGCATTATGTGATAAGAACCTAATTATTGATTAATATATTAGAAATAAATGGTTAATTTCCAGCTACTGGTTTAGCAATAGCATCATGACCATTACAGTGTTCTTTAGAGTTACAGCATCACACTGTACCAGAGTATTGCCTCATTATTTCACGTCCTCGAATCAGACAGGCCTTAATTAGACACTGTGCCTGAGAAAATCCTGAAAAGCCAACTGAGTCATAGGAGCTTTTCGCTGGGCTCTTGCATTTCCATGTCTCGGGACTTAGAAAACAGAAGACGTCATCCCCTTCCTGCTGCCGTTAGATAAGCCGAACAGAATTATTTTGATCAGACATGTTAAGAATCACTCTTTAATCAAGGTGATCGTGGCTGACTAATTTCCCCATTGCAGTTGTTTTGTTATCACTATCCCTAAGCCTAACTCCCACACTCACCCCCACCCCACCACCCCACAGTGTAAGCTGTAATTCTGGCTCTGTGGTGCTTTAATACCACTGTTTAAGGATGCTTTCTCTGCTCTAGGAGACACTAACAGAAAGGATCATGTCAATCCGGATAACCCCTGGAGTCAAACTGCATGGCGTTTGTAAAAGTTTGGAATTCTTTAGTCCAGCCCTGGTCCTGGAGTATGGCATATGTCCTGTATGTTTCACTAAAGTATAAGATAACCATATCTTAACAAGTGGAATAATTGTAAATCAAATCTATATTTAAGTTTTCTTAAGATATGAAACTATCATAAGAATATTGTTAGACCAGTGGTGTACTCTGTAGTCTTTACTTGTTACTAGAACATTTATCAAGTTAAATGACTTATAAGCCTTATACATGTGTTATTCGCTTTTTATGAAGGTGTTATAAAGTACCTGTGTAGGCACCTTTCAAAGGATGTTAGTGAAAGTCCTTGAACAGTTTCTTTAATGGACCACAGTGGCTTAAAACACTGGGGAATTGTAAACAGTAGTCAATTTTTGGAATGGGTGAATGCTAGGTTGTCAACAACATGTCTCCAATAGCCATAACTCATAATAATCTTTCAGATGGAATATTTTCCAAATTACAACTTTGTCTCATGCAGTTTGGTTCCAGTGTTCTCCCCGTTTGACCTGCACATTGACATGTTTAAGACTGGCCAAATTTGATTTCAAGGTGCACATTCTATACCATCCTCTCGGTCAAACCTTATCCTTCCCAGGACCAGATTTCTGATTTGCCATTTATTAAGGACCATTTTAAAATGAAATGAATTGCATGGAGCTTCAGAAAACACAACAAACAAAAGAAAGAAAACAAAGCCGCTGTCCGGCAGGACCAGCCGATCTCAGCCTCTCTGTTCCTCCCTCTCTTCCCCCCTCTTCTCTCTTCCCCAGGACAAGGAGGTGAATCTGGAGCAGGTGCATCGGCGTATGAACAGTCTTATGGACGAGGACATGGCGCACAAGCAGATCCCCGGCCCGTCTATCGAGATCTCTGCCCTGGACATCGGCAGCATGCAGGCCAGTCAGGCTCGGGAGGCTGGCCGGGACTTCCCGGGCTCGGCTCTGTCCGTGAGCACCTTCCTGCCGGAGCAGGGTCATGGGGTGGGCCGAACGCTGGTGCCGGGGTCTGGCAACACACTGCCCCTGCCGCTCAGCAGCTCCACCATGCCCTCCATCCAATGCAAACACAGGGCTCCCAACGGGGGGCTCTTCCGGCAGAGCCCCGGCAAGACCCCCCTGCCAATGTCCTACCAACCGGTTCCAGGAGGACCCATCCCCGAAGCCATTGAGCCCACCCACAGCACGTCCATCTGAGGCTTTTTTTTTTTCCCATTCTCAAAGATCACTGGACAAGACCATGGGGACAGGGTGGAAGGGTTGGGGAGGTGGTGACACTGGGGCTGATTAAGGGTCGGGGAAAGGTCCAGGGCTTATCACCTGTAAAAAAAAGTGTTACCAAGAAAAGTAGAGATTTTTAATACACAACCTGAGATTTTCAAAAATGACAAACACAAAAACAACAAAAAAACAAATAAACAACAAAAAACACACACACAAAAACAGCAGTGGGAAGCCGAGCCCCTTTTGTCCTGTACATATTTGTAAATAAGAAAGTAAAAAAGAGAGCGAAGTGAGTCTAAAGTGTATTTTGAATATTCTCAATTTTTGAAGTTGAGTTACAAAAAAATGAAAATGCTGAAAAAAAAACTTGAAAAAAGCCCTGAAAACAAACCATAACAACGACAACAACAAACAAAAACGGAAAAGACTGGTAAAAAAACGACTGTTTGAATGGCTTTGTAAATTTTTGTTCTCTATGGCTACAGACGCAAAATTCATTGTGATTGTTTTCTAAGTGCCGAAATAAAAAAAAGATGTCTCTCCACAGTTTGTTACTAGATCATCAAACACATTCTGCGTCTTCCTGGTTTTGTTTGTTAGTTTGTAATTGATTGTTTTTAACCACAATCCCAGTCCTTCTTTAGTCTGTTTTTGGTGTCTCTGACGTTGCACCATTTGCTTTTTGGTTCTGTTGCTTTTTCCTGTTGTCCCTGCTGGGCAGCCATGGCAGTTTATGTCATTGGCATCATGTTTGTGGTCGAAGGCTCAGAAGAATATTTCTGGGTGGCCCACTACTGTTCTTAAACATCAGCACAGGACACCACTCTGAGGTCTGGATGACCAGGTGTTGGCCATCCTTCGTCCGGTGGAGTAAAAAAAAAAAATCACATAATTTTAAGTAATTTTCTCTACATGCGTCATCTGGTCTAGTGTGGTCTGTGTGGAAAATGTTATTTTATACCTGAAGATCTACAAGATATAGATATTTTCCTGTACAGAATTGAGAGATGCTAGGGTTATGTTTCTAGAGATATACTGAATAGAAAATTATATATATATATATATATATATATATATATATATATATATATATATATATATATATACATATATATATATATATATATATATATATGACAAGAGATGTGTGATTATTTTTAAGAATATATATATATAATGAGGTCAGGAGATGGATGGAAACAAACTAGGTCTTTACACATCCAGCCTATTCCTTGTTTCCTTTCTTTCCCGTCCCCTGTCTAACAAGTATGTTGTATGTTATCGAAGTCTGTGGTGTGCGCAATCACTGTTATTTCACCTCAGGAAAACAGCACTGGTTTCCACCTTCTGACCACACTCCAACTGTCTTCCCAGACCTCCTCATATTCCAAACACCCCACAGTGCCACCAAGAAGACACTCATCTTTAGAGCAAGGAAACAGAGAAGGCGCAATGTGATGTCACCAAGCTCCGCCCCCACCGTTCCTCATCAGTAGTCTGTGTGTTTTGTACTGAGTCTGAGTATTATACTTTTTTTTTTCTATGTGAACCAAAGTGACATCATTTTACACTGTGTGACACTACCTGTGGCTCTCCAAGGATGTCCAGCCTCGCTTTAAGGTCAAGGGTGGTCTTCACCACCTTACTGCCTTACCCCCTGTATCCCCCACCTCTACAATTTGAGAAAAGAAAAGTTGATTAAACAAAAAAAAAAAAGCAAACAAAAAAAAACCCACACACAAATTCCATCATAGTGTAGTCTGTAACATTACATTTGAGGGAGACCCTTATTTTGTTTATGAATATGCTGCTTGGAGTTTCTTAATCTTTAATAAAGAAAGATGGTTTGCATATTTTTGGAATGATGGTCCGTCAATTGTTGCAGTTGCGAGAACATCCAGTCCGAGGGAAAGGTGTTAGTGTTAGTGTGGGTTGTGCTGGTGGTATGAGTGGATCAGACACATCAGTGCTGCTGGAGGTTTTACTGATGGTGTCCACTGATGAAGGACTAGAGGATGACCAACACAGATGAGCTACTGTCTCTGACTTTACATCAACAAGGTGGAGCAGTGAAGTAGGAGTGTCGCACAGAGTTGACAGTGAGTGGACACAGTATGCTAACACAGTATGCAGAGCTACAGATGCAGGAATAGAGAAGAACTAAGTGCACAATGAGTGTATAAACAAGGGGACATATTTTTTGGCTGATGGATGTATATCAGAGACAGACAAGTACTTCCCCAGATGCCTGAGACTCTTCAAAGTAGACATATTGACGCCTGGTTCCATTCACCTTTACTGTAAAGAAGTCTGAAAGTTTTGAAATCACAAGCAATTGTGAGCTCCTTTGTACACAAATACATTCACCGAAGATGTAGAGGAGATTAGGACACAGACAGCTCTTCCTGACCTGAATGGACCTGGCTAAATTTTCCCACCCCGCTCAGGCAGAGAGCTGACAGGACACTTTTGAAGTCCTGAGGAGGCAGTTGTCCTCCACCTGGCGCTGAGATTAAACAAACAAATCCTCCAGGCCCGGCCAGACAAGCTCTCTGAGTCATGGTGAAATATCTTCATAGCGACGTGGCCCGATGTCAGAGGATTTGTCTTTGGCTCAGTGTGACTCAGGAAGAGGAGGATGGAATAGAGGTGCAGACAGAACTGTTTTTCCCTCTACACCCACCGACAGAGCAAAGGTACGAATTGACACTGGGGCGGTGGACCTCAAGGGTACGTCTTCGGACACTTTAATTTTGGAATCTGTGCCATCTATGGATATAAATTAGCATTGATTTCATATTCACCATTTCAACATCTCTATGGACAAGACTTTTAAAGTGGATTTAAGACAGGCTGGTCTCAAGGTGGCTTTGTTTATATCTGACTATAATTCATTCCTAAAATTTGTATAATTTCTACTTAACACAACTGGGATTTGCAAAATGTGTACTGTTTTACTATTCATGGCTGTTCATATGAATTTCTAGGAACCCAGCATGAAATATCAGCCTTAAAACCTAACTCCAACACTAAGGGATGGTTTCCAGGGATTAAGTTTAGTCCTGGACTACACAGTATTTTGAATGGTGATTGTCTATTAAAAGTAGGATATAGTCCAGGACTAAGCTTTCTCCCTATCTGGGAAACCAGCCTTATATGTATCCCTTATTCTACCTCCCCAGAAATGTAACTACGCATCACAACGGCACAGACCACAATGACTGGGATTGATCCTCAGTTGGAGAAACATGGATCAAGCTTGAAGAGTGATAACTGAGGGAGTCCAGAAATAGGAACCTATTCTCCACACTACAGGGGTTTGGAAATCACAGAACAAATGAAAATGTGGAAGACCTTGAAGGAACAAAATGGATGCATCTGAAAAAAGAAACTCTCAACTAGGAGCTGGGATATAGGTGGGGAAAAATTCCAGGGTTGTATTTGTTTCTTTCTAGGCAATACATAATAAACAAATTCCTGCTACAAATAGTGCCTTACTCCCTAAATAGTGCACTTTGCAAATTATTAAACCAATACTACTACACCTGGACTGTGCAGTAAATGTAAGACAGGGAGAGCAAAAGCTTAAATCCCAGTATAAATGTCTTATCTCCCCGTTTGACCTGCACATTGACATGTTTACATGACATGTTGACTGGCCAAATTTGATTTCAAGGTGCACATTCTATACCATCCTCTCGGTCAAACCTTATCCTTCCCAGGACCAGATTTCTGATTTGCCATTTATTAAGGACCATTTTAAAATGAAATGAATTGCATGGAGCTTCAGAAAACACAACAAACAAAAGAAAGAAAAAAAAGCCGCTGTCCGGCAGGACCAGCCGATCTCAGCCTCTCTGTCCCTCCCTCTCTTCCCCCCTCTTCTCTCTTCCCCAGGACAAGGAGGTGAATCTGGAGCAGGTGCATCGGTGTATGAACAGTCTTATGGACGAGGACATGGCGCACAAGCAGATCCCCGGCCCGTCTATCGAGATCTCTGCCCTGGACAGAGGGACTTCCCGGGCTCGGCTCTGTCCGTGAGCACCTTCCTGCCGGAGCAGGGTCATGGGGTGGGCCGAACGCTGGTGCCGGGGTCTGGCAACACACTGCCCCTGCCGCACATACAATGCACTTTGAGTCGAGTTATTATAAACTTAACCCTAAACTTAACCATAAACTCCAAAAGATTAGAAACTTTAGTGTTTGTGTAACACTTTTATAGTTTACAGCACTGTTTCTGTAGCTCTTCTTCAGTTTGAAGAGTTTTTGAACGATACAGCACCACCAGTGGATTGGAGCTCACATGGTCATCATAAAATATTATAAATCATAATGAAAAAAATACAAACATCAGGAAATACATTGAGTGATGATTTTAATAAAATATGTCATTACTTTTGGAGATCTTAAAGATGCTTAAAACACTCTGAAAAATTCAGAAAGTTTGTAAATGTGAAGTGTAGGTAAGCTCTGCCTTTTCTGGCGGTGAAGACTTGAACAAGCTTCATCTGGTGGCAAAGTGTCAAAATGTTAGACGGCTCCACAGGTGGCTGCGCTTAGCACCTGCCTGCAGGCAGTCTGCAGGAGATAAGAGTTTTCTGTTCAGAACTGTAAGGAACAGACGTGCACTGTATGCGACACCCAAGAAGCACAATAGAGCAAATCTTTAAGGCAATCA